>NW_023425471.1:36582471-36962471 GCF_014108245.1 Pipistrellus kuhlii
AATTGAACAAATACATACAAAAACATGAAGCTAGATGGCCAACTTACACCGTACACATAAATAAACTCAAAATGGATATAAGACTTAAACATAAGATGGGAAACCATAAAAATAATAGAGGAATCCACAGGCAGCAAAATCTCAGACATATGCCAAAAGAACTTCTTCACTGATACTGACCCTAGGGTAATGGAAGCTAAAGAGAAAATAAACAAATCAAAATAAAAAGCTTTTTGACAGCAAAAGAAACTATCAAGAAAACAACAAGAAATCCCACTGTATGGAAGAACATATTTGCAAATGTTATCACTGATAATGATTTAATCTCCAACATCTATAGGCAGCTTATACAACTTAATAAAAGGGAGATAAAAAATCCAATAAAAAAGTGGGCAAAGTACCTAAATAGACACTTAAAAAAAAGACATAATCTCTGATCTTAGGGGCCATAAGAACAGTGCTAGAAAGGAGAATGATTTCTTTAAACAAACTTTAAATGTTATACATATCTATTTCCATGTCCATTGTTTTTAAATTTAGTGAAATTGTTTGATCAGAAAGAGAAAATCAGTTGATTCAATTAGTTTTAAATATTTGTCATGTTATTCAATTGAAAGTCAAAGCATTCTTTTTGCAGCATAATTGAGATAAAATGCCTTATTGCTTAAAACCTGAATGAGCCAGGTATAAATTTATACTGATAATGTTCACTCTAAAATTGCTAAACTTGTTTTCACTTTTGTTTCTCCAATTTTTCCTGTTTGATCTACTATTGAGTTTTTTTTTTTTTGTTTTTTTTTGTTTTTTTTTTTTTTTTATAAATAGCATATGGAAAATTATACTTTGAACATGTATTCTTTAAAATAGATTCCTCTCATTACCCATAAATAAAAAGCAACATTATTATTGAGTACATGAAGATAAGTCTATTTTTATATTAATGTGGTGCTTGAAGATTTTTACTTGAACCATCTGTAATTTATGCTTTCTAATTTATGCAAAATCTTTTTAGATGTTTTATGCAAAAATGTGCCCTGATTATAACCTTTCCATATGTTTTTGTATATATATCTATTGCACTGTCTTTCCTTTGTAGTTATTAGATATAATAACTAATTGAATCAACTGATTGTTTTTCTCTTTCTGATCAAACAATTTCACTAAATTTAAAAACAATGGACATGGAAATAGATATGTATAACATTTAAAGTTTGTTTAAAGAAATCATTCTCCTTTCTAGCATTGTTCTTATGGCCCCTAAGATCAGAGATTATGTCTGAAGTTATGCATGTACATTGATTTGTGTTTGCTTTCTTCCAAGAAATTACTGAGTATATGCTTTTATGAATTATTCTGTATTCTTTTACTTGATTATATTATTTAAAAACCATTGATGGATTGCTGGTATGAGTCAGACATTGTACTAGGGAATGAAAAAGACACTTTGTTTCTACTTTCATGGAGTTTATGTTCAAATGTAGAATGGCACCTAGTAATAATCTAAACATGGTGCTATTTAATTAGATTTATAAGTGCTTTAAAAGTACATGGTTCTAAAATATCAACAGACATTTAGAACATTATTCCTACAAACAAGGAAGTATGTTAGGTTTTAGGGAAATAAAAATTACATATAATGCAGGCTCATGTATTAAGGACTCTAGAGTCTAAACTGATATGCAGATAAGTAATAGGTAATGCAAATAAGAGTGATAAGTGCTCTGATAGGTATAAGCTCAGCATCCTCTGGAACTAGGAAGACCACACAATCCAGTCTTTGGAGGTCAAGAAAAACTTCTTAGAGAAGTAGACATCTAAAAGTAAGATTAGTAGATGGGTATGGGAAAGGAGGGTGGTGGCTAGTATTCAGGGGCCTAAAATCTAGGCAGTGAAGCCGGAATCTGGAGAGAGAATAAATAATTGGAAAGCAAAAGAAGTAGTTATGACTGGACACATTTTATCTTATTTTTAATAAAATGTATTTCCAAAAGCATAGAGGGTTCATAGATTCCTGTTCTATGCTTGTTGAATAACTTCAGACAGTGTTAGGAGTTTATATTTGGAGTGAGAGTCTCTGAGTTTGCAAACCACCCTTTCCTGGTTGTGTAACCTTAGCAAGTGGTTTGTCTCTCTATATTTCATTTTTCTTATCTGTAATTTGATTAAGATAATAATAGATTCCACATATTCTTCTCATGAGGATCACACATCTCTACCTGAAAAGTGCTTAGAAGAATGCTTGGTACACAGGCAGTAGTGATTAAGTATTAGCTAGTCCTGGCTCTAGCATTTATACTGGTGGTGTGACCAGGCAATTTACTTCGCTTTGATCCTTAGTTTCCTCATTTACTGTATCCAATTGAAATATCTGACCTTCCTCACTAAATCAATATAAAAATAATAAGTTATTATTATTATTATTATTATTATAATTACCAGTATTAGCTATAGAGGAGGAAAATCTAAATTTGGGTAGATACTATTTATCATAAATAACAGCTATTAACTTGGGCCTCCATTATATTTGCATATATTATTTTTAATTGTAAAAGTGATCTTTTGTCTTTATGAGATTTATCACCCTATAAACATAGGACAGGATGAACTAGTTTAAAATGCATCAATTTCCTATATATGCAAAATAGGAGCTCAATAGTCCTTAGCAATAGGTAGTATAAAATACCTGTTTTAACATATTAATTTATTTTATAGAATATTGCAGATATATTATATTGTAAATGTGGACCTGATTAATAATTTACTCATTGATTAACTTTCAATTACATCAAGGTTCATCCTTATGATGGATCAGAAATATCTCCTTTGTCTGCTGAGATTCTCTTGTAGAATTTGTAACATGCCATGTTTTCCATTTCCCTTCTTGTCTTTACAACTGTATAATGCACCTAGGGAAAGAAAATGTGCTATATTTTTTATGAATCTTGTACAATACCTAACCAAACTCCTTAAATATAACATCTATTAAATTGTTTATTGAATAAATGAATGAAAGCATGCATTATCAACTGTCTTTTATAATCAAAATTGCAAAATATTGACAAATGCACATTAGGCTTTGTATTGGTAGAGACAATGACTTTGAAATTGAACATCAGTTTTAGAATAAAAATATTATTGACTTCTTTTCTCCTCCCTACTGTCATGTTAGCTAATCCTACTTACCTTATCTCATTCTAAATGTGATTGTCAATGATGCTCTTCCTTTTCACTGTTATAATGAACCTAGAGCCTGGTGCATGGATTTGTGTACCTGTGGGGTCCCTCCACCTGGCCCGCAGGGATGGGGTGGAAACTGCCTCTCTGACATCTCTGAAGTGTCCCAGATTGCGAGTGGGTCCAGGCCAGGCCAGGGGACCCCACTGATGCAAGATCGGGGCTGAGGAGGAACCAAGGGACGGCTCCAGGACATGTCTGCCCCGTTTTGCCCAGACATGATAGGCTGAACACCAGCAGAAAGCTAACTTATGGGTCGTAGCATCTGTCCCCTGGTGGTAAGTGCGAATCATAGCAATTGGTCAAACAGTCAAATGGTCAAACATTTAGCATATTAGACTTTTATATAGAGATAATTAAGGTGTATCTGTTTGCCTAATGTCTTCTTTACCCCCTAAGGCATAAACTACATTGGGAATACATTTTCTGTTTCATACAACACTATACCTACTGACTAGAGCATGTCTTGTATAGGTTCTCAATGAATATTGGCTGAGTGAATGTATGCATATAATATCCATGTCTGTGAGTTGCAGTATATTATATACTTTTATATGTGGTAGTCTCAACTTTTAAAATATACAATGTTTGTCTAAATTTCAGATAAATTCAATAAACCAAACTATGGTGATATAGGATATGTTTCACAAGTGGGGTTCCCTAGAACCAGACTTTGAAATGGACAGTTACTTATAGAAAGTTCACTGGGTTGTACTTCTTGTGCCAATACCCATGAGTAAAGAAAGAATGCTTGGGCAGAGAGAGCATTTAAGCTGTAATGAAGTCACAGAAAAGGCCTCATCCAATTCCATGGGGAACTCTGGATCTGGGATAGCTCTCAGATTTGTCCTGAATTATGTCAAGGAAAGAGGACTTTTATACTCCTGAATCAATCCATCATTGGATCTGTGAAAGGGTTATTGACCTTCAATGACTTAGCCCCTTTAAACTGAGGGTACATGCAACCAGGGAACACTCAAATGTGATATTTTACTTAGCTATCAACCTTCTCAAAAATGAGTGCATCAGGCTAGGCGGGGAGGAGGAGGGGAGAGAGAGGTTTAACCTGAGAAACACATCAAAGTTCCTATTACAGTCCACCTTTTGTGTCACATGGGGCTATTTAGTTTACCTAATTTGGAGCAGAAGCTCCTTCTCTATTCTTGTGGGCCTCTTTTATATGGATGAAAGTTACAAGATGAAAATTAGCTAGGCAGCCAAAACCTGTTTGGCTCAGTGTATAGAGCATAGGCCTGCGGACTGAAAGGTCCCAGGTTCAATCCCTGTCAAGGGCATGTACCTTGGTTGCAGGCACATCCCCAGTAGGGGGTGTGAAGGAGGCAGCTGATCAATGATTCTTTCTCATAGATGTTTCTAACTCTCTATCCCTCTCTCTTCCTCTCTGTAAAAAATCAACAACATATATTTAAAGAAAAAGAAAGAAAATTAGCTAGGCAAATTCCACCACAGCAGCTAATCTTAAGACCACAATTGATATTCATCTTCCTCCTTTACTACTTATTTAGATATACCTCATAAGGTATAGATTATTCTCTATTGGAATGACTCAAGCCCTAATTCTTGAGGGTCAGGCTTTCTACTCATCATGTCTTTCTGAGGCTGTAATTGCTCTATTTGTCCATTTATCGATACTTTCAAAATCAGGCAAAAGAATTCCAATTCCAAGATCTAACCAAATGAGCAATATGAGTGAAAATATATTGTTCTAAGCCCTCACTGAGTAATCCTACTCCCTTCTTGATGATCAGGGTCAATGACCCTGCCATGATGGTGCCTCTTTTCTTTCTGGGTGATCTCTTGGCACAAAGAGCCTAATTTCATAGACTGCAATTTAAATGGAAACTTTGCTCTGTCTCATGGTAAAAGTATTTACATATTGGAGCCAAGACTCCTAAAACTGCCGACTTTAACCTTGTCATTTGGGGACACACAGAGATTCCTACAAAGGGCCACTGGAAGTGTCAGTAAGCAAGTTTGTTCCCATTTTCTCATCTTCATTGTTGGACATATATATTGTACCTATCTGGAATTAGAATATTTGCTGTGTTGTGGAATATAGCACCCCCTTGTTCTCACAGGGTAAATCTCTAAACTAGTATCTCAGCTGTGCTTTCTGTAGATTCTTTCATTGATCTTTAAGACTGGCAGCTCCTTATTGGGAAACTGAACCCACCAGTGGGGCATGTGCTCTAACCGGGAATTGAACCATGACCTTCTGGTTCTTAGGTTGAGGCTCTTGAACCAACTAGTTAAATATTTAGTTATTGCCTGTGAATCTATATGAATTTTAATCTCAGACCACTTATGTTTCTACACAAGTAGATAACCCAGCATACTGACTGATACTCTGGACATGGGGATAATTTCTCCCTCATATATTTCTTTCAGCCTTGAATGGGCTTGTAGTATAATATACCTGCAGTCTATTTTCTGCTTCCACACACATGCCAAGAACTGAACTCGGTCTTTTTCCTCCTTAGCCAACTGGTTGAATGTGACCTACTTCCCCCAATAGTCATTAAGTACGAGCTGAAGGAGAGTCCAAGGTTACAATGATGAATAACATGGGGTTATCTACTAGTATGTTACAATGATGAATAACATATAGGTATCTACTGGTATGTTATAATTGATGCTCCTACTGGATTTGCCAAAACTTCCACATGGTGACTTTACAACTGCACCAATTTATAGTATAATAGTCTTATGGATCACATGGTCCAAGTAGCAGGACTGGTTAACTGCAGCCTGTGCCTGCTACAGAGTTCTTATCTGCTCTGAAGTCCACCCAAAGCTAGCAGAATTTTTCAACACCTGAAATATGGCTAGGAACAGTATGCCTAAGTGTGTATTATGCTTCCTACAGAACCTGTAAAGGCCTAGAGGGTTTTTGCTTCCTTCTTAGTGGTTGGAAATGTAGGTTACAATAATTTGCTCTTTTATTGGAAAGACTAGAGGTCTGGTGCACAAAATTTGTGCACTCTCTAAGCCCAGTCTACACCTCTAATCTCGGATCCCTCGATGGATGTCTGACTGCCTGTTTAGACCCAATCCTGGTGGGCAGTCAGATATCCCTATCACAATCCAGGACTACTGGATCCCAAACACTTGCCTGCTCCATTACCACTTCTGCCTACTGGATGGATCCCCCGTAACCACTCCCCTGCCAGCCTGATCAATACCTAACTGCTCCCCTGTCAGCCTGATTGTCCCTAAATGACCTCCCCTGCCAGCCTGGTCACCCCTAACTGTTTTCCCCTGAAGGCCTGGCCACCCCTAACTGCCCTCTCCTGCTGGCCTGGTCGCCCCCAAATGCCCTCTCCTGCTGGGCTACTCCCTCCAACTGCTCTCCCCTACAAGCCTGGTCCCTCCCAACTGCTCTCCCCTGCTGGCTTGATCACCCACAACTGCCCTCCCCTGCTGGCCATCTTGTGGTGGCCATCTTGTGTCCACATGGGAGTGACCATCTTTGACCACATGGAGACAGCCATCTTGTGTGTTGGAGTGATGATCAATTTGCATATTACCTCTTTATTGTATAAGATATTGTTTAATTCTCCAGACCACTGGGCCCTCCAAAATTCACCGATGGGGCTGGCCTTTGACTCTTTGTAAGTTTTATCTCTCACAATCTAAAATACATACTTCCTACCAAGGCCTCAATTGTACCTTTTACTTCTTATTAACTCAATTTAAGTAACACGATGTCATGATATATTGAATCGATGTGATGTCCTGCAGCATGTTCAGATTATCCAGATATCTTCAGACTATTTTATGATAGGGAGCAGGAAAGTTAACACAGCCATAGGGCATAGCTATAAATGTTCATGGTGCTTCATCCCACATGAATAAGATCTGTTTTTGTCCTATTTTCTGATTAGGATAGAAAAGAACACATTTTCCAGATCTATGACCACATCCCATGTCTCTGAGGCCTTGTTAATTTGCTCTAGCAACAGTATCACAATCTGGCACAGCAGCTAGAAATGGAGATAATATGCAGTTGAGCTTGTCATAGCCCACTTTCATCTTTTAGGATCCAACTGGTTTTTGTATAGGCCAAACACATACTGGTAAATCAAATTAAGATTTAATGGGAATAATCACACCTGTATCCTTTAGGTATGTATAGCTGACATTAATCTGTACCACTCCAAGAGACAATAGTTTTTTTTGTGTTTTTTTTTAAATATATTTTATTGATTTTTTACAGAGAGGAAGAGAGAGGGACAGAGAGTTAGAAACATCGATGAGAGAGAGTCATCGATCAGCTGCCTCTTGCACCCCCCCACCCACTGGGGGGATGTGCCTGCAACCAAGGTACATGCCCTTGACCGGAATCGAACCCGGGACCTTTCAGTCCACAGGCCGAAACTCTATCCACTGAGCCAAACCGGTTTCGGCCAAGAGACAATAGTTTTATTATCCTGTCTTGTGTGGGGAAGTTTCAGAGATTTTCAATTGGCCTTATCCACTACAATAGCTCTAACTCAAGGAACCAATATGGAACTACCTGCCAGCTACCAAGTATGTTAATTCTAATTACTGTATACATTTATGTATTATGAAAATGATCACTGACTAAATATGGACCCAGTGGACTCAGTGTGAGTCAGACCTGCACCAAGACTCCTCCATTTATTATTTGGTTCACACATCCCCACTCCATTTGGAGGTTTATAATGACACTTTGTGTTCCTGAGTATCTGTCAATTCAGACCCTGTGCCCAACAGTCTTCAAAATATTTGATGTTGTTCCCCTATCCATAGTATACTCTTATACAAGAAAATGGCCACAAGCCTCTTGCAGGAAAAATTAGAAAAATAATTACTATAGATACTTGCCATGTTGTAAGTTTCTTTCTCATGGACACTTGCCTTTTCTTCTGACAATAGATTACAGGCTCAGCTCTAGAAACTGGATGAATGATCATGACATTTTTATTGAGGTAACTGCCCTCAGCCAACCTAGATTTCTTTCAACTTAATAGTTTGAGCAGTACAGGACAATATATTCTATTAACCATCTTCATTGCTCTCTGTATGTCACACCCCCATCCTACACTGCTCTGGCCCTACTACTCATAATAATTATACTTGCCTTGCTTCTGATGGTAACACAGGGAGTCCATTCTATAATGGAATCTCCCATTGTCACAGCTGAGCTTCTCAGTAATGTTCTTTATTGTTTGAAAAATGATGTTTCTTCCAGCCCTCCAATGGAGCATAATAGTCTGATAGGTTTCCTGGCCTCACCTAATATATCTACTGTAATATGCTTAATTCTCTAAGCCTTTGATACATTCTTTCATGTTTTTCCATGGCTGTTTTGCTATTTCTACTTCAATTAGTGAGGCTAATTGTTTTCTTCATATTTCTAAGAGCCATTCTAGTATCCTGGTAATATCATCTATTTTCATAGATCAGGAGTCAGCAATTTTTTTTTTCTGTAAAGGGTCAGATAGTTAATATTTTAGGCTCTTCAGACTATACAGTCTCTGGCTAAAGAAAAATTTATTTACAAAAAGAGGAGTGTGTGGTAGTTTGCTGACTTTTGATATAGACTATGTTCTTGGATAGTTTTCTCATTTTGATAAATTCTCTCTCATTCAAATTTACATTTCATTCTCCTTGATTTAGTATTCTCAGAATCCAGGACCATACACACTACCCTGGCCACTGCCAATATAACAATTAGGTCCTGCAGCTCCTTTGGGGTATGTTCTCTGTTTCTTCCTATTAGGCTCAGAATTTCTCTGGCAAAGTCATGCTGTGCCTTAACACTAATAATTGGCATGATGGTCAGGAGAGATGGGTAGGATATCAATGACAGACTACATCTTCTAGAAGTCAACATATCTCCAGTCAAATTAGTACTAGGCAGAGAATCTACAAATGCAAATGGTTAAACAGCCATGAATAAAATAAAATTTAAGCACTCAGCCTATAAGCCTTGCTATGGTATATATGATAAATTAGCAAAATATATTGTATATATAAAAGTTGTCAGAAGATTACTATATCTTCATTTCCATATCTGAAATATATAGTGCCAATCTTATTCAAAATAATAAAGGAAGTAAAATATCACTAACACTCCAATTTCTGCAACCTTTTCCCCTCTTGAGAACAGGGAATACCTATTTTACCTTTCCCCACAACTTAATCTCAGGTACCCAGTGTCATTCATTATGCTTTTTCCTCTTTCTCCCAAGAAGGAATTTTATCAAGGAGCTTCACTGGGATGCAATTGACTGATGAGCCTTCCTGCCTTATTTCAAACACATATTTAATATATCTGCGTACCTACTTTGTGATGGTTTTCTATATATGAGGACTATAACATAGCATGGAACAGATAGAGGAAATCCTTAACTTTCTAATTTATATGGGGGTAACATAAAATAAAATTACATATACAAATTAAAATAGATCCAGAGACATGGAAGTATGGGACAGACTGATGAATCTCAGAGGGAAGACAAGGGCAGGAGGCGGTTTAACTAATAACTTATAAGCATATATGCATAAGCCATGTACACAGACAACAATGCGGTGAAGGCCTGGGGGCGGGAGGGTGAGGAGTGCAGGGGGTTAATGGGGGGGGGCATCTGCAATACTTTCAACAATAAAGATAAACAATTTTTCAGAGATCAAAAAGTGTTATAAAGCAAGAGTGTTTGGAGGTGGAGATCAACTTCAGTTAAATTATTTGTGTTTGGAGGTGGAGATCAACTTCAGTTAAACTATTCAAACAAGGCTTGTTAGCTGAAGCCTGAATAATGCTGAATATTTTTCCAGGAGATAGGATAGAAAATTAAAAGCATTCTGAAATTCATCCAGCATATTTAAGGCTTATGAGAAGGCCACTGTGGGTAGAGTGAAGTTGGAGAGGTAGGGGCCAGATCATCTTGAACTGTGTTAATAAAGAGTTGTAATACTTTAATAATTGTAATTAGAAGCCTTTGGAAGATTTTTCCATGTAAATAATATAATATTATTGTTTGGAAAGATTATTGCTTCCACCATATGGAGGATGAAAACAATTGTAGAAAAAGAGTCATGTGAGGGTGCTGCTGTAGTCTCAGTGAGAGATTTTTGGGACCCTCCAACTCAGATGGTAACTGAGTGGAGAGAAGTAGATTACTATTTTTAGGAATATGTTCACTGTCAATAGGGAACAAAGCTCTAACTATGATGGATAAAGCAATAAGTGTATAGTAGAAAGAACCAGCCACTGGTGGATGGACATATTTTTGGGTTAACAGAAAATACCTAATCCCTATGAAATTTTATCATAGAGGAAGCTATACACAATCTTGAAAACTTCAAAACAGAAGTATGAATCTGAAAGTTTTTGAAAATATATTTGTGGTGATTTTTTCTTACTAAATCTTTAGAAGAAATTCATATCAGATTTTGAGTAGGAATATTGCATTACAAAATATTAGTAGTAAAATTGTTAGAACGAACTGGGTAAACAACTTTCTGCTCTAAAAAATGACATTCAATCCTTAAAAATATTAAATATTATGAAAGATTTTTCCACCTTTTTCAAAATACAAATTCTTTTTATGTTTTAAAATTCTAAACCTTTGGTTTTTCTGAACTCCTACAATCATCAGAGTTTAACTAAATTTCCAAAAGGACATGGTACTTTATATGGCATTTGCAAAAACTAATCTAATATATTTTCTCTACATGTGCTGCTTATTATTATCAGGTAGCATTTTATGTTGAGTTCAGATATGTATCTATACTATGGACTCTTGGCTCATATTCTATAAATTTGTCCCAAAATAATTCTGGGGCTTGCCAGGGTTCCAAATTTGAACATTTTTTTTTTCTTATACAAAAGTACCTGTAAGAATGGTTAAATATCTAAGTCAAGGAAAGGAAAATGTTTAATCTCATTAAACTAAAGTTTTTGATAACTTAGGGGACCAGAAATGTAAGAACAGTTGGATAAGAAAAGTGAATATGGAAAGTTGAAATCAGGAGTGTGGTCAATATTACTGGCTTATCCAGTCTGGTGAAAATACCATGACAAACTTTATGGGGTCAAATAGTGGTTTGAGAAAGGACTTTGGAATAAGGCAAAATATAGTTGACTGTGCTGTGTACCAGCTATGTAAAATTGAATAAGTGTCTTAAACTTTCTGTGCCTCAACTTTTTAGTGCCCATAATAGGAATTCAGTTATATACTTAATAATTCATTTTATAGATGTTTGTAAACATTCCAGACACTCTTATTTATTGACACTGAGATTCACTGGTAAACAGACAATATTCCTATTGTCCTGTAGGTTGCTTCTAGGGGATAAAAACATGGATAAAATACTTAAATGTAAGACAGGGAAGCATAAAAAAATCTTAGAAGAATTGATAGGTAGAAAAATATCAGACATAGCAATATCTTTACTGATACAGCTCCTGGGAAAATGGAAACTAAGGAGAAAATAAACAAATGGGACTATATCAAAATAAAAATTTCTGCACATCAAAATAAACCATTAACAAAACAACAAGAGATCCCACTGCATGGGAGAACATATTTGCCAGTGTTATATCTGATAAGAGTTTAGTATCCAAAATTTACAGGGAACACATCCTATCAAATAAAAGAGTAATATGTAAATTGACCATCACTCCAAGACACAGGATGGCAGACCCCATGTGGTCAAAGATGGCTGCCCCCATGTGGACACAAGATGGCCCTCCATGGGAAGGCAGTTAGGGATGACAAGACCAGTAGAGGAGGGCAGTTGGAGGAGACCAGGCCAGCATGGGAGGACAGTTGGGAGGGACCAGGCCTACAAGGGAGGACAGTGGGGGGATACCCAGGCCTGGAGGGGAGTGCAGTTGGGAGGAAACCAGTCCAGCAGGGGAGGGCAATTGGGGGGGGGGACCAGATATGTAGAGGAGGGCAATTGGGGGGGGACCAGGCCTGCAGGGAAGGGAAGTTGGGGGCAACGAGGACTGCAGGGGAGGACAGTTGAAGGTGACCAGGCTGGCATGGGAAGTCAGTTAAGGGTAATCGGGCCAGCAGGGAAGCAGTTAGGCTGGCATAGCAGTGGTTAGGGGATGATCAGGCTGGCAGGCAGAAGTGGTAAGAGGCAATAAGGCAGGCAGGCAGGCAAGTGGTAGAGAGCTAGAAGTCTTGGATTGTGAGAGGGATGTTCAACTTCCTGTTTAGGCTGGATCCCACTGGAATCAGGCCTAATGGGCAGTGGGACATCCCTCAAGAGGTCCCAGATTGGAGAGGGTACAGGCTGAGCTAAGAGACAGACCCCGCCCCTTGCACAAATTTCATGCACCAGGCCTCTAGTATAATTTAATAAAAGGAAGATAAACACTCCAATTTAAAAAAAAAATGGCAAATGATCTAAAAAGATGACATATAGAAGGCTGAGAGTCATATGAAAAGATGCTCAAAGTCACTAATCATCCGAAAGATGTAAATCAAAACAACAATGTGATACCATCTTACACCTCTCAGAATGTTATCATCAACAAATTAAGAAACAACTGCTGGCTAGGACATGAAAAAAAGGAGCCCTCATGCACTGCTGGTGGAAATGCAGACTGGTGTAGCCACTGTGGAAAACAGTATGGAGTTTCCTCAAAAAACTAAAAATGGAACTGCCACTTGACCTAGTAATCCCACTTCTAGGAATATATCCCAAGAAACCAGAAACACCAATCAGAAATTACATATGCACTCCTACGTTAATAGGAGCACAATTTACAATAGCTATGATTTGGAAACAACTTAAGTGCCATCTGCAAATGAGTGGATTAAAAACTGGTGGTACACAATGGAACACTATGCTGAAGTAAAAAATAACTCTTACCATTTCCAACAGTGTGGATGGACCTGGAAAGCATTATGCTAAGTGAAATAAGCTAGTAGAAGAAAGATAAACATCACATGATCTCACTCATTTTTGAACTATAATGAACAATATAAACTGATAAACAAAAAGAGATCCAGAGACATAGAAGCATCGATCAGACTTTGCAATCTCAGAGGGATGAAGGGGATGGGGTGAGATAAGAGATTAACCGAAGGATTTGTATGCATGCAGATAAGCATAAACCATGGACACAGACAGTAGGGGGGGTGAGGGCATGTTAGGGGGGGGGGTCAGGGAGAGATCAATGGAGGAAAAAGGAAACATGTATAATAGTTTATACAAATAATTTAAAAAGATCCTTTGAGAGAAATTAATTTAAAAAAAATAATAGTCATCTCTAGTTTGAAAACAAAAATACCACTTTATAATGTTTATGTGAAACAAAATGAGATAAAGCATATGAAACACTTTACAGACCGCCTGGTATATCATAGCCATACAACACATCTATAGTTTTATTCATAAGCCATTTAATGGAAAAAATTTCTTTTGGGATGAGATAATATGTGTATTGTAAAAATGTTTTGTGGTTTTAGAACTGAGAGAAGCTGGTATTCATTTCAACAGAAACAAGACTGCTTCCTACTTCCTAAGACTTTTGTTTACAAAGGGGAAAGGAAAAAGCTGAATTAGAATATAAAACTTTGTAAAACTATGCCATCATATAAACATTTTCAACAAATTTTGATAAAGATAGAAGAGTTAGAAGAAATTAATAATCTAATATAAAAATAAATAGCACTTTAGCTCTGACATGGTGGCTCAATTTGTTGGAGTGTAGTCCAATACATTAGGGGGTTGTGGGTTCAATCCCTTGTAGAAGTGCATCTGGGAAGTGACTGATCTCTCTCTCTCTCTCTCTCCCTCTCTCTCTCTCTCTCTTCTCTCTCTGTCTCTCTCTCTCTCTTTCTTTCTCCTTCCTCTTTCTTGAAAGATCAATAAAAAACAAATATATTTTTTAAAGTAAGAAAAACCTATAAAGAAAATTATAATATCTTACATTTTTAAGGCAGGACAGCTTAAAATGACTTGGCAATTATTTTTCTTAAATTATTGTTCTTCCCATACTTAAAACCTTCCAATAGTTTTCCATTTAATTAAGAATAAAATCCAAAGTCTATGCATTATTCTACAGTGTCCAATTTAACCTAGCTCCTACCAACTTCTACATCATTGTCTCTACCACTCTACCCTTTGCTTACTTGTTCATCCTAATATATGTAAAATATGCTCCTGGGCTTTGATACTTGCTGTTCCCTGCATCTGGAACACTTTACTCCAATATTCTCATTGTTGTTTCACTTTGTTCACATTTCTGTTAAAGTACTCCTCAGAGGAGCCATTCCTATACCTTGTGTAAAATAGCTCCCAGTCACTATTTCTTACTGTCTCTATAGTTTCATAGTTCTTATCATCACATGAAACATATGTGTATATACCTATATATTTGTTTGTTTATATGTGTGTGTATATAATGTGTGTATCATTTTTATTATTTATTTATTTGATAGCATCATTATGTCCATCATTGTGTCACTAGACTCCTGGAAAAATGCCTGAAATATTGCAGATATTAGGCAAAAAATTTTTGGAATAAATGTAGAGTTGAATGAGGAGTGAGTCTGTTTTGCCTATAATCATTGGCTAAAGAATAAATTTGGTGATCAGAGTTATATAAAGAATGGATTAATCAGCACCTAAGAGGATTTATTAAGCAACCCAGCTCTGTTTTAGTGATGCTTATATCTCAGGCTTCCTCTTTCCCTGCTCTTATTTTCCTATGCAATTGAATCCTTGAATAATAGATTGTGGTCAGTGTTCATGTACTCACACTGAAGTCATTTAAACTAGACAGTTTTATAGTTAAGAAAAACCTTTCCTTAAATGTAAAGTGAGATATCATTATGTCTAAAAATATGTTCTTTACCGTGAGTTATAAACTTAAATCACCAGGGAATTAGAAATGGTAAGATAATTTGTTTAGATTCTATAAGGCAATTCCCTGGGGCTTGGATTGAAATATCTAAATAAAGTGCATTTATGTGGTACCTCTTAAAGTTAATGCATGGTTTAGTAGCTGTCAGTGATCTTTAATATGCAATTACTTTAGCTTATGTGCTTGGGAATTTAATATTCTAAATTGTGCTTGGGACATTTTTAGAGCTATATAATTTCATGAAGACATATATTTAATAGTAACATATTGGTATCTACTATTCTGGGTGGTGCTTTTTGAAATATGTGATTTGAGATTGATTTTAAAGTTTTGTACACTCTACACTTATTTTCTCACATTATATATTAAATTTTGTTTTTAGCCCTGGCTGTCTAGCTCAGTTGATTAGAGCATAGTCCTGATCCACCAAGGTTGTGGGTTCAATCCTCAGTCAGGGCACACACAAGAAACAACCAATGAATCCATAAATAAGTGTAACAACAAACCAATATCTCTCTCTCTCTCCCTCTCTCTCATCAATTTTAAAACTTTGTAGTATGCCTTTTAGTTTGTCTCCAAAGTATAAATCATTTAATATATAGTTAGCTTACTTCTTTCACCCCATTACCCTTATTTATTTTCCCTGGTGACTTTAAATATGGAAAATGAGCCAAATGCCTTACTTTTATAAGTATTACAGTTTGAATAATAACAATAAAAATGTAGCATTGCAAGAATTAACAAATGGGGATTAGGAAAACGTTCAAAGAAAACCACCTAGACTTTAGGTATGAATCCAGTATCTAGTGGCCAGATAAATTATTGAGATAAATTATTCAACCTTCCTGAATTAAAAATGATTAAATCTTTCTTGACTAAGTCAACAGATTCTTGTAAGAATCAAGAGTGCTAAAATAAGTGAATGGTTAATATAGTTTAAGACAATGAAAATGGGAAATGCTACAAACTTATAGGGAAAAAAAACACGTTAATTTACATAAAGACTTAAAAACAAATTAATTATCTTAATAAGTATTTTTAATGCATTACTATTCTCCTGACACTGTGCAGGAGTCAGACATAGACCTCCAAAGGAACCCACAGAGTTTGAAGGAGTTATTCAACTAAATAGATAATAATGAAACCATATGAAATCCCTTGATTTAGATGCCCATCCTTTACAGTGACATGATACTGTGTGTATGTCTATATCTGAACTAACTTTTAAGGATTAGAAGAGGGAGATAAGCTTATGAAAAATTAGAAGAAAGCAGTGGTCAGAGAAGTATGAGGCGAATCCGGTGAGTTTGAGGTCACAGAGCAAAGGAAGAACAATTAATGCAGGTATCATCATTAGGTATGGGAAAGAGGACCATCAGGGTAAATTCTAAAAAATGCCCATTGGATTTGGCAGTTAGGGGGTTAAAGGGGAGTTCACCTAGTCTAGTTTTAATATAATGTTGAAAACAGAAAAAAAATCACAGTAGACTGAGAATCTAGGAAAAATATAAAAATGTATAGGCATTTTATGCAGATTATTCTTTAAAATCTTAGTTAAAAAGAGCAAACAAGTTTGGGTCATGGCCCAAAAGAGGTCAAGGATCAATGGATGTCCACAAAATCTTTTATGTTTAATTTGGATTGGCCTTAGATAGAAGTAAAGAAATCATTATTTTTTTAAATCTAGAGAATTATATATTAATTGCAGTGGTTTTAGATATGAGAAAATTTGTAGACAGAGAAATAGGAGCTTGAGAAAATCATGACTTAACACCTCATATTCCTCAGTGAAAAAGGAGGATATCTGCTCCTACAATTTGGCATAGAAGTTGAATTATTCACTGAGAATAGTGAATAATTGAAATGTTTTCTGAGAGGACTCAATAATGATAAAATATTTTTTAGTTTCTATTTTATTATGTTTTTATTGATTTCAGAGAGGAAGTGAGAAGGAGAGAGATACAAATATCAATGATGAGAGAGAATCATTGACCAGCTCCTCCTGCACACCATCTACTGGGGATAGAGCCTGCAACCCAGGCATGTGCCCTTGACAGAAATCAAACTTAGCACCCTTCAGTCCAGAGGCGAAGGCTCTGTCAACCAAACCAAACCAGCTAGGGCTTGGTTTATATATTTTTATGAAAATTCCATTGATTCTAGAGTATCTTGTAGTGTAGTGAAGAAGGGATAAGTGTATTTATAGGTACTGCATACTGTATAACCTAGTACTAATTTACCACATGCAATAATAAAATTAGAACATTAGGCTGAAATTCCAAATAGCACATTTTAACGTCCTTCTATAACACCCTTCTATAATCCAGCATCATATTTTCCTCCTTTGTCTTAAAGAAATTGTACTGCCCATGACACACCTATCCAAAATATAAGCAACTTTTGTTTTCTCTCAGACAGGCTGCAGACTGGGAGAAAATATTTGCAAAAGGCACATCAGATAAAGAACTGTTATCCAAAATATACAAAGAATGCTTAAAAATCTACAATAAGTAAACAATCAACCTAATTTAAAAATGGGCAAAAGGCCTTAGCAGACACCACATTAAACAATATATAGATGGCAAATAAGCAATATGAAAAGTTGCTCTACATCAGATGTCACCAGGAAAATGCTAATCAGAACAACAATGAACCCTAGCTGGTTTGGCTCAGTGGATACAAAATTGGCCTGTGGACTGAAAGGTGTCATGTTTGATTCCAGTCAAGGGCACATACCCAAGTTGCAGGCTTGATGCCCAGTAGGGGGTGTGCAGGAGGCAGTCGATCAACAATTCTCTCATCATTGATGTTTCTATCTCTTCCTCTCTCCTTTCCTCTCTGAAATAAAAATATTTTTGTGAAACAATAACAACAATGAGATACCACCACATACTTATCTATTACAATGATCAAAATTCAGAACATTGGCAACACCAAATACTGGTGGGGATGTTGAGTAAAAGGTCCTCATTTTGCTGGTGGATATGCAAAATGGTATGGCCACTTAGGAAGAAAATTTGGTGCTTTCCTACAAACTAAACATATTCTTACTATATAAATCCAACAATCAAGTTCCTTTGTATCTACCCAAAGGAGTGGAAAACATATCCACACAAAGTCCTGTATATGGATGTTTATAGCAGCTTTATTTATAACTAGATGCCCGGTGCATGAAAACTCAAGTGGGATCCCTCAGCCTGGCCTGCCCCCTTTCACAGTCCAGGAATCCTCAGGGGCAGGAGGCAACCCAGCAATTAGGGGAAGGTGATGCCTCATCACACCTCTGCTGCCGCCACTGCTGGCAGCGCAACCCTTGGATAGCCTGATTACCTGCACCTCAGGCAGCCCTGAGCAGCTGGGCAGCAGCCATCCTAGGCTTGCCTTCCTCAGGATGGCCCTAGGTGGCTGGGGTCCGAGGGGACTGGGCAACTCTTGAGACAGGTGCCTTGGCAGGCCTAAGGGGATGGTGTGCTGCCATCTTGCAGCTGTGGGCACCACCATCTTTGAGATCATGGTTGTAAATTAGCATATTCCCTCCTTTATTGGCTGTGGGTGCTGCCATCTTTGCAATGGTGTTAGGGTCAATTAGCATATCCCCTCTTTATTATATAGGATTCACAAAAGTTGGAAACAACTGAGATGTTTTTTAATAAGTGAATAGATAAATAAACTGTGATACATCCACAGAATGGAATATTGTTCAGGAATAAAAGTAAATGAGCTTTTATACAATGAAAAGACATGGGAGAACCTTAAATATATATTACTAATTGAAAGAAACCAATTTGAAAGGGTACAGGCTATGTGATTCCAACTATATGTCATTCTGGTAAGGGCAAAACTCTGGAGACAATAAAAATATCAGTAGTTACCCTGGATGCAGGGGAGGATAGAGATAAATAGTCAGAGCACAGAGGATTTTTAAAGCAGTGAAAATATTCTTTATAATATTATATTAATAGATATATGTCATTATATATTTTATACAATACCAAGAATGAACCATAAGGTAAACTATGGACATTAAGTGAATATGGTGTGTCAAAGAAGGTTATTCCTTGTTTTTTTTGTTTTGTTTTGTTTTGTTTTAAAGTCCATTCTGGTAAGTTGATTAGGGATGTTGGTGAAAAGGAAGGCTATACATGTGTGAGGCAGGGGATAAATAGGATATCTCTGTACCTTACTCTCTACTTCTTTGTTAACATGAAACTATTCTAAAAATTGAGTATTAAAAATTAAGTAGATTGATTTGTGAATATGAACCAACTGATTTAATCTCATGATCTTATTGCATTCCCTTTGGCAACTGTAATTTTTCCCTGGAACCTGCAGTCTAAGTACACTTGGCATTGAAAATTGGCCTTTATTCCCAGAAAGATATCCAACCTTTTTAACAACACACTTTGATACCATCAGATTTAACATTAATTTAACTAATAAGGGTCTATAATGTTAATTACATCTTCAAAGTCCTCTGTCATATAAGATAAAAATTGTTTCAAGGATTGAAATGGTCATCTTCGGGTTATCCTTTTGCATATCACACCTGGTCAACATGAATGACTGATACTTCTCTACCAATAACAGCCTTATCTTTGTTCTAGTCTTCCCTCCTGCACTCTCTCCAATTTGGGACCCCTTGAGAAATGTCCGACTGCCTGTTTAGGTTGGGCCTAAATGAGTAGTTAGACATCTCTCTCACAATCCAGGACTGCTGGCTCCCAGCTGCTCACCTGCCTGCCTGCCTGCCTGATTGCCCCTAACTGTTTCTGCCTGCCAGCCTGATCAATGCTTAACTGTTCCCCTGCAGGCCAAGCCCCCCCCAACTGTCCTCCCCTGCTGGCCTTATCCTTCTCAACTACCCTATCCTGCCGGCCTGGTTGCCCCCAGCTGCCCTGTCCTGCAGACCTGGTTGTCCCTAACTGCCCTCCCTGATCGCCTACAACTGCTCTGCCCTGCTGGCCATCTTGTGGTAGCCATCTTGTGTCCACATGGGGGCAGCCATCTTGTGTGTTGGAGTGATAGTCAATTTGCATATTACCTCTTTATTAAATAGACGATCCTCAGACACTGACAGCATTTAATTCAGAGGAAAGCTCCTCTTTTTTAATCAGCTACCCAAACTTCATGCTATCTAACAAGAGCCCAAATCTTTTAGTGTCTTACCCATTCAGTCTGCTATAGTAAGATACCAGTGGGTAGCTTATTAATAACAAATTTATTTCTCACAGTTCTTTGGCTGAAAGTTTGAGATCAGGGTGCTAGCATGGTGAGGTGATGGCACTCTTATTCATTGCAGACTGTAGTCTTACTTTAATGGAAATGACAAAAGAACTTCATGGGATCTCATTTATAAGAACAATAATTGAATGCCTATGGGCTCCCCCTCATGATCTAATAATATCCCCAAGGCCCCACATTTAGAACCATTATATTGGATGTTAGGATTCTAATATGTGAATTTTGGTGAACATAAATATTTGGACCATAGCACTAGGATTGCCAGATAAAATGCAGAATGCCCATTTAAATTTGAATTTCAGGTAAATAACTTTGTAATATAAGTATGTATCGGGTCTAGTAACAATTAATGTCGTTTTTAAACATTCATTTAAAATCTTGCTTGGCGTTGACTTGTATTGACATAACCTTCAAACACGTGGTATCTACAGAATGTGTGAAGTGCAATTAACAAGTTTTGCTTGAAAAAGTTTGTGTTTGGTTTGGTTTTTGTTGCAAAACTAGGGCTAAGAAGATGGCGGATGAAGAGCATATTCGGCACTGCATGCTACGAGTTCCAATTAGGAAGAAAAGCAAGTGAGGCTGCAAAAAACATCTGTAGTGCTCTTGGTCAAGATGCAGTTAGCTCCAGAAAATGCCAGTATTGGTTTGAGAAATTTCGTGAGGGAAATTTTTCGTTAGTTGACAAGAGTGGTCGAGGCCGTGTGTCCAATTTTGATCAAGAAGCTCTTCAAGCTCTTTTGGTGCAAAATCCTCAAATTACCCAACAAGAGCTTGCGACAACTTTAAATTGTTCACAAAAAACAATTTCCAATCAATTGCGTGCTCTTGGCAAAGTCCAAAAGTTTGGAAAATGGGTTCCTCGTGACTTGACTGACAACAACAGTAATCAAAGAGTCACAATTTGCAGTTCGCTCCTCTCTTGTCAAAACCGTTTGCCGTTTTTAGAGCAAATTGTTACCGGAGATGAAGAATGGGTGCTGTATGTTAATTTGAAAAGGCGGCCTCAATGGTTGGACAAAAATGAGGCTCCACAGCCCACGCCAAAACCTGACTTGCATGCGAAAAAAGTGATGTTGTGTGTTTGGTGGAATTTTAAAGGAATTCTTCATTATGAACTTTTACCATCTAACCAAACCATTACAAGTGCAGTGTATAGTGCCCAATTGGAAAGGTTAGCCCAAGCTTTAAGAGAAAAAGAACCCTCGCTGCTTAATCGGAAGGGCGTAATTCTTCACCACGATAACACACGACCGCATACTGCAAGAATCACTGCTGAAAAACTGCGCCAGTTGGAATGGGAAATTCTCCCTCAACCTGCATATTCTCCTGATATTGCCCCTTCTGATTACCATTTGTTTCGTTCTTTGCAAAACTTTCTTCTTGGAAAAAAATTTAATAATGAAGAATGCCTCAAAAATGCATTGACCGAATTTTTTGCATCAAAATCACAAGAATTTTACAACAGAGGGATTAAAATGCTTCCTGAGCGTTGGGCACAAGTAGTAGAAAACAACGGCAACTATATTGTTGATTAAATTTTGTTGTATTGTTTAAATAAATTCGATTTTAAAAAGGTATTAGAAAACGACATTAATTATTACTAGACCTAATACCAGATATTACATTGAACATATTTATAACATTTTTTTTTGTTTACATGAAATTCAAATTTAACTGGGTATTCTGTATTTTTATTTGCTAAATCCAGAAAATCTCTGAGATATCTCATGGTTCTAGAAGTTGTACATTCTCTCTTATTGCAACGAGTGACAAAATCAACTTTCCTACTACATGTGTCTTCCTAGTGATCTTTGGTTAAAGAAAACTGATATAATCAACAGGCCATGTTTACAATATGCCAGTGTGCTTGGAGTTTTGGGTAGAATAAAATTATTTTAGTTCATTTAGTGTCTAATTTATGATAAAGTCGTTAAGATGCAGTGTTGGGGGTTTTGCTTCCAGCTATAATGGAGTAATAGAAATTATATTTACCTTCCCAACTAAAAACACATTGTATGTGAAAGATAGAGAGGGAGAAGGAAGGAAGGAAGGAAGGAGAGAGAGAGAGAGAGAGAGAGAGAGAGAGAGAGAGAGAGAGAGAGAGAGAGAGAGATGATTTTTAAGACACTGCTTGTCAAGATATAAAGGACAGTGATACATGAGATAACAAAAAAAAGAGGTTAAAGTGATAATTATCATGGTCTCCATGAAAAGAGCATCTATCTAAGTGCTTGGAGTGTAAACACACAGGTCAGAGTACCAGAGAGAAGTTATCTGACAAAAAGAAAAACTTTAATATCTACAGAGCATTCCATTTGGGTATACAGCCAAGTACTGATCACAATTGATGTATAAGTACACAATAGGCAAGGCTGGGGAAATATCAATATGAAATTATTAGAAGGAAGCTGTCCAGCATTTATGCAGGGCCAGAAACATTGCCTGTTCCCACAAGCCAGATTGGAAAAACTCAAGGCATGTAGTCATGAATACTCAGAAGCATAGTGCTCAGCATTGTGGAGAATGATTATCCATAGATAACTGCTGCTCTGGTCCATCGTAACAAATGTTAAAAGCAAGACTCAAAAGAGTCTAACTATTTTCAATAAATTTAAAACTTCATGTTAGAACAAACCTAAATAGTTTTAAAAATGCAAATATATCAACATTCTGCAAGTTAAAATTCACAGAATTCAATGAACACCCCTAATGTAAAGAAGTGGGAAAATATGACCTGTTGGGAGCTGTGGAAAATTTTAACTCCTGTGAATCAGGAAGCTCAAACCAGCCTACATCCTGGTTCTACTTCCTGGTTTTCAGCCAGTAAACTGTTGCTGGTTGAATCACAGCCCGCCCCCGCCCTAATAGCTAAAAGTTAGGACATCGCCCTAGCAGCTAAAAGTTAGAGTGCTGCCCTAGCAGTTAGCTAATCCTGTGTTGCCAGATACCTTACCACCTTGTCACTCAGTGCCTAAATCAATTATACACTGCCAAATATCCCGCTGTGTAGGCAACCCTGCCCCCTTTGTTCCTGCTGTATATATACTGCTGTTCCAAAAATAAAATTTGAGGCTTGATCAGAACTCTGTCTTGCCTCCATTTCTCCTTGTCTCCTGTCCTTTCTTTCATCTTCCACAGATTCTCCCTCTCCCCCCCGTTGTCGTGCCACACGGGACGGGGCAATGACCCATAATGAAGAGAATAATCAATTAATGGAAAACAACCAAAACCTGACACAGGTGGTAGAATTAACAGAGAAGGGTATTAACCAGTTAATATAACTGTATTGCGTATGTTTAAAAGTTAAGTAGACACATGAAAGACCCAAATCCAACTTTAGATTACAATATCTGACATAAGAAATGCACTGGTTACTATTAATGCTATTTTAAACAGAGCAGAAGAAAAGATTAGTGAATTTTAGCACCTAGCAATAGAAAAGACCAGAAATAAAATGCAGAGAAATAAGAATAAAATAAAATGAGCACAGCATCAGTGCACTGTGGTAGAACTTTAATTGTGTTACATCTTAATATCAGAGCCAGGCCAGCTGGGGGGAGGGGCCACAGATGATTGACCAGTGGGCCCCACAAACTATTGAGATGGGAGAACCTATAGGGAATGGGGCTGGCCATGAGGCAGGGCCATGTGCTGTGGGCTGGCCAGCCCCACCCCCAAATGGGGTATGGGGGACCAATCAGTAGCTAGTGGCCTGGGGGAGGAGCTGGCCCAGCCCCTTATCAAAGTGGGGGTCTGATTGGGGTGGTGAATGTCCATTGGGGGTGGAGCCAGCAAGGGGGAGGGGCCTCAGACATTTGGCTAGCTGGCCTTGCCCATGATCAGAGTGGGGGGGGCCAATCTGGGGTGGGGCTGGCTGGGGGGAAGGGCTGCAGGAGGTTGGCTGGCAGGCCCCACCCCCTATTGGAGTGGGGGGTGTGATTAGGACTGGGGCTGGCTGGAGGAAGGGGCTGAGGACTGGTCAGGGTGGGGTGGGCTTATTGGGGTCTGGGCCAGTTAGAGGTTGGGGGAAGGGACATGGGGTGTTTGGCCAGCCATCTTACCCTAGATCAGGGTGGGAGCGTCTGATCAGGGGCAGGCCAGCTGGGAGGAGGGTCCACAGGAGGTTGGTCACAGGCCTTGCCTCCTGATTGGGCCAGTTCACTGGCTGCAGTGGTGTCATAGTGACCAGTTATTCTGGTCATAATTGTGTTTCTGTCACTAGTTTTTTATATACATACTAGAGGCATGATGCACGAAGATTCATGCAAGAATGTGCCTTCCTTCCCCTGGCTATGAGCACTGCATTTCCGCTCTGGCCATGGAGCCACCTTTCCACCTTCACACGCTTCCCAGAGGCCCAGAGCTCCTGTGTCATTCCCATGGCAACAAAGCAAGCATCCCACACTGCCCCTGGCCACTCTGCACCTGTGCATGCAAATTAACCTGCCATCTTTGTTAGGTTAATATGCATACTCACTCCTGATTGGCTGGTGGGTGCCTTGAAGGTATGGTTAATTTGCATCTTTCTCTTTTATTAGTGTAGGTATATACTAGAGCACCAGTGCACAAAATTCGTGCACAAAGGGAGGAGGGGTCCACCTCAGCCAAGCCTGCACCCTCTCTGATCCAGGAAACCTAAGGGGATGCCCATCATCTGTTTGGTCATGATGGTCACTTAGGTTTTTATTATCAAAGACTAAAGGCCCAGTGCGCAGAATTCATGCACCAAGGAGGTTTCTCTCAGCCCAGCCTAAACCTCTCCATTTGGGTGCCCTTTGGGGGATGTCTGACTGCTGGTTTAGGAGGCCTGTAGGGTCTGGCCTAAACCAGCAGTTGGATATCCTTCTCATAATCTGGGACTTCTGGCTCCTAACCGCTTACCTACCTGCCAGCCCACTGCCCCTGGCCCTTCCCCATGGCCAGCCCTACTACCAATAGGCTCCCCAACCCCAATAGTTTGTGGAGCCCGCCAGTCAATCACCCATGGTCCCTCACCCCAGCTTGTCTGGCCCTGATAAGGTCCCTAGGATTGGGCCTAAATCGGCAGTCAGAAATCCTCTCATAATCCGGGACCACTGGCTCTTAACTGCTCATCTACATGCCTGCCTGATCGGCCCTAACTACTCCCCTGCTGGCCTGGTCACGCTTTACTGTTCATCCTGCCACCCTGGTCATACTGAACTGCCCCCCCTGCAGGCCTGGTTGTCCCACACAGCCTACTGTTCAGTTATTTGCTCACCCCTCACTAACCCCCCTGCCGTCCTGGTTGCCCCACACAGCCTGTTCAGTTGTCTGTTCAGTTGTGATGGTCGCTTAGGCTTTTATTATTATAGACTAGAGGCCCAGTGCAAGGAATTCATGACTGTGGGGGTTTCCCTCAGCCCAGCCTGAATACTCTCCAATAGGTTACCCTTTGGGGAATATCTGACTGCTGGTTTAGGAGGCCTGTGGGTTCTGGCCTAAACCAGCAGTCAGACATCCTTCTCACAATCTGGGACTGCTGGCTCCTGACCGCTCACCTACCTGCCTGCTTAATTGCCCCTAACTCCTCTTCCTGCCTCTGCCTCTGGGCCTCTCTCTGGGCCTGATTTGCAGCCTATGTGGCATCTGCTGATCAGGCCCCACCTCTCTCTCTAGGCCTCTCTCAGGATCTGATCTGTGCACAGCCACCAAGACAGCAGTGAAGTCATTAGGCTTCCACTATGTGTGGGCCAGAGGCTAACAACTTCACCACACCTGCCTCGCCCCACCCTGCACTCCCCTGCTGCCCCTCCCTCCACCACCTCATTCCCCCCCCCCTCACCTAGTCATTGGTCATCTGTCTAGTCGTGGGATGTGACAACCCCTGGTCTTTTATAATGTAGATATTATCCCATTAAATTTAATAAAAATGTCTGCAAATAATGCTTACACTATTATTTTAGACTAATGAGACAATTTTTTCTTCCTTGCAGATACCTGGAGACCACCATTTTGCTTTATGTTTCTATGACTTTATTTTAGTTCGTGTAAGTGAAATCATGGAAGTGTTTGTGTGTTTTTGTGACTGACTTATTTCACTTAGCATAATGTCTTCAAGTTTTTCCATGTTGTAGGATGTGACAAGATTTCCTTGTTTTCAAGGCTGAAAAATATTTCATTATATAAATATACCACATTTTGTTTATTTATATGTTAATGGACACTTAATTTGCTTCCAGCTCTTGGCTGAATCCTATGATAATTCCACTTTTAAAAATATATTTTATTGATTTTTAACAGAGAGGAAGGGAGAGAGATAGAGAGCTAGAAACGTTGATGAGAGAGAAACATTGGCCAGCTGCCTCTTGCACACCCCCTACTGGGGATGTGCCTGCAACCAATGTACATGCCCTTGACCAGAATCGAACCTGAGACCTTTCAGTCCACAGACCGATGCTCTTCCTCTGAGCCAAACCGGCTTCGGTGATAATTCCACTTTTAATTTTTTGAGGAACCTCCACACCATTTTCCATAGTGATTACACCATTTTACAGTCTCACTTGCAGGGTACAAGGGCTCCAATATATTCACATCTTCATCAACACTTGTGGTTTTCTATTCTTTTGATAGGGTTTATCCTAAGGGATATAAGGTGATATATCACCGTGGCTTGATTTACATTTCTCTAATGATTAGTGGTGTTGAGCATCTTTCCCCCGGCTTGTTGCCCCTTTTTATATCTTCTTTGGAGAAATGACTGTTCAAGTACTCTATCCATTTTTTGTAAATTTATTTTTATTGTTGAAGGTATTACAGATGTCCCTTACCCCCCCACATTGAACCTTCCTACCCCACTCTTCCTCCACTCCCCAGACCTTCACTGCCCAATTGCCTATGAGTTATGCATATATACATTATCATGTGGATTTGTACTTCATTCTGTTAATATGGCTTATTACATTAATTGATTTTTTTCTGTGTTGAAACATCCTTGCATTCCAGGAATAAATGCCACCTGATCATGTGGCATTTATTTTTATATATAATTTTTCACTATTTTTATGTATAATTTTTCCACTATGCTGTTGGATTCGGTTTACTAATATATTGTTGAGAATTTTTGCATCAATATTCATCAAGACTATTAGCCTGTAGTTTTCTTTTCATGTGGTATCTTTGTGTGGCATATGTATCAGGATAATACTGACCTGTTAAAATTGAATTGGAAGTGTTTCACCCTCTTCAATTTTTTGGAAGAGTATGAAGAGAATTGTTACTAATTATTCTTTATATGTTTGGAAGAACTTTTCAGTGAAGCCATCTGGTCTTGAGATTTTCTGTGTTTGGACAGAATTTTCTTTGTTTTTAATAATTTATTTAGTCTCCTCACTAATTATAGATTTGTTTAGGTTTTTGAATTATTCAATCTTGATGGGTTTTAGATTTCTAGAAATATATTCATTTCTTCTAGGTAATTTAATTTGTTGGCATATAATTTTTATAGTATTTTGTTATAGTCTTTATTTCTGTGGTAGCAGTTCTAATGTACCTTCTTTCATTTATAATTTTAGTTATTTGAACATTTTCTTATTCTTTTTTCTTAGTTGATATAGCTAAAGATTTGTCAAGTTTTTAATCTATTAAAAAAAGCCAACTCTTAATTTTGTTGATTATTTTATTTTATTTTTTTAATTTTTGTTTGAAATATTACAAATAGTAGTACATATGCCTCCTTTCCCCCCCCCCATTGACCTCCCCCTGCCTCTCCTACCCCCAGTACATGCCTTCAACTGCCCCCAGTGTCTTGTATCCATTTGTTATGCCCATATGCATACTTACAAGTCCTTTGATTGATCTCCTACAGCCACCCACTCCCCCTCCCCCACCAAACTCCCTGCCTTCCCATTGTAGTTTGGCAGTCTGTTCATTGTTTCTTTGCCTCTGTATCTATTCCCCCCCCCCCATTTATTTCCTTTAAAAAATCTTGCATCTTCAGACTAAAAATAAACATATCATAACAAAAAAATGTTTGAGTCCCAATTTTAATGTCCAACAATTCTGAGTCCCCATTTTAATCTCAAACAATTCCTTATATGTACATGTCAGCAATGATATCTGGATGGTGGGCACATGGTGGCAATGCAGGTCCGATCTTTTTAATTTTTTTCTAGTCTCTATTTTGCTTATCTCTGCTCTAATCTTTATTATTTTCTTCCTTCCTGATAAGTTTTTAAAAATATATATTTTATTGATTTTTTACAGAGAGGAAGAGAGAGGGATAGAGAGTTAGAAACATCGATGAGAGAGAATCATCAATCAGCTGCCTCTTGCACACCCCCTACTGGGGATGTGCCCACAACCAAGGTACATGCCCTTGACCAGAATCTAACCAGGGACCTTTCAGTCTGCAGGCCGATGCTCTATCCACTGAGCCAAACCGGTTTTGGCGGTGATGATTTTTTTACTTCTTTTTTTTTTTAGTTCCTTGAAATATAAAGTTAATGTTATTTTGAAAAATTTCTTATTTTTTAATGTAAAAATTACCTCTTTAAACTTCCCTTGAAGTACCATATACCGTATGTTTCTGTCATATTTTAGTTTTCATTTGTCTCGAGATATATATATATCAATATATTAATTTTATTTGTGATTACTTATTTGTTTAATTGGTTGTTAAAGAGTAAGTTGTGAAATTTCACATATTGGTAAATTTTTCTTCTGCTATTGATTTGCAGTTTAATGTCATTTTGGTTCAAAAAGGTCCTTTGTGTGTTATTAATTTTATTAAATGTGTTAAGAGTTGTTTTGTGCACTAATATATGGTCTGTCTTTGAGACTGTGCTAGGTGAGCTTGAAGGAAATGTGTATTTTGCTGTTGGGCTGAGTATTCTGTATAGCAGTGTTTCGCAAAGTGTGGTACGAGTACCCCCAGGGGTATGGGAAGAGTTTGGTGGGGATATGCACTGCACCGTGCTTAGCTGTGCCTAATTCTATGTTCTCATGAGTACCAGGGGTACTCAGCGTTAAGAAAATTATAGAAGGGATACACATATGTCAAAAGTTTGGGAAACACTGCTGTATAGTATTGACCAAATTGATGTATAGTATTGATGTATAGTATTGACCAAATCATCTGTTTTCTTACTGATATTCTGTCTTGTTTTGTCCATTACTGAAAGTTGGGTATTGAAGTCATCTACTATTATCATGTGCTATCTCTCACTTCAATTCTGTTTTTATTTGTTTCATATATTTGGGAGACCTGATGTTTGGTGCATATATATTTACTAGAGGCCCGATGCACAAAATGTGTGCATGGGTAGAGTCCCTAGGACTGGCAGGTGATCAGGGATGATATGTGGGGTGACCAGAGGGGCAATCAGAGGGCCCCCACTGGCACCCACCTTGGCTTGCCTGGGGCCAGCTGGCTGGGGGCAGCTCCTGCATTGAGCATCTGCCCCCTGGTGGTCAGTGCACATCATGGTGACTGGTCGTTCCACTGGTCATTCTGCCATTCAGTTGGTTTACATATTAGGCTTTTATTATATAGGATAATTGCTACATATTCTTGATGAAGTGATTCTTTTATGATTTTATGATGTCTTTCATTGTCTCTTGTGACAGTTATTTACCTAAAGTCTCTTTTGTGTGATATAATTATGGCCACCCTGATCTATTTTGGTTACCTTTTGCATGGAGTGTATTTTCTCATCATTTCACTTTTATGCTATGCTCATCCTTAGATATAAAAATAGTAACTTATAGATAAAATATAGTTGAATTTTATTTGATTTATCCATTCATCTAATCTTTATATTTTCATTGGCAAGTTTAATTTTGTATTTATTTAATTACTGATATGGTAAAAAATACTCTTACCTTTAAACTTTTTCCCTGTGTACCTTGTATCTATTTTCTCTATTCCTGTGTTCCTTTGTGTTGATTTTTTGTAGTAACATGCTTTGATTTTCTTCTCATTTCTTTTTGCTTATCATGTATAAGTAGTTTCTATGTAGTTACCATAAAATATTTTAAAGCTATCTTAAAATATCTCAAAAATGATAATTTTCACTCTTCTTCAAGTGTTCTGAATCTACTATTCTGGTTGCCAGTTTATTGTCTTTCAGCATTACAATTGCCATTTTACTTCATTTTGGCCTGAACGGTTTCTGCTGAGAAATTTGCTAATATTTTTATAGTAGCTCCCTTGTATGTAAGGAATAACCTTTCTCTTGCTGCTTTCAAGACTCTTTGATTGTGTATAATTTTTTACAGTTTTGCCATACTTATCTTGGTGTGAGTTTCTTTAGATTTATCTGACTGTTATTTCATTTACTTTCTTTAATTTATAAATCCACTTTTTTCTTCAAATTTGTGAAGTTTTCAGCCATGATATCTTTATGTAGGCTCTTCCCCTTTCTCTGATTCTTCTAGGATCCCATAATGTATAAATTGGTTCACATTCTGGCAGGTATCACATAAGACCTTGCTTTCCTTCTTTTTTTTTCCTCTTTGTCAATGGTTTTTCTTTATTGGGAGGGTTTTTATTACTAGTTATGTTTCTATTTAGATTTTCTACTTATTTATGATTCATTCTTCTTAGCTTATATGGTTTAGGACTGTACAAATTTTATTTAGGTTATTGAATGTATCAGTATACAACTATGTAGAGTATTTTTTGTAATCATTTTTATTTATAATCAGTAGTAATATTCCAACTTTCATTTCTAATTTTAGTACTTTGAATCTGCTCTTTAGTCTTTTTTTTAAATATATTTTATTGATTTTTCTTCAAATTTGTGAAGTTTGACTTGATCATTTCAGATGACTGCTCTTCATGTTTGGTGATTTTTTCTTCTGATTGATCTTCCATCATATATTTCTCTTGAATTGCAAATAAACAACTTACTATTTTACCTTAAAGAATTAGAAAAAAGAACAAAGTAAATCCAAAGCTAATAGAAGGAATAACATAAGAAATGAAATAATAAAATTAGATTAGAGATAAACAATATACTTAACAAAAACTAGAGGAAATCAATCTATACATATTTTGAATAAGACTAAAGAGCAGCTGAAGCCGGTTTGGCTCAGTGGTAGAGCGTCGGTCTGTGGACTGAAAGGTCCCAGGTTCGATTCAGGTCAAGGACATGTATATTGGTTGTGGGCACATCCCCAGTAGGGGGCGTGCAAAGGGCAGCTGGCTGATGTTTCTCTCTCATCGATGTTTCTAGCTCTCTATCTCTCTCCCTTTCTCTCTGTAAAAAATCAATAAAATATATTTTAAAAAAAAGACTAAAGAGCAGATTCAAAGTACTAAAATTAGAAATGAAAGTTGGAATATTACTACTGATTATAAATAAAAATGATTACAAAAAATACTCTACATAGTTGTATACTGATACATTCAATAACCTAAATAAAATTTGTACAGTCCTAAACCATATAAGCTAAGAAGAATGAATCATAAATAAGTAGAAAATCTAAATAGAAACATAACTAGTAATAAAAACCCTCCCAATAAAGAAAAACCATTGACAAAGTGTCTTCACTGGTGAATTCTAACTAACATTTAAAGAATAAATACCAATAATTCTCAAAGTCTTCAAAACTTTCAAGAAGAAAGAATACTTCTCAACTCTTTCTATGAAGTCAGCATTACCATGATGCAAAGCCAAACAAAGACCAATATCTCTCATGAATTTGAATGGAAAAGTCCCCAACAAAATCCTAGTAAATTGAATTTAGAAGCATATTAAAGGGATTATACACATGACAAGTAGGATTTATATCTGGAATGAAAAAAAAGATTAAAAAATTAATATATCATATTGACAGAATGAAGGAAAAAAGCCCATGATCATCTTGATTCAGAAAATACATTTGACAAAATTCACCAATCTTTCATGATAATAACACTTAAAAGCCCAAGGATAGGAGAAAACTATCTTAACATGCTAATAACAGTACATAAAACCTCACAGTGTACATTATATTTAATATTAAAGTCTGAAAACCTTTTCACCTAAGATAAGGAATAGAATGACAATGCCTGCTCTTGACATTTCCATTATAATAATACTGGAAGTTCATTCCAGAGCAGTTAGTCAAGTGAAAATAACAAAAGGCAGAATTATAATTACCTCTTTTGTAGGTTTGCATGATTTTGGGGAGAAATCCCTAATGATTAAAAATGTTTAAATTAATAAACAAGTCATCAAAGTTGTAAGATACAGAATCAAAGCACAAATATCAGTTACATTTCTTATATTAACAATAAACAATCCAAGAATGAAATAAATAATATGATTTTATTTATAGTATAATCAAAAAAGAATAAAATACTTAGAGAGAAACTCAACAAAGGAAACAAAATAAATTAATCTGAATACTACAAAAAATCTGAAATAAATTAAAACTATAAATAAGTGGAAATATATCCAGTGTTCATTGTTTGGAAGAATTAATATGGTTAAGATGATAATACCACCCAAACCAATCTGAAGGGTCAATGAAATGACTATCAAAATCCTAACAATAGTTGTTGTAGTTTTTCAGAGATAGAAAAACATCCTACAATGTATGGAATCTCAAAGGACTCTGATTAGTAGATTGGTGGTTGCCAGGTATTGGGGAGGGTGGGAAATGGAGAACTATTATTTAATGTGTGTGGTATTTCAGTTAAGGAAGATAAAAGTTTGGGATGGATGGTGGTGATGATTGCAAAGAATGTGAATGTACACAAAATGTAAGAGGTAAGCTTCATGACAATGGACTTGGCAAAGTTTTCTTAGATGTGACAGCAAAAAATACAACTAATAAAAGAAAAAGTAGAAAAATTGAATTTCATTAAAATTTAAAAAAAAAACTTTTGTGCATCAAAGAGCACTGTTATGAAAGTGAAAAGACAACCCGCAGAGTAGGAGAAAACATTTACAAATTACATATCTGATAAAAGATTAATATCCAGAATATATGAAGTCTTATAATTCAACAACAAAACACCAAACAGCTCAATTTAAAAATGGGCAATGGACTTGAATAGAAAATTTTCTGAAGAAGATAAGTAAATGGCCAATTATCCCATGAAATCATTCTTATCATCACCAATCATTAGAGAAATGTAAATTAAAACCACAATAGGATTCCACTTTATACCCATTAGGATGGCTATTATTAAAAACAACCAAATTCAGTTGCAAAATTGGAATCCTTGCCCATTGCTGGTGGAGATGTAAAATCGTACTGGTCTCTGTGGAAAAGAGTTTAGTTCCTCAAAAATTTAAACATCAAACCACCATACAGCTATTCTGCACCTTAACATAGGTATAAAGTAACTGAAAACAGAGACTTCAACAGATGCTTATAGCAGCATTATTCACAATAGCCAAAAGGTGAAACAATCCCAATGTCCATTGATGAATGAATAAATAAAATATGATATATACATATAGTAGAATGTTATTTAGTCTTAGTAAGGAATAAAATTTTGGTACATGGTGGGACCTTGTCTTGAGGGACCTTGAGGGACCTTGAAAAGGTTACGTTAAGTCAAATAAATCAGACATAACAGGAAAAATAAAATATTGTCTGAGTCCACTTATGTGTGGTAGATTAGTCAAATTCACAGACAAATTCCCTTTACTGAAAATACTGGAAAGAGCAATCTTCGGTGCCTATGCTGCAAGCTGGTATAATGTAATGCTGGAGGAGCTTTTGTTTACCTTTTCCACCATTTGGATAGTGCTTGGTTGAAAATGAAGCCAGCACTGAACACAGCAGAAGAGAGACAATTTCCAAATGACATCATTTTAATACCTGGATCCACTTATACATGGATTTTGAGTTTTATGAGCTAGTAACCCCTACCCCCTTTTAAAGCGACTTTTGAATTATCTGTCACATTCAACTGAAATAGTCCAAACAAATACAGTAAACTGTGGGGAATCACTGTCACTCATGTTGAAGATAATTATGTTGAAACATACCCTTATTAAAGGTTCTGCACATGGAAATGGTTTTAAATAGCAAGATCTTGTAGCAGTATAGAGAGTGGATTGAGGTGAAAAAGAGAGAATATTGCCAATTCATAGGCACTTAATGAGTCTCTAATGACCCCAAGATTGGCATTCTAGATATAAGTTCTCTTTGTACAGAATCAGAAAGATATATGGTATAGGAAGTGCTAGGTATAATAAATGAGATCACACTTTTTAAATTAATTGGTCATAGAAGATAAAATCAGATTAAAATCACCAAATATGTATTTAATGTCTAATATGGTTCCAATACTGTGACTGATAGAAAACAAACCTAATAGAAAATAAAGGGAAATAAAGGGATACTTAGATTACAGTTACTAAGTTGAAAATAAATGTATATACCAAGAACAAACATAACCTATTTGGAGGATGATGGCAAGAAATACTTTATTCATAGAGAAGGTCACATTTAAGCTGTATTTTGCAAAAGACTGAATTGTGCCCTGAAATATTTCCAAGTTCTTCCCCCAAAAAATGTATCATTAGTATAGGGCAGCCATTTTATACTACTATTAGAGGCCTGGTGCATGAAATTCATGCATGGGTAGGGTCCCTAGGCCTGGTCAGTGATCAGAGCTAATCAGGGCCTACCAGTTGCAGGCTGGGGTCTCCCTTCCCTGGCTGCCAGGTGGGGCCTTCCTTCATTCTGCACCATCCCCTGGTGGTCAGTGCACGTCATAGTGAGCGATAGAACTCCCAGTCTCCCAGTTGAACTCCCTTGGAGACACTTTGTATAATATATATATATATATATATATATATATATATATATATATATAGAGAGAGAGAGAGAGAGAGAGAGAGAGAGAGAGAGAGAGAGAGAGAGAGAGAGAGAGAGAGGGAGAGAGAGACTTGAGGCCTGGTGCACAAAATTCATGCATGAGGAGGGGGTGACCCCAGCTTGGCCTGTACCCTCTCTAATGTGCGACCCCTCCAGAGATGTCAGACTGCCACTTTAGGCCCAATCCCTCAGTCAGACATCCCTCTCACAATCTGGGACCTCTGGCTCCTAATCGCTTGCCTACCTGCCTGCCTGATTGCCCCTAACTGCTCCCCTGCCAGCCTAATTAATGCCTAACTGCTCTCCTGCTGGCCTGATCACGCCCAACTGCCCTGCCCTGCCAGCCTGATCACCTCCTAATTGCCCTCCGCTGCCAGCCTCTGCAGGCTGATGGCCCCAACTGCTTGCTCCCCTATCGGCCTGGTCACCCCTAACTGTTTCTGCCTCAGCCCCTGCCACTGTGGCTTTGTTCGGAAGGAAGCTGGACATCCAGATGTCTGGTGGAACTGGTGTAATTAGCATATTACCCTTTTATTAATATAGATTAGTGGTGTGGTGCATGGATTCATGCACATTGAAAGGAAATTAACCTCTCTGATTCCAGGGTGCATCATCCAAGAACCACTGCTGCCAAGTCACTGTAGCTCAGCAGTAAACCAGATTCAAGGTCAACAGTGTCCCAGCAACATAACCCACAGCAGAAGGTGGAATTGCATGCCCTGTGGGGAATTGGGCTCTGTATGCTAAGGTTTTGGAAAGATCTGCATCATTCAGGATCTTTGCCAAGTCACCTAAGCTGAGCAACTCCTGCGTTGAACCTCTGCCCCTTGGTGGTCAGTGCTTGTCATAGACACTGGCCAGTTGAACTCTTGGAAGGTCACTAAGACTTTTACATATATAGATTGAGTTTGATGTTATATTGCTCCTAATTTAAATGTCATGTACTTGCCTAAATTCATTGACCATAATGTGATCTTGGCAAATGATGACGCAGTTAAGACACTGAATTAAAAAAAAAAAATATATCGTAGATGGAAAATGTTCTTATTCTTTTTCACTCCCCCAAAATCTAAGCCAGTTCTCCTCAGTTTGCTCTACTAAATAAAACATTAAATTAAAAAAAAATTCAATCACTGCAGGGCAAATTTTCATCGCATAACTAACATCCAATTAGCATTGGAACTCTCCACTCTCCCAGGAAGAAGTTTAATATAGTAAAAGTAATCAAGGCAGGTCCACAGCTATTTATGATATCCCCAGCATGTGCTAAACCATCTGCCCCATATCTGTTCTACTGATGATAAAGGGGGAAAAGGTGCCACAATATTTTCATAGTAAAGTTAAGTAAGTGAATCAGTGAATCAGTTGTTTTTCCTACTAATGCTGATCTCCCTACGGTTACCTTTTCTTAGAATTTTCTAATTTTTGTGTGTGTTTATTTCTTCCTTCCTCTTCCCATTCATGTTGCTAGAGTTATAGCTTCACTGCTGAATCAGATGCCCCAGTAAGAACTATTTAAAACAAAAGTCTTTGGCTTCCTTGGAGTGAACAGTTAGTCTTTATTGTGTAGTAAATTAATTCTAGTAATGAACACACATTCCGGATCTTTGCAGGTAATTAGTAGCTCCAATTAACCAAGAGCCTTGGTCAATTTCTTTAGACACTGCAGCCTGATCTAATAAGCAAGTCCTGGGACTTTCCCACATTTTTATTTGAAAAACAAAACAAAATAAAATACCATGTGGCAGGTGGACTAAGTATTGCACAAAACATTTAAGTTCTATCCCTTCCAGAACACGGAACATGAGAGTAAAGTGATTCATGTCATTGAGAAAGCTCAGAGCACAGTTTACTAATGAATTGTTGATTGTTTCATTTACAGTTCTAGGAAACTTTTCATGATAAATAGAATTGTTATATTCTCTCTTCTTTTGGCATAGACATTGGACAGAAGACTGGGATCCTTGAAATGCTACTTAAAACAAAACTTATCTGGACTTCCACTTAGAAATACTGAAGACAGAAACTTATCACTGTTAAATTCAGTAATTTCTTATTAAATCATTTAATTTGATAAATAGAATTTGCTTGGAGGGCTAAAGTGTTGCTCATACTTCCAATGTGTGTTTGGATTCCCAAAGAAAGGAGTTGGAAAATCTGCATCTACTAATCTGCATCATAAGAAATTTGAGATCATCCCTGGCAACGAAGCTCAGTTGGTTGGAGCATCATACTGTACACCAAAAGGTTGAGGGTTCGATTCCCAGTCAGGTCACATACCTAGACTACAAGTTTGATCCACAGTTGGGACACCTACAGGAGAAAACTGACTGATATTTGTCTTTCACATCAATATTTCTCTCTCTTCCCCTTCCTATCTCTCCCTCCCTCCCTTCCTCTCTCTCTAAAAATCAATTAAAAAAAACAACAACACATGTCTTTGGGTGATGATTAAAAAATATACTTAAAATTTATATTAGTCATATTGTGCTTAAGAGATTTTCCTTCTTATATAAATGTTAACAATATCGCCTGGATAATGTTGAGAATTGTCTGCATTAACATATTTTTAACATATTATGGCTTGCACTACCAATCTTTCTGTGCTAATGGCAGAACGAATACCAACAGCATGTACTTGGCACTTTGGAAGTAATGTTTCAAGTGAAGCTAGAGGCTACAAAAATTAATTGGACTCCAAGAAAGTGTCTGTTAAAAGGAAATATGAAAATGGTATTTTCAAAAGTCTGAATTATTATTATTATTCAACTCAGTATAATTCAGAATGGATACTGCTTGTGAAACATACAATAACTAGGATATTCTGTATAATCAGAGCCTAGGCTTGGCTATTTAATTAAATAAAATATGATGATTAATAGTCCTCCAAAGGGAAAACATCCAGGTGCTTATCTGCCATAATTAGAGTTAAATGTGTTTATGAATAAAAACAATACCCTTGAATCAATGTGTACGCTCACTTCTCTCTGAACTATTATCTGGACAATGACTGTGATGCCTAGTACAGGGGGCTGTGGCCACTTTTCTGGATTGTCAAGATTATGAGAGACCATCTGAACAAATTTAGTGTATTGTTTATAATAATGCAAACTAATCAGACTTTTATCTTCATTTCTCTTAAAAACTTATTGGTTATTTATTTGAACCAACAGAAGTTTTTGTTTGTTTTTTGTGGGTTTTTGTTTTTGTTTTTTCCCCAATCTAGTTCATTTATTTCAGTTTAGAAATTGACATAGAAAGAGTTTACTGGGTACTAATATGACTAGCCCTATAGATGATGGTGGTGAGGTTGGGGGAAGGGGGTTGTTGAAGGTGAAGGCCTGTTGCAGAGAATCAAGTGATGCAAGTATGTCTTTGACAGTTCAATACCCCATTGTGGTGCTGTCATTATTGGCATCTACTCAGTCTGCTTACCAAACTGAGGTCTGCAAAGCCCACCGCTTGACTTCTGATAAAATTGGCTCCTGCAGACTTCTGCCTGAAAGTATGCCTCTTACAGGCCTTCTCAATTATCAGTCAGGTTCATAAAACTATACCTAATATCCTCTGTTGTTCCTCTCCTGTTTCCTGAATTGTGAATAGATAGCCAAAGAGGTCCACTAGGGAGGTTGGAATGTACATGCATGGAATTTATTGCCATAACCAAACACAATATATCACAAATTTAATGTTATGGCATATATTTAATAATGCACATAATTGTTGTTGGACTGAATTATAATTAGGCATCTATTGTTGTAAGCACTTCAAATAAGTGACATTAATTGCTAACACTTTTATAAATCCAAATCACAATGTTTTTCTCAACTTGCTAATTTATTAATGTTTATAATCCATGTCAACATTGACAGCGTTCCCTGTAATCATACATCTTTTAATCATTATCCACATTATACCCCCCCACACACATATGCTTATCAACAGTCACAGAAGTTCAAAGAAGAAATTTACATGGTTATGTTTCCCAATAATTGAGGAATACCTGCCACAACTCCACCTCATGCCTATGCGACAGGTGAAGATTTCTTTTTGCATTTGGCCCTTGATCTGTACCAATTGGAAATATATTATATTCCTTTTCTAATCCAGCAGACCAGAGATTCTGAAATGATTAATGCCTCAAATTTCTTTACCTGGAGACAAACCTTGCATTTTATAATTATTAGCTTGGAGAGAAGAGAAGTAAGTTTACATTATTACTTTCTTCCAAAGACAGCAGCTGAGGAATATGACTTCAGAGGGTTAATATTTGACAGACTTCTGATAATAAAGCTATATACTATATTTTATCATACTTGGAAAGTTCTAGAAGATTGCACTATCTAGGAATGTGATTCCTCTTAGTTATATCACCAACAAGAATTGACATTATTCCACCTCTAAAAATATTTAGGGGCTAATATAGATTATTTGCCCTAACTGCAGAATATGCCAAGGAGATACAAAAGATAGTATGTGTATTAGTTTCCTAGGGCTCCAAAACCAAATTACCACAAATTTGGTCCCTTCAAATAACAGAAATCTATTCTCTTTTCAGTTCTGTAGGCTAGAAGTCTGAAATCAATGTATTAGCAGAGCCATGCTTACCCAAAAGTTGCATGGGAGGATACCTCCTTGCCTCTACCTAATTTTTTTTGGTGATGACCAGCAATCCTTGGCATTCCTCAGCTGTATCTGCATCATTCCTATCTCTGCCTTCACTGTCACATGGTCTTCTTTACTGTTGTCTATGTGTCCTTTCTTCTTCTTATAAAGATAGTGGTTGCATTAGGTTAGGGCCTACCCTAATCCATTTTGATATTTGTAAAGGTCCCATTTTCAAGCATGGTGACTTTCTGATGCTCAGCATAGACATAATATTTTGAAAGACTGTGTTAGTTATTTTTGTGTCAACTTGGCTAGGCCACTATGCCCAGATATTTGGTCAAACATTATTCTGGATGATTCAGTGAAAATATTTTTTAGATGACATTAAAGTTTAAATTGTGGACATTGAGTAAAGCAGATTACATTCCATAATGTGGGTAGGCCTCATAAAATCAGTTAAAAGTCTTAACAGAACAAAGACTGACCTTTTTTGAGCAATAAGGAATTCAGCTTGCAGATTGAATTGGAACTCAGGTAGCATATCTTCCCTCAGTCTCCAGCCTGCTGGCATAGCCTGGAGATGGACTTGCACTTCCACAATCAAATAAGTCAATTTTTTAAAATAAATAAAGACACACACACAGAGAGACTGTTGTTTCTGTTTCTCTTTTAGAGAACCCTGAGTAATACAGATCTTTACAGAAGTGAAGTGATTCTGTAATAAATTTCTGAATGTGGAAGTGGTTTTGGAACTGGGCAATAAATAGGTAGACACTGAAAAAGTTTGAGGTGCATTTTAGAAAAAGCATAGATTGACTTGAAGAAACTATTAATGGAAATATGGACCTCAAAGGTGATTCTGTTGAGATATCAGTTAGAAACAAGAAATATGCTGTTGGAAACTGGAGAAAATGTCATCCTTACTATAAATGGAAAATAACTTGGCTGAATTGTGTTCCTGTGTTTGTGGAAGCCAGCAATTGTAAATCATAAACTTAGATAGTTAGCTGAGGAGATTTCTAAGCAAAGTATTGAATCTGTGGCCTGGTTTCTCCTTGCTGTTTATAGTTAAATGTAAGATGAGAGAGAGAGAGAGAGAGAGAGAGAGAGAGAGAGAGAGAGAGAGAGAGAGAGAGAGAGAGAGAGAGACTAAAGGAGAAATTGTTAAGCAAAAAGCAACTAGAACTTAAGATCTGGAAAATTCTTAGCCTATACATATAGAAAAAAAAAAAAAAAAAAAAAAAAAAGAAAGAAAGAAAGAAAGAACGAACGAACTCATGGAGTTCTGACTCATGGAGTGAATGAGCCAGCTCAGCAGAAGCCAGCAGGAGCAGACATGGAGTTCTACTAACAGAAGCTATCAAATTGGACTAAAGAGGGCAGAAATAGGACAAAAAGAGGGTCTCAGACTTCTGGGATTCTACAAGATGGGCTAATAGAGTTAGCTATCCAGTGATAAATATGTGTCATCCTTCAAGTAAAGGAACAATGACTCAGGAGGTGATTCAGAGATCAGCAGGACTGCCACTCCCCTATGGACCCAGAGGACATAGGCTAGAGGTCCAATAATTGTGTGTGTGTGTGTGTGTGTGTGTGTGTGTGCGCGCGCGCGCGCCCTGGCCAGCGGGACAGTAACGTGGGAGCGAGGAGACACCTGGAAGGGAATGAGGGAGGACAGGAGACGCAGAGAAATGGAGGCAAGACAGGGTTCTGATCAAGCCTCAAATTTTATTTGTTGCAGCCGAAATATATGTACACAGGTTGTAGGGGGAAGTTGCCGCGGAGACATTCCAGGGAGGGGAGGGTTGTGTATCAGCAGGACATGTCTGCGGGGGAGGATACAGCAGAGATTCTCCGGGGCGGGGCCAGTTATCACAACAGGTGAGCCTTGCTCAATGGCCAGATATGCTGCTAGGCATTTAGATTGTTTCTAGTTAACTGCCACACCCAGCTTGTCACATGAGTTCTGGTAAGTCAGAAACTCAGTGTCTAAGATGGAGGTGTCTTTTAAGATGTAGTCACTAATTCTTTTTTGGCTCCCGACATGTGTGTGTGTGTGTACAGGGGGTGGGTTTCTCTTCTTAGTTTCACACATGGCTACACTGCCTCCTTGATTTTATCAGTTTTACTAGGCCAGGCTTCAGGGCAGGGTTGTAACCCAGAGGCTGGAGGGTGGAGGGTGATGTTACCTGCCCCAGTAGGCCTACAATGCAAGGCCACCATATCTAGTATAGACTAAGCACAATAAAGGAGCTTCATAGTATTTCTTGAATAAATGCCATATAGTAGTGGCTGAGAATAAAGGCTAGGTGTTCACATATTACCTTGGGACCCTTGCTATCTGCCTCATAAAATAGCTATTATTGCAACAAAAACAATAAATTTCTCCTATTTTATGTTCAAATTCATTTTCTTACCCTGAAAAGAATGTTTATAGACAATGAGAAAAGAGTTCTCTCATTTCCTTTGCTAATTTTATAATTTGAAATTTTATTCTTCACCTATATGACTGTGTTTATCTTTTGAAAGATTGTAGTCAAAGCTGCTTACAATCAATCTAATTTTTCTAGTCAAACTGGATTCCCACAGCATTATTCATCCCTCAACTCCCTCCACCCCCTGTTCACCTACATTAACACACTTTTCCTGATCTGCACAGTGTGCTTTTTTTCTATTATTCCTCCAATCCAAAATTGTATCCTGATTTCAGTAAAAACATTTATTTATGAATATGGATTAGTGGATAAAAACAGTTAAGAGACCTACTAATATAAAAATTACATACAAATTATACTAGTGTACTTTGAGGGGCACAAGGGAAGATGGGACCCTTATTAAAAATGTACCTCTTCCACTGACTTTCCATAATACAAAGAGGAATTTTCAAACAGAATTTGAGAAACAAGAAGAAAAGTCTCACAGCAATTTTCAAGTATAATTAGCTATAATCACCATGCTGTTCATTGCATCCTCATGTTACAGAGAACCGGAATAATCAAACAATGCCGGAGAGTTTGGAGTCACACTTTATTACCTGCAGGTCCAGAGGAAAATGTCTCTCAAATTCTGGGCCCCAATATGGAGGAATGTTCCCTATTTATATATTTTCTTACCTTCTTCGTATACCAAATATGGGGTGTTTCTTGCCCCTTTTGCAAGTTCTTAAAGAGCTCCTATGTGCTGGGGCCTTGAGACCTCAACCAAAGGCCTGGCCTGGTTCAGCACTGATAATCCCATCCAGGGAAGGTTTAACGGCCTCTCTGAAGTAGGAGTAATCTCATTTTCCTTATTATTTAAGCAAGCAAACAAGCATTTACAGAAGCCAAATAGCAGGGTTAAAATTTCAAACAACAGTTTTTATGTAAGATAGATGCTTCACTCAGAGCTTATTCATTTTATAACAGAAAGTTTCTACCCTTTGATCAATGTTTACCCATTACTCCTGCCCCTTAGCCCCTGGTAAGCATGCTTCAACTCTCTTCTTTTAAACATTTAAAATATATATATTTTAATTGATATCAGAGAGAGGAAAGGTGAGGGAGAGGGACATAGAAACATCAATGATGAGAGAAATTCATTGATCGGCTGCTTTCTATAGGCCCCCTACTGAGGATCAAACCTGAAACCCAGGCAAGTGGCCCTGACTGGGAATCAAATTGTGGCCCTCTGGTTCATAGGTCAGTGCTCAACCATTGCGCCATACTGGCTGGGCCTCAGCTCTCTCTTTTTTTTTTTTTTTTTTTTTTAATCAGGTCAGCCGTTTTAGATGAGTACTTAGTGTCTGATTATTTCTCTTAAGTCTCATAAACTTTCTTCATTTTTTCTCTTTTGGTCATCTTCTAATTTTGTTTTTATATGATTTCCCTTATACAATATAATTAAATTGTGTATCTGTGTTATATACTGTAGCAATTATTTTGAATTCTTTTGTCAGGCATTTCCTTAGGGCTCCATTTCTTTAGGGCCCATGACTGGAGTTTTACTGTATTCCTTGGTGAGTTATGCATTTCTGATTCTTCATACCCATGTAGCCTTATATAAATGTCCTTTTGTAGTTGAAGGAACAGTCACCTCTTTAAGACTTTATAGACTGACTTTGGTAAGGGATGACTTTTACCTGAAATTGAAGGCATACTTGAGCATGCTGTTACTGTGGGTTTAGTGATGCAAGGAGTCAAGTGCAGTGTGTATGTGCATGAGGTCTGGGAGAGTGTGATTTCTCTTCAGCTCAGGTTGCTGGAGTCTAAACATCAACTATGTGGTTCTTCAGTGAACATAATATGGGTTTCCGAGTGGTTGCATGTGCTCTTGAGGTTCTCAGTGATGCCTCCAAGTCCAGCAGTAAGGGACTAGAGAAGGCAAAGTTGGTGTCTGGAACACACTTGATTCTGAGGGCCAGCTACATGTACTTGTGCAGTTGCCGGGGCCATTTGCAGACACATGCATAGTGGCGGGTGCTAGTGTATACAGCAAAGATGGGACCAACTAGGAGTTCTCTAGCAGTTATGGGGATCAAGGATGTCAATGTGTTTCCCTGTAGTTGCACAAGCACCCCCTTGGCATGCAACTTGTAATTGTGGCTGGTGACTATGGATCAGCAGCTAGCATGGAAGTACACAGCTGGAGGAGCTAACAGCACATGAGAGCAGTGGTACAGAACAGCAACACAAGATGGGACCTGATCTGAGCCCAGAAACATCTATGGGGCCCTGGGTGTCCACACGCTCTCCTTTGTCTGCAGAGTTTCCTTCTGGGCATAAAGTAGTGGTATGGTGACAGTATCAGATCAATGGCATACAATGCACAGATGGAGGGGCTAACCCTGAGCACATGCAGAGTGGTGGGATGTCAGCCTGGGTGGTCTAGGCTGATGTCTTACACACATGTAGACCCAAAGACCTGAGCTAGCTGCTGTCACAGCTTGAACTCTTTCAAATGCAGCCAGGACGTGGCAGGGGATTGGAGAGGAGGGAGCAGAGAGACTCAGGCACCTCATGTCAGTCAGTGTGAAAACAGGTGAAATCTACAGTGCACTGTGGCAGCTGTGCTAGCTGTTTGGTCTTTCTTCAGTCACAATCTATTGGGTTTCTTTGTAGAGCAGTCACTGTTAACTATAATTGATCCTACTACATGGCTATTATTGTTAATCCCTGTTTTTCTCCCTTATTTATAGCCATCTAGATGGGGTGAAACTGAAGTGGGGCCTTTATGCAGTGCCCCCAAAGGCAGGGGAAGATATTGTTCAACCCAGACTTCTTTTCTTGGTGAGGGGAACTCTTTCCAGCTGGGAAGTTCTCTCTTGGTATTGCATAATGCTTACTTGGGGAATGGGATGACGTAGATAAAATTAAGCTGTCTTCCTTCTCTTCTTGTGCACACATTATCAAGCTTTTTGTTGCACTGTGTTACTAAACTTCTTAGTGGACTCTGAACCATTCACAGAGCCACTTTTGTTCACAGATAGCTAATTGTTGATCATTGTGTGGGGATGGAGGCTTAGATCTCCTATAATGACATTTTGGTGGCCCAATTTTCTATTTTCATCTGAATGTCTGACACTCGATATAGAAAACCTTAAGGTCTAGATTTCAAGGCTTTATTTTGGGACTGGAAATAAATATATAGATCCTGATCACTTTGGGGGCATAGGTTGACACAAACACTGCCATCGTCTGTGTTAAACTTGCTCAGTACACAATACCTAAGAATCCTTTGACATGCAGCATGAACAGCTATAGGATTATTTAAAAAAGTAACCAAGCAGAATTTCATATCCATAAGCAAAGCATAGTTGAAGCCATAATCACAAAACTCCTTAGCCAACTCTGTCTTGAACATTTGAATATGTATGAAAAAAAACAAAATTATGTCTAATAAATGTAAACATCAATGCAAGAAAAACAGAAAAATTACAACAAAGGGCAAATGAAAATCAGTTAGGGGAGAGTTTTTCCCCCCAGTTAGTAGGAAGATAGACGACTTTCTTCCAAAGAAGAAAATAAAAATGCTCTGAACTGGCCATCCCATGCTGAGAGGAGAGAGGACTGGGGAGTAGTTACTCTGCTTCTGATTTAAATCTGTCTTTTGCTTGGTTTGCTGTGGTTTCCCCTGGAGCTTGAATATATTCATGAAGCTTTCAATAAAAACTAAGTCAGGCTGCACAAAAATGGTGAAATACTTGATATTAAGCAGTCTTTTCCTGTCTTTAGTGACTAAGCACTTTAATTTCATTTGAACAGAGAGAATATTAGGGTGGGATCCAAACAAGACCCAACCTGCAGCTGTCATCTATGTGGTGGTTCAGAGGACTGGCCCTTGAAAGATAAATGGTGAAAAATTTAGTGTAAAATTTATACAAAGATACCAACACTTAATTTAATTGCAACCCCTTCCTATATCCTTATAGCATTTTGGTTTTCAGAAGGTTTTGCCCTAGTTCCCTTTTTGTACTTTTCTATCAGGCTTTCCCTTTTGTGATGAGTTTTTAAAAATCCATAAATACACCAATAACTATATTTTTCATAACTTCATAATATATATTTTTTAAATTTCATATGTTATTATTGTTTGAGTGACATTTAGTTAATTCTCTAAGAATATATATTTTGCCCTAGTCAGTTTGGCTCATTGGCTAGAGTGTTGGCCCATGGACTGAAGGGTCCTGGGTTCAATTCCAGTCAAGGTCACATGCCTTGGTTGCACGCTTGATCCCTGGCCCTGGTTGGGGCATGACAGAGACAACCAATCAATGTGTCTCTCTCACATTGATGTTTCTCTCTCTGTGTCTCTACCTCTCTCTTTCACTTTCTCTAAAACTCAGTGGAAAAATGTCCTCTAGTGAGGATTTATATATATATATAAATTTTGAAATAATATTAATGATAGTGGTAGTAGAACTAATGATTACGGAATCTTTTTGATTGTCAATCAACACTTGTCTTCGCTACTTTTCATCCCATTACTCCTAGGCATAGATAAAATCAATGACTATCACAACTATCTTCCCATCTCCTGTACAAGGAAGCTAGAAACTCCTGTGTTACTCAAAGTTCTCCAGAGAAATAGAAATGATGGGATCAGATTTACTCATGTTACTGTGTAGACTGGCCCCAAATATGCAGAATAGGCCAACAGCTGGAGATCCAGGGAAGAGTTTATGCTGCAGCTCAAGTGCAAAGACAGTACAAAAGCAGAATTCCCTCTTCTTCAGCAGGGCTCAGTCTGTTTTAAGCACTTCAACCCATTGGACAAGATCCACCCACATTATGGAGGTAATCTGTTCTCCTCAAAGTATACTGATTTTAATATTAATCTCACCAAAAAATACCTTAAAAGTAACACCAAGGCCAGTGTTTGACCAAATATCTAGATAACATGTTCTAACCAGATAAAACACAAAATTAAACACCTAAGATATTTTTTTTCAAATGAAATATATTAATACTTCCATGATTGATGCCAATTCATAAAATTCACATTAGTCAGGAATAATGTCTCAGCTATAAATGCAGGGCTATGTGCTCTGATACCAAGAAGTAAAAAAGCTGCAGTTTCTGCTATTATTGTACATTACTGTAGCAGTATGACTGCCAAATGAATTCCTACATTTACTCTGTTGTCCCCACAGCAAAGAACATCTAGCATTTCAGCATAATTCTAGAAATGACACAAAATGGACTTTGGTGAATAGCATACTGTGTGCAATATCTTGGGATGGAGCCAAGAACTATGGAATAATATGCTGACATAACTAGTGGATATATCACCATTCATTTTTTACTTTGAAGCTGTATAATGTACCCTGGAGTCTACTATGAAAAGGTACATTTTTAAGTGGAGAATAAGTGCCTATTTGCAGGTTAAAAATTGTTCAGTTACCAAATAAAAAGTTAACATATCTGGGCCAGGGCTCTTATGAGAGGCAACCAATCTTTGTGTCTCTCTCACATTGATGTTTCTTTGCCCCTCCTTTCTATTCTCTAAAAAATCAATAAAAAACAAATCCTTGGATGTGGATTAACAACAGCAAGAAATGAATCCTGATCCATCATCCTTCATATCCTATAAAAAATTTGCTTAAAATGGACTGTAAACATAGGCATGAACCTATAAGATTTTGCTATAAAAAAATAGAAGAAATTCTTAGTAAACTTGGCACTGTTTTGTATCTTGACATCCTATATAATAAAAGGCTAATATTTATTTATTTATTTTTAATACATTTTATTGATTTTTTTACAGAGAAGAAGAAAGAGGGATAGAAAGTTAGAAACACCAATGAGAGAGAAACATCAATCAGCTGCCTCTTGCACACAGCCTACTGGAGATGTGCCCACAACCAAGGTACATGCCCTTAACCAGAATAGAACCTGGGACCTCACAGTCCCCATGCCCACGCTCTATCCATTGAGCCAAAGAGGTTTAGGCAAAGGCTAATATTTAAATTGTCTCCTCAACCAGGAGTTCAACCAGGGGGTGTAGCCTGCCAGCCAACCACTTGCACCCCTCCCCCCAGCCAGCCCAGCCTGATCAGCCACTATCAGGGTAGGCTGACCAGATGCCACCAGTGCATGAATTTGTCCACTAGGCCTGTAGTGTATATATAAAAATGGAACAGCATACTTAAGATTGGAATATTCAATATCCATAAAGTATATCTCACTTTAAAATATTGAAAGTATAAACATCAAATAATAGATTATTTAATGAACAAGAAAATAATTTAAACTGTTTACGATTAAGTAGTTCTGTTTTTATCTTGAACTGTTATGCAAATTTTCAAATGAGTTGATGCAAAAATAAATGGGCATTTATAAGGAATATAAAGTTTTATTTTTAACTTTCAGCAGTCTCTCTCTACCTCCCAACCCTTCACCCAGATTCTTGAAGAAAGGAATGCGGATTAAAAAAAAAAAAGTTTTTCCCATTAATAACAAATAATTAAGAAAATTTCAAATTAACAGGTTCATGCCGATTCTTCTATATTCTTATCTGTTCCTCAAAGTGTAGTTTGCAGAGTCATGCTCTACAAAACAATTTTGGGAACTTGTATATCTTAGCTTAATATTAAGTTTCAGATGTCCAGCTTGACTTCTGAAATTCAATGTCCTATTAAAATGTGCTATTTTAATTACTTGGATTGAATCTTTAAATTATTTCTGTAATAATAATAATAATTATATATATATATATATATATATATATATATATATATATATATATGTATGTATATATATATATATATATGAAATAATGAAATTTGTCCTTAAAGAAACTAGCCTAAAGATGCAACTAAAATAATAATATTGTCATTATTATTATATGTATTTCTATGTGTCTGTGCATTTGTATGTATGTTCACCCAGGTTTAAATATCAACCGTATTGCCTCATTTTCATACATGGCTAAAGTCTTCCTGTCTTCTCTCTGTGTTCTTCCTATTAAAATTAATTTCATTTATTAGTTACCTATGGCACAATTGTAAGCTGTTATGTCAACTCATCAAAACAAATAAAATAGAATTTTTTTCTAAGTACTTGTAATCTTTTCAATAACTAAACACATACCATTTTAACATAAACTTGATAAAAGTCATAAAGGAAGCACAGATGTTTCCCTTAGATCTTTAAAGGAGGAATTTTTTTTTTGGACAGATCTGGGAAGGCCTCATGGGGAGGGGTTGCCTTTGAACTTGCCCTTTTCAAGGACTGATAAAACATCAACAGGAGAATATGAGAAGAAAGACATCTAAGGCAAAATAATAAATTTGAACAAAGTAATGGAATTGGAACATAAATTAATGAAGACAACAGTCAAAAATGGCTTGGTTACAAAGTATATTAGTGTTATATATCTTGGGAAATATACAGCAAATGTAGGTTAGAGATACATTTACCTTCCCTTTCTTCTCTTTATGTCATATACAACCTTTATCATATCTTATTCTCTTTTCTGTATGTAATCTGCTCTATCTCTCCAAAGATAAGTCATTTTTCAGTTTAGGGTCATTTTATCTTTCAACTTTAAGCATGTGCTCCACTTGGAAGATGCCAATTCAATCCAAATGAGTGAATTGGGAATTTTGAACACTTTGGTAGAACTGTTTATCTGTTTCAAAGGAGATAGAAAGGTAGTGTGTTCCTCAAAGTCAGATGTTTCCTCTATCTGTTGATAAGCCTTTCCCTCAATATTAACATTTAACATATTATTTGGTGTCAGGTGTTCAGTACTTTTTATTGGTAAGAGGTAACTCTGGGTTATGCACCTTTGGGACCAATAGCAATGCCTGGCACCCAGTAGATACCCAGTAATATTTTTTTAAAGGTGAAATTGCTAGTCACTACTTAAATCCACCAACTTTAAAAGGCCTTCCTACTTCTTCCTCATTTGGATTCAATCTCATTTATATTTCCTCCTTTCTCTCATTGTCATGTGTTCCACTAACTGCACCTCTACCTTATGTTTGAGATATAGTAGGTGATTATCAGATGTTTGTTGAATGAATAGTAATAAATTTCCAGTTAGTATTTTGTTTATTTCCTACTATGTAACAAGAGGACAGGACTTATTGAAATTGTCTTATCATTAATCATTAAAAAATTCCCCTGGATCAAATAAGGCATCTATTTTTCTCCTCAGCCTGGCCTATCAGACATAGATTTTTTTTACTGGAAGTTGATCATTTTGACTATCTCTTCTAAAGCTTAGCTCTAACAAGGAGGCTGAACTCTGCATCTTGGTGATTCTGAAGTAGGTTATTGCTAAAATATCCTAAATCCTAATGGAAAGAAACAAAGAAAGCAGTATCTAATTAGAGAGAGCTAAATTCAGGAAGCCTTTTTCATTTACCCATGGATCTACGTATTCCTTATTTACCCCCACTGCAGAGATGACAGCTTTTAAGTGAACAGAGGAGCCAACAATTGGGGCACCTGCAGGTTGAGGTTGTTCCCCTTAAAGCCTATTAACCCGGTTTATGCAAAGTGCCGAGGAAATTTCTGATAAGACAAACTCTGCCTTGGAAGCGGGGCATAATTTGATTTGTCATCATGCTGAGTGATCTAATATATCATCTACTCTTTTATATTTGAGGAAAGACCTCAGGTTGCTCTCTATCAATAGATAACTGGATTCAAAACTTCTCTTTTTACACAATCACTCACACCTATAATTTTCCTATGAAAATAGGTAATGAAATTCAATGAATGGAGATAACAGTGAAAAGGGGAGCTAATTCAGGGGATAAAGTACAATGACAAGTAATTTCTAGCTGAGTAATTTCTGTTAACTTCTCCACTTATTATTATTTTCCCCCTCTTCCTTGAAAGGGGTCTATTAGGGTCTTTCTAAGGTAGGTTTCAAGGGAACTAAGCTCTACTGCATTAAAGAGATTCACTGTTGTCCTCATTTCTAATCAGTAATATATCTGTGCTAATACAGCTATTATAATACCATATTTTGTAATGCTAATTAGGCCAATAACATAGGCTAGATCCTCCTAAAACAAGAATAGTAGTAATAGATCTTATTCATTAAGTGCTTACTATGTGCCAAGCATTTAATATGGATTATCTCATTTAATCATCTCAGTAATGTTGTGAAGTATTATTACCAACCTATACTTTTAATCCATCACCTTACTGCATGTCAAACACTGACCCCAGAAACACTTCATCACTTGAGCCTGATGTCTTATGGGAATGTGTCTTGGATGAGAGGAATGTAACCATCCTGGCATAAATCATTACTACCCATATTTTCCAGTGTATAAGACAACCCCCTAATTTTACAGTTAAAACATAGGTTTAGGCCCAAATTCGCTGTATAAGACTACCCCCCACTTCTGAGGCAACACCAGTTCTTTTTTTTAATAGACCTTCTCTCTGACTTGGCCAATCTGAGCAGGCTTTTTTTTCATTTCAAAAGTCGTCTTATACGCCGGAAAATACGGTATTCCTGCAAAGGCATTTGAAAATGCTTCTAGGTATGGTGACAGGCTCATCATGTAAAGAATAACATCTTTTATTTTTGTACCTTTATCCCATAAAAGCATGATATTTTGTATTATTAAAGCAGCTAAATAAAATTTCATAGAGTCTGCAAACCCTGTGGCTAGACCACAAAGTTATTTTTCTGGGAATAAGCAAGAGTTTCCACAAAAAAAGAAAAATACAACTGCAGCACAGTGGCTGGATTTTCTCCTGTGACTGTAGCTCAGTCCCAGCCAGTGCATCATTCTAAAACCCTGCAGGTGTTAAAGGAACTGAACAAAATTGTTATAGACCAGTAATTCTGTGTAGTGTGTGTTGTGTATGTGTGTGCACACACGCGCGCCTATGTATGGTATATGAGTGTGAGCATGTTTCAAGTTGTTTGTGAAAGGTCATTTTCTGTTTTTCTTTTGATTAATAAATGATGAGTCAAATTACAAATTCTTATATTTGGAAAATTGCACATTTGAAATATACTGGTTTAAGTTTCCAGTGGCCAGGGCAAGTTTAATTTGTATGCCATACTGCATATCTTCCTGGAAAGCAAGTTCTACCGTGGTTTAGTTATACCAAATGAATTTGGTGAGAGACACCAAATAATTTATTAGCAATGCATGCTGAACTTAGAAGCAGTGTTCTGAATTCTGATGTAAGCTTTGATATCTTGTTCTATCTCTGACATTTCTCATTAGTGGGAACAACAGGACTGAAAATGGAAAATCTTATGCTGGCAACTGGTCTCTTGGGTAGCAAGATATATGTGTGTGTATCATGGAGCAGTGAGAGGTTCTGAACAAATTTACAAGATTGACAAGCTTGTGTTTGCTGCTCTTTCATGCTTTTTATTTTTTGTTTCTCCCCCACTTCTAGTCTTCTTGCAACATAATTTCTTTTCTTTTTTAAATTTACCTTTATTGTTGAAAAATATTACAGATGCCCTCCTTTTGTCCCCCACTGACCTTCTCCACTCCACCACACTCTCAACCCAAGCCTTTGGCATGACACCATTGTCTGTGCCCATGGATTATGCATATATGAATACAAGTTCTTTGGTTGATCTCTTCTATCATGCTCTTCTGCTGACTCCTTCTCAGGTTCCTAGACAAGTACTGCTATGCTCGCTGTGCAAACTGTGCATGTCACAAGGGTGCTGTACATAAACAGGGCACCATTTACATAAAATATATCCAATATTTATAGATTTCTACACTTTTCTGAAAGATAAATCTAAAGTTTCTTGTCCTAAACAAATCAGTAAACTATTAAATTTTTTTTGAGGGATAGAAATGTTTTCTAAGGAAATGGAACTTTATAGTTTTCCATTTGCATAAAAGCATTGTTTTAGATAATAACAGCCCTGGCCTACTTTTTTTTTAAGGAATTTATTTATTTTTTTATTTTTAAATAAATCTTTATTGTTCAGATTATTACAGGTGTTCCTCTCCGCCCCCCTCTTAGCTCCCCTCCACCTGATTCCCAACCCCACCCCACACCCTTACCCCCACCACTGTCTTCATCCATAGATGTAAGATTTTCGTCCAATCTCTTCCCACACCCCTCAGACCCCTTTCCCCCTGTGAATTGTTAGTCCAACCCCTTTCTATGTCCCTGCTTCTATTATATTCAGCAGTCCATTTTGTTCTTCAGATTTTTTTTATTCTCTTGATTTTTAGATTCGCTTGTTGGTAGGTATGTATTTGATGCCTTTTTGTTGTTTATAATTTTTTACCTTTACCTTTTTCTTCTTCATCATCTTCTTAAAGAATACCCTTCAACATTTCATGTAATCCTGGTTTGGTGTTGATGAACTCTAACTTTTTCTTGTCTGTGAAGCTCTTTAACTAACCTTCAATTCTGAATGATAGCTTTGCTGGGTAGAGTAATCTTGGTTGTAGGTTCTTATTGTTCATCATTTTGAATATTTCTTGCCACTCCCTTCTGGCCTGCATAGTTTCTGTTGAGAAATCAGCTGACAGTCGTATGGGTACTCCCTTGTAGGTAACTAGTTGTTTTTCTCTTGCTGCTTGTAAGATTTTCTTTGTCTTTTGCTCTTGGCATCTTAATTATGATGTGTCTTGGTGTATTTCTCTTTGAATTCCTCCTGTTTGGGGTCCTGTGCACTTCCTGAACTTGTAGGTCTATTTCTTTCACCAGGTAGGGAAAGTTTTCTGTCATTATTTCTTCCATTAAGCCTTAAATATTCTGCTCCCTCTCTTCTTCTGGCACCCCCAAAATCTGGATGTTGGTACGTTTTAAGCTGTCCCGGAGGCTCCTTACACTATCCTCACACTTTTGGATTCTTCTTTCTTTTTGCTTCTCTGGTTGAATGATTTTGCTTTCTTATATTTTTCTTTGGTTTGATTCTTAGGACTTGTTGATCTATAGTTGAGTTTCTGTATATTCTTTATTTCAGACTGTGTATACTTAATTTCTGGCTGGTCCTTTTCCATTTTTTTATTTTTATTTTTTTGGTATTCTCATTAAGGTCCTTGAATGTCTCACCAAACTTCTTGGTGGTCTCATCAAGTTTCTCAAAGGTTTTTAGAAGTTTTTTGAGTAATCTTATAAATGTGATTCTGAACTGTGTGTCATCCATTAGTTTATTCTCCTCCATCTCTCCCATTTGTGTCATGCTTTTGTGTTTCCTCATTTTGGCTATCTCCCTGTGTTGATAGAGTGGCTTTATGTGGTTGGTGGCCTATAGGGGTCAGTAGCTCAGCTTCCCCAATCACGCTTTTGCTATATCCCTTTGTGGGCTTAGTGCACAGTCTTGGTGTAATTAAGCCTTGATTACTGTTGGTACACTAAGAGGAACTGACCTCCAGGCCAATTGTCTCAGAGGATCGCTGTGTCTATTAAAGGAAGAACTGCTGCACTGGAGACACACCTTGTTGCAGTGTAGCTTTAGTGCTCACTGAAACCGTCTCCCTAATGTGTCACTTATGGGTGTGAGGGATTGAAACTGAGCACAAGAACTCTGGTTTCTGGGTCTCAATGAGGTAAAGTTCAACTACTGTCTGAGGCCAGTACTGTCGCAGAAGCTACAGTGTGAACTACAGCCCTGTCCTCCTTGGATCTGTTTGCCCCAGGTTGCAATTTTGCTAAACTGCAACAGAGAGAGCCATTCATATGCAAAGTTCAATGCTTATAGCTTGGATGTGTTGTGAAGGGTGGAGTCTCAGGGTGGAATCTCAGGGCATCACTAGGCTGGGGCGTGGCCAACAGCAATGGCTGCCAGGCCCCTCTCAGATGGCATCCCTGTGTCTCCCCACATCTTGCACCACAGCACAGTAAACAATCTCAGCTCTGCAAGCAAGCCAGCCTCACTTTCTGACCAGATGGCAGACAGTCTATCCTCTCCCCAGAAACTGGATTTCAGAGAGATCAGGCGCTTGTCTCTCTTCAGGTTGAAGAAAGCACCGCCCTCCACATACCGGGGTCCTCCTCCAGCCTGTATGGGGCCCTAGTCCCTCCTACCTTAGTTTTTCATCATGTATGCCCTGAATTCTCCTCTTTCTCTTTCAGTGTAGATGTAGGGCTTCCTCTAAGCCAGCTTTTGTTTGGTTTTGGGGAGATAGACATTCATTTTATAGTTTCTCCTTGGACTTGTTGTGCCCGGCTGCTGTTTGGAGTGTTTACTCAGTACCGCCATCTTCGTTTTTCCCTGGTCTACATTTTTAGCTGCTCCTGACTGCTCTTCCACACACAATATAATTCTGAAGTTCTTCTGCATCCCTCATGGCCCCTATATAGTGTGCAGTCAGCTTTCCATATCCGTGGATTTACATCTGAGGATAGGAAATATTTGAAAAAAAAGTTCCATTGTTGTTTATTATGTAGTTAGGTTTATGATGGTTGTCTCTGAACTGAGCATATATATACTTATCATTATTCCCTAAACAATACAGCATAACAACTATGTACATAGAATTTACATTGTATTGGGAATTATGAAAATAGAGATGATTTAAAGACTATGGAAGGATGTGTGTAGTTATATACAAATACTATGGCACTTTATATAAGGGACTTGAGGATCTTGGAATTTTAATATTCATGGCAAGGGATGGGGATGTCCTAGAACCAATTCCTCAGGAAAAGGGTACAACTGTATGCAAATATCACCCCTAACTCAGTCATGCTAACTGAGTCGATTTTAGGAACCTTGTCAGGTAAATGAGACAGAATGGAAATACATGTCATCTAAGGATAGATGATAGTCATCTTGGAAAGTGAAATGTTATATGGTCAAATTAGTCTTAAAATACCATAAGAAGGCATAAGGTTGAAAAATAATGAAAAGAATCTTATTACAGTGGTGCCTCGCATAAAGAACGCCTCGCACAGCGAACGCTGCACACAACGAACTTCATTTCATGATTCATACAATGAACTTCGTTTCACACAACGAAGTCGCCCTAGCTTCCATGACCGCTTTGCCCGAGCTTCCACGACTGCTTCGCCCGAGCTTCCACGATCGCTGCTGATATATTGCATCCTTCCACGCAGGCACTGCAGGCAGTCGTTAGTCACTGCGCTTAACTTAAGCACTTATCGCGGCAATCGTTCTTCATTACGAATTAAATCACGCACGTATCACGGCAGTCGTCCTTTTAAGTTAAACTCAATATTTTTTTTATATCATGGCTTCTAAAAAAAGCAGGAAGGTGATTTCTGTTGAAATGAAACAGGAAAAAAAAAAAAAACGCGTTTCACATAACGAACTTTTCGCATAACAAACTTGCTCCTGGAACGAATTAAGTTCGTTGTGTGAGGCACCACTGTAAGTCCTACCTGACCAGTTTCTCTGCTGATATTGGAACAGATCACTATTTTCTTGCCTGAGCATAAATAGTCATTGGATTATTGTTAAGTACCATAGACTATAATATAATGTATCATTGAACATTTAAGATCTGTGTTTAGGATGTTCAGAAAGGCATACAAAACTACTGACTGAAGGATTAAAACAGTTCACTCTGGTCTAATTCTCAATGAGTATAGTGGCAGGCAAAATTTTCCATACACTTGTCCTGTCCTGTTTTCTCTCTCTTCTCTTTTCTTCTCCTCCTCCTCCTCCTCCTCCTCCTCCTCCTCCTCCTCCTCCTCCTCCTCCTCCTTCTCCTTTTCTTCTTCTTCTTCTTCTTCTTCTTCTTCTTCTTCTTCTTCTTCTTCTTCTTCTTCTTCTTCTTCTTTCCTCTCTCTCTCTCTCTCTCTCTCTCTCTCTCTCTCTCTCTCTCTCTCTCTCAATGGTATTGGTATCAGTTAAAAACAAACAAACAGGAAAATGCAACTTTAACATACTTTTGGTCTGAAGGTATATTTTAATGGTCCCCAAACCATGCCATGCAAAACTTTACACATAAGTTTGTGTGGGATACAGGGACCAAATCAATGCTTATGATTTTTGATTATTTATATTTTGCTTATGATATGTAAGCAAGAATGTAGTATGAAGAGGCTTTCTTAAGGCTTTGACATTACTTTGTATCATCAGGTTTAATAATGAAACACCACCATTGTCTATTCCTCGAATATTTATTATTTAGATAAACTTAAGAATTCTAAGAAGTGACACAATAGAGATCCAAAGTTAAAAGAGGAAAGAAACACAGAGAGCATTTAGTCTTCATTGTATAGGTTAAGGCACACCAGTCCAGATATATTAGATTGATGATTTATTTGTCTAAGGCCATAATTTAAGTAACTGCCACAGATTTCATCCATCTATCTATTCAGTCATCATATATTGAATCTCTTGTATGTAACAGAAATAGAATGGGGTACAACATGGAATAAAAAAAAAAAACCTCAAGGTTCTTGTGGACTAGAAAGGGAAACAAATATAAAAATGTCATTTTTTTTTGAGCTACGTTGCAATGATAGGGTTATGCAGTGGGTGATATTGGCGTGTAGGAGAAGGTTACATTACTTGGCCTGGGATGGGATGGGCTTCCAGGTGAATAATCCTGAAGGTAATAATACTTAAGGTGGAAGCCAGTGAAAAAATTAGAATAAGCCAAGAGGAAATTTATCAGGTAAAACAAGAAGCATGTATGAGGGAACTGCATGCAGTGCAGCCTCATTAGATTAGGAGTACGTATTATTGTCAGATTTGAAGGTGGGAGGGTGAGGCTGGAAAGTAGCAGAGACAATAATGGAGATCCTAATACTGTACGTTTAAAAGTTTGGACTTCCTCCTTGCGAGTTTATTCAGAAATCAGTATTCTTAGATTTTTATGTAAGATATCTGGAAAAGAATTGGAAACATTTCTATGAATAATTTTAATGTGCATAACTCATCATAGTTTTAGTAATAAAGCTCCAATAACAAAACCAGTCTACTAAAAAGAATGGTAAAAAAAATCATTTTGGGTTTACCAAAATCAAAGTTATATTAACCAAATTAGAGCCTTCTCCAATTTAGAGTTTTCTTGGCTAAAAAATTACATAGTGAGATTAGAGTTAAACATAGGTACCCATGAAAAAATGTGACATAATGCCTCTCACTACAGTCCTCACAGATAAAATTAGTATGCATAGTTTATCTAAACAACCTATGACAAAGATGTGTGTCATGGAAACACAGGTAAATATTTCTTTTATGTAAATAGATTATGTATATATGTTTTACTTATCCTATATTGTTTATTAGACTGCATTATGGTAAAAGCTTGTGCACAGCAAAGAAAACAATCAACCAAGAGAAAAGGCAACCTAGTCTTCTGGTTTCCAGTTTCACATGAAAGAAACTTGAAAGTCACCACTGCATCCAAACAATAAGTAAAAAACTGAAAAGTCAACAACTCTTCTTAGGTCCATAAGAGAGGGAGGACAGCTGAGACCGGTTTGACTCAGTGGATAGAGTGTCAGCCTGCGGACTGAAAGGTCCCAGGTTCAATTCCAGTCAAGGGCATGTACCTTGGTTGCAGGCACATCCCCAGTAGGGGTGGTGCAAGAGGCAGCTGATCGATGACTCTCTCATTGATGTTTCTAACTCTCTATCCCTCTCTCTTCCTCTCTGTAAAAAATAAATAAAATATAGTTTAAAAAAAAAAAAAGAGAGAGAGGGAGGACACAGAGTCCCCCACAGTCTCCAGACTGGAGAGGCAGACAGGTGAGGGAGGGAGTGGCAGCCTATCAGAGGGGAGACAGGTGAGTGGACCACCCCAGGACACAGAGGGGTGTTCAGGTCTTTGAGTTGATGGAAAAATCTGTATTTTGATAAGGGTGTTGAACTGTGCCCTTAAGATCTGTGCATTTTATTCTATGTAAATTATACCTCAATATAAATAATATGAAAATATTTTCACAAAATTCTTAATACATGGGAAAATGCCAAGCTTATAATGCTAGATGTGAAAACAATTCAAAATTGCATGTGAAAATGATAGAGAGAGAGAGAGAGAGAGAGAGAGAGAGAGAGAGAGAGAGAGAGAGAGAGAGAGAGAGAGAGAGAGAAGAGGAGAATAAACACTGGGAAGAATTCACTACAGTTTTGTGAAGAGTGGTTTTCAGTGGGGTAGAATTATTTTGTCTTTATACTCTTAGATTAAAGAAAATCTAAAATGCACATGTAATACATTTTTAATAAAAATAGCTAAATATATAACTATTAGATGTGATGTCTTGGTAAGTTGTTAAGTCAGGGGCCATAAACCCCACACTTCCCTGATCCCTTAGCTCTCTGGGCTCCTGAGATAAAGGAAAATGAAATAACACTTAGAGCACATTGTTACTTGAACCTTAATTAAATATCTGCCTGAAAAAAAAGTTCTGTTTTTTCTTCATTGGCTCCTGCCCCAGAAAACTGGGTTTTAGGAGTTTGAGTATCTCAGACTGTCCCTGAATGCTTTGTTTCCAATAACATTTTAAAACTCACCCTTCCATCTGGTCTGTGTGTTGCTGACTAATATATTAGCTATTCCTGTCCCTTCTACTGGAACAATCTTGGGTTAAGTATGTTCATTCATGAATAACTGTTTAATTATTCTAATTTTGTCATTTGCAGAGTCCTGGCAGTCTATCTAGAGCTCTGTAAGCAAAGACATGTTGCTGACTAAAAGACCTCCTACTGAGCAAAAGACAACTTACTGACTACAAAGGCACCTGCTCTGAGAAAGGATTTCACTATGGTGCTTCAACTATTATGTGTTGTGCCATGCGGCACCCAGTGCAATGGGGGTGGGGACACTTAATCAATATTGCTTTTAGGACTTGATGTTTTCTTGTGCTATAGTGACTTCATGATCTCTAGAAAAAAAGCGGAATTAAAATTTGAAAATGACAACTATGAAGAGATTGTTGTGGCTGTAATGTATGTTAATGCTATTTCTGAGTTTCATGGGAATTTTTTAAATCTCTAAGTACATTTTACTGCCTAGATCTAGTTGTGAACTTAAGAAAGTCTGGGACTATACTTTCTTCACCTTTTGATCACTAGTGCCTGCTAACCAAATGGAAGGAAATCAATAGCTCCATATTGATTGGCATAAAGATCGATAGTTGGAGCATTCTGATTTTGTGATTAATAGAGATTAATAGACTTATTAGTAGACATTTTTTTCACATCCCTGATTAAGATATATGATAATCGACTTTATATGTATAGATCACAATGTTTATTGTGTAAACATAATGGAAGCATAATTTATAGGTCATATATTATTTTATTTACTTGTTAATCTTGTGTGTCCTACTAATTTCCCAAAGTCTTATACCCTGCTATTTAGAGAATGTTCCTGTGATCAAATATCTGCCAGTCTTCCATCTAACAATGCAAGCCTGCTATGTTTCAGACTTTTCCTAACTTCCTCCTTAACATCAACCTTTCCTATCCAGTAGTTCTTCCACAGAAATCTGCTAGATGATTACTAGGACTAAAAATAAATCTGTATTTTTGCATTAATGATTTATCATGGGTTATTATGTTATCCCTCCTAGTTAATTCATATGGTGTTTGATTGATCTGGGAACTCTAGGCTCCGTGGCTAGGTAGTGTCCCTTAAATGACCCCACATAGGTACATTGCAGGACTTCACTGCTCTTGCACCATTGGCCATTTGGTTTATTTTCAGTTGTGGCTGTAATCTATATTGTTGTGGCTCAGCCTCTGCTTCACAGATTTTGTGACTTTAATTCAAAATGAGTCACTTCTGATTGCAGCCCACCAGTAGGACTTACAGTTGTTTTTGAGTGGCACATGGTTTTTATGGTCTTAGAATGAAAAATACACCCCCCTCTGCTCTAAAATATTTACATACACTTTTCTCATTAAGCTACCAGATTGAATAAACAAATTAATGACTTAATATAAAGTGTCCTTGATTACCCAACTAGTCAAGGGATATTTCTCCTTGACATTTCTCCAATACGTAAAAAAAAAGTATCTGAAATCTGATTTTGTAAATTAAGATGGAAAAATAATTCATTGTTATGAAGTATAGTTTTGGTCCTAAAATTTTATAGACAATATTGGAAAAGTTATAGAATATTTTAGAAGAAGGTTAGTTAGAATTTTTTTTTCTATCCCAGTTACTACTTAATTATTTGTAAAGCATCTCACTTGCTGAATTTGAGCAGATATTAACACACCTGTTCTTTAAGGTCATTATAGTGAAATATATAATATGTCTAAACAGTAATTCCCTAATATGAATATTTTCTGGTTTTTCAAAGGTATAATTATCTACAATCCAAGACAAAGTATACTTTTGCATGCTGTTTATTATTGCTTCTATTTTTACTATTATATATTGTGGATATTAACATTAGAGACTCTATCTTCCAATAATATTTATACTTTTCTGGGTTTTAAGTTGGCTATATTTATTTACTTAGTATATGGACCACTTATTATTTACCCATTCATGTTGATGGACACATGTTCCTTCCATATACTGGCTATTGTAAATGACATTACAATGAATATATGGATATATATGTCTTTCTGATTCACTGTTTCAGATTTCTTCAGATAAATACCCAGAAGTGGAATTACTGGGTCCTTCTTTGTCTCTTGTTATATACCTTTGTTTTAAAGTATATATTTTTTAAAAAAAACTAAAAATGGAACTCCCATTTGACCCAGTGATCCCACTTCTAGGAATATATACCAAGAAACTAGAAATATCAATCAGAAAGAATATATGCACCCCTATGTTCATAGCAGCACAAATCGCCATAGCTGAGATTTGGAAACAGACCAAGTGCCTTTCAGCAGATGAGTGGATTAAAAAACTGTGGTACATCTACACAATGAAATACTACACTACTGTAAAAAGAGAGTTCTTACCATTTGCAACAGCATGGATGGAACTGTAGAGCATTATGCTAAGTGAAATAAGCCAGTAAGAGAAAGATAAATATCACATGATCTCACTCATTTGTGGAATATAATGAACAAGATAAACTGATGAACAAAAACAGAAACAGAGACAGAGAAACATTGATCAGACTGTCAAATCTCAAAGGGAATGTAGGTGAAAGTAGAGGTAAGAAGGGGGGGGGGGATAAAATCTATTTTGATTGTTATAAGTACTGCTACCCCAGCTTACTTTTTATTTCATTTTCATAAAATATCTTCTTCCATTTCTGATGCAAATTAAAACAAAAATGAGGTATCACATCACACCTGTCAGAATGGCTATCATGAACAAATCAACAAATGACAAGTGATTTCGAGGATGTGGAGAAGAAGGGGTCCTTGTGGACTGCTGGTGAGAATGCAGACTGGTGCAGCCACTGTGGAGAACAGTATGGAGCTTTCTCAAAAGGAAAAAATTAGAACTGCCATTTGATCCAGTGATCCCACTTCTAGGAGTATATCTTAAAAATCCCAATACACCAATCAAAAAGAATATATGCACCCTTGTGTTCATTTGCAGCAAAATTTACAATAGCTAAGATCTGGAAACAGCCCAAGTGCCCATCATCAGATGAGTGGGTAAAAAAGCTGTGATACATTTATACCATGGAATACTATGCCTTAGTAAAATAGAAGGATCTTTTTACTCTTTGAGACAGCATGGAGAGATGTGGAGAGAATTATGCTAAGTAAAATAAAGCAGTCAGAGGAAAACATGTATCACATGATCTCACTCATAGGTGGAATCTAATGAACAAAATGAACTGATGAACAAAATAGATTCAGAGACATAGAATCATGGAACAGACTGAAGAAACTCAGAAGGAAGTCAGGTGTGTGGGGAGGAGAAGCGGATTTTTTTTTTTTGGGGGGGGGGGAGGTGGAAGGAAGGAAAAGAGATTAACCAAAAAACTTATATACAGCAGAAACCGGTTTGGCTCAGTGGATAGAGCGTCGGCCTGCGGAGGAAGGGTCCCAGGTTCGATTCCGGTCAAAGACATGTACCTTGGTTGCGGACACATCCCCAGTAGGGGGTGTGCAAGAGGCAGCTGATCCATGTTTCTCTCTCATTGATGTTTCTAACTCTCTATCTCTCTCTTCCTCTCTGTGAAAAATAAATAAAATATATTTTTTTAAAACTTATATGCATATATGCATAACCCTTGTACACAGACAATAGTGTGGTGGAGGCCTTGGAAGGTTCAAGGGTGGAGGGGGTTATGGGGAAAAAAGGGGACATTTATAATACTTTTAACAATAAAGATTAAAAAATAATAAAGCCTATTTTATCTGTTATAAGTATTGCTAACCCAGCTTATTTTTATTTCCATTTTCATAAAATATATTTTTTCTATTTCTTTACTTTCAGTTCATGTGTGTCTTTTAATCTGAAGTGAGTCTTTCTACCTAGCATATGTAAGGGTCTTGTTTTCTTATCCATTCAGCCCCTATATGTATGTCTTTTGACTGAAGCATTTAATCCATTTGCAATTTAAAGTAATTGTTGCTAAACAAAAATTAAAAAACAAAACAAAACAAAAAATAAAGCAATTATTGCTAGATATGTATTTATTACCATCTTATTATTCATATTTTTAAGTCTTTTTTTTTATTCTTCTTAAAGAAGACTCTTTAACATTTATTTTAATGTTGGTTTGGTGGTGATGAATTTCTTTATTCTAAATAACTGCTGTGTAGAGTAATCTTGGTTGTAGGTCCTTGGTTTTCACCACTTTGAATGTTTCATGCCAATCCTTTCTGGTTTGCAAAGTTTCCATTGAGAAATTAGCTGGTAGTCTTATGGTTCATTAAAAAATATATATCTATATTTTTATTTATTTTAGAGAGGAAGAGAGAGGGAGAGATAGAAACATTGATAATGAGAGAGAATCATTGATCAGCTGCCTCCTGCACATCCTACACTGGGGACTGAGCCCACAATCTGGGCATGTGCCCTGACAGGGAATCTTGAACCTCAACCTCCTGGTTTATAGATCAATACTGAGCCACTGAACCACAATAGCTGGACTTATGGTTCATCTTGTATGGAACTCTCGCTGCAATTCTTGGACTTGTATGTCTATTTCCTTTGCCAAGTTGGGGAAGTAGTATGTCATTTTTAAATTATTTCTTCAAATTGATTTTCAATTCCTTGCTCTCTCTTCTTCTTCCAGCACCCCTAGGATGCAAATGTTGGTATGCTTGACATTGTCTCAGAGTGTACTTTTACTATTCTCTCTCCTTTTTTTAAATATTATTTTGTGTGTGCTGTTCTGATTGGGTGTTTTCTATTTTCTTACCTTCTATATCACTGATTTGATCCTCTGTTTCATCTACTCTACTATTGATTCCCTGTAATAAATTCCTCATTTCAGTTAGTGTACTTTTTATTAGTGACTGGTTCTTTTTATGGTTTCTGTCTCCATTTTTATGTTACCTAACTTCCAGTTAGTTATCACTGAGTTCATCTACTTTTCCCTTAATTCATTGCACATCCTTATGACCAGTGTTTTGAATTCTGCATCTGGTAGACAGCTTGTTTCCATTTTATTTAGTCATTTATTTTCTGGAGTTTTGTTCTCTTCTTTCTTTTGTGATGTTTTTTATTATCCCCTTATCTTAGATGCCTCCCTGTGTTTGTTTCTATGTATTAGGTAAACCTGCAATATTTCTCAGTCTTGATAGACTGATCTTATATTGCAGATGTCCTGTAGGCCCAATGGTGTAGCCTCCCCAGACACTTGAGTTGGGTACTCTATATATGCCCCTTCCAAAGCATTGGCTATTGTAATTGAACCTTGATTTGTGTTGGCATATCAATGGGGATGATTTACCCATAGGCATATAGGCTGAAAGGACTGAATGCAACTATAGAACTAAAGGGCAGGAGCTGCTATGCAGAGACCAACTCTGTGGAGCAGAACCGGCTTTAGTGAGTCTATGTTGCCTGATCAGTTCACCCCCTGAGTGTGTTATTCCAGGAGGTGGTTGAGTGGTGCTTCCAAGTGGACTGAAACTGACCACCTTGTGCTCTGGCTCTCGGACCTCCAGGGAGGTGCAGGCCGGCCAACATCTGTTGGGGCCACCTGATGTGAGCTACAGAGATATCTGCAGGACACCATTTGTGCTGGTCTTGGAGGTACCTGGCAGTGACCAAATTTTGCATAGAGGCTAGCTAACACTAGTGCCAGGCCTGGAGCCATTTAGCAAGCAGTACAAGGCAGGACAAGGGCAGATGCTACTAGATTGAGGTTTTTTAACTTTTGAGAGAGTTAAGAAAGTTTTCAGCATGAGCCAAGGCAGGCAATTGTATGAAAAAGCCACTGGAAATGGCATGGGTGGGACTGCAAGTTAGGTGGATCTCAGGGAATCACCAGGGCAGGGTAAACAGTGTTAGAAGGTTGATGGACATATACTGCCTGCTGGCTGTGGGTGTGTGTGTGTGTGTGTGTGTGTGCATTGGGGATGGGGAGTCTCAAAAAAGGAACAATGGCTTCTGCCAGTTCTCCCAACTTCTGTCTGGGAGAAAACTGCCTCTTCAGCCCTTGTCTTGATATCAGATAATTCAGTTCCTCCACATAAGACCCTGTTGCCTTTGGACCTTCTATCCCAGTGCTAGAACTCAGAGGGAGTGAGTGCCAGTAAGTGTGTGTGTGGGGGCCCTTAATAAGGGACACCTGCATGTCCAGCAGTCAACTGTCTTACTCAACCACAATCCTTGCTACTTTTTACAGCAAGAAGTTATGGGTACTTCTCTTCCCAGCACTAGAAACCTGGTCTGGGAGACCTGGTATGAAGCTAGGACCCCTTACTCCTGAGAGGGATCTCCACAGCTGAGATATCCCTACTGATTTTTAACTGTAATGTATGTGTGTGGGAGGGGAAGGCTGGGTAGGGGACCAGAACCATGGTTGGCAAACTGGCTAGTGAGCCACATGCAGCCCTTTGGCCCCTCGAGTGTGGCTCTTCCACAAATATCATGGTCTGGGTGAGTCTATTTTGAAGAAGGGGCATTATAAGAAGTTCAAGTTTAAAAAAATTGGCTCTCAAAAGAAATTTCAATTGTTTTATTGTTGATATTTGGCTCTGTTGACTTATGAGTTTGCCGACAATTGGGCCAGTACATTCTGAGTCTCTGCCCCTTCTACCAGTTTAGATATGACTTCTTCTTTATATCTTTAGTAGATTTCCAGTTCTGAATGATGGTTGTTCTGTATTTTTGTTATAACATCGACGTAACTGTGGGAGGATGTGAGTAACATGTTTAGTTACACTGCCATGTTAAGTGGAAGCCTAATTTAGTCAAGTTAATCCTAAATTTTATCAGTGCACATTGCCACTCAGAATAAAATATATGTTTCCCATAATCTCTGCCAGTTATGTGTGGCTAAGTGACTTCTGATCAATTTGCAAGAACAAGTTTTGTGTGATTGTTTGGAAAGTCTCCTTGTACAAGAGGGAGAGAACTCATACTTCCCTTCCTCATTCTTGAATGCAGATGTAGTTTAGGGCTGGTGAAAACTTTCAAATCATTCCACAGAGGCCTCAACCTGGATAGATTTTATTTACTGTAGCAGTGACAAAATGAATTTTTATTATGATTCACTTTGTCGTGGAGCAGGGCACCAGTACTCTTCTCTTTCAGCTGGGGCATTTTACTCTACCATACAATGATGTCAGGGCACTTGGTATCTTTGAGACAGTAAATCCAGAATAAAATATTTAAGACCAGATTTTCCAAAGCAGTCCCTTTTTCATATATAATGGAAACTCAATTAGGGTATGTGCAAAATTTTATTTCGTAATACCCATGGGCATATCACTAGAACTCTTATAGGCAAACACTGAAATTGTCTAGGCTAGTGCCCTGTAAGTATATATAAGCTTTGGCTCCTTGAATCATCATGCCATTGTTTTTCTGCTCTTTCCCCTAATGTCAAACCTTCCAGTAAAGCAACAAGCAGACTGTCAAATTACAGCAGGGAGGGTAGGGATATCTGGGGGAGATAAGAAATCAACCAAAGAACTTGTATGCATGCATATAAGTACAACCAATGGACACAAAACTCTGGGGAGGAAGGGCATGTATGGGAGGGGGGAAATGGTAAGATATGTACACAGATAATAATTTAATAAACAAACAAAACAAAACAAAAATCCTTCCCTTTCTTAGTTAAATCCCCTCAATCCCCTGTTACCTAATCTAATAAACTGAATCAAATTGATGTTTTAATGGCTAACAATGACTTAATGTGCAACTCTTCTCAGATAATATTTGCCTTTAATAAAGCACTTAGGGTATTAACCCACATGAGCAAATAATATGGGAACTTCAGTAAAACTAGTGAAAAGATACAGAATACTAGAAGCCTGGTGCACAAAATACATGCACAGGAGGAGAGGGTTGTCCCTCAGCTCACCCTGCACCCTATCCAGTCTGGGACACCTTCAGGGATGTCAGGCTGCCCATTTAGGCCCGATCCTAAAGGGGCAGCAGGACATCCCTCTCACAATCCAGGACTGCTGGCTCCCAACTGCTCTCCTGCCTTCCTGATTGCCCCTAACTGCTTCTGCCTGCCAGCCTGATCACCCTGTAACCACTCCCCTGCCAGCCTGACTGATGTCTAACTGCTCCACTGCCAGCCTGTTTTCCCCTAACTTCCCTCCCTTTCAGGCATGGGTCCACCCAACTGCCCTTCCCTGCAAGCCTGGTCACCCCCAACTTCCCTCCTCTGCTAGCCTGGTCACCCCTCACTGCCTTCCTCTACAGTAGGGGTGTCGAACTCAATCAGAGAAGGGGCCAAAATCTAAAATCCAGCCTAAATCGCCGGCCAAATGGTTTACTGAACAGTCATAAACTGTCATTGTGATGGAAACACAGCGGAGTGCAGTGATGACAGCGCAGTGCGGGCCACATTGCAAGACCTGGCGGGACGCATTTGGCCGGCGGGCCTTGTGTTTGACACATGTGCTCTACAGGTTTGATTGCCCCCAACTGCCCTCCCTTGCAGGCCTGTCTCTCCTAACTGCCCTCCCCTGCTGGCCATTTTGTGGTGGCCAGCTTGTGTCCACATGGGGGCAGGATCTTTGACCACATGGGGGCAGCCATCTTGTGTGTTGGAGTGATGGTCAATTTGAATATTATTATTTTATTGAATAGGATTACAGCTGGTGGAATTTGGAATACTAATGAAAATTCCCAATTTCAAAATTGAGGAAATGAAGTCCAGGAAAAAGTCACTTGTCTGTGATCTAAGTACTTATTATCAATAATAGCAAATCAAAGACCAGCTACTAGATCTACTAATTCTAAGAACAGAGCTCTTTCCACCTTAGCACATTAGAGAAGGAAAGCTTCTAAATAATCAAATCACTATCTAGAAGGACATTAAACCTATAAGCCTGCTCACTTTAACAACTTTAACATATTTTGCAGTAATTTATATTATCTAATCCTAAAAACATTTATATAGCAATGATTCAAAAATTTTAAATGAAATTTTTATTTACTAAACATCCAATCTCATATGATCTTTTAATGCTATTGGAGATTAAAAATAAATTAAATATCACCTCTAAAAGAAAATAAAAATAATTCTAATTTTAGATATGCTTTTTCTAAGAATACATGTTCCTGAGTTGGTATGCACACTTAAGGGACTTAGGCTACCTAATGAAAAGTCTTCTGTTTTACAATATACTCACAATGAGGGCATGGTATTATGTATAAAATCTAGGCATGTTGTCTCACTTTTATGTGTTCTCACAACCTATGCCTATTCAATGACACATGTAATTTTAAATTTGTTTCACAGTTTCATTCCTCTGAAAATAAATTATCTCTTATTCTTATAAATAATATGATATGGTTGATATTGTGGTCTTTATGTATTTTTATTTTAAAGATACTCTCTTTTATATCTGACATTTCCTGAGCACTCCCTGACTGGTAATGAATTTCCCAATAGACACAAGTAGACATCCTTATCTAAATAGAAGTCCTTTGGCATTTGGCATGAACAGAAATGTCTTTGGATGACTGGTAAAGGAAATTTCAGCCATAGGTATGATGTTACGTCACATAAATAACCATGAGTAAGGACATATATGTCATTTTAACTTTAATGTCTACTTCTAGGATTTTCATATGACTAGTTTTTACCACATGTCTAATTTTTAAACATTTTGTCCCTCATGCAGCTATTATTGTCCAACACTTGCACTGAAGTTTCTTTGTTGCCATAGATAATATTCACTATGAACATGTTTTTTAGTTTTAAAAGTTCAAAAGTTTAAGAAAGTAAATCTTAAAAAACTAAATCTCATTAAATATATGTCTGATTTTTATGGAGATAACACTGAAGTAAAATGCTAGATATATGCAATATTTACCATGTCTTGGTTATCCACTGCTGTGTAACAACTACCCCAAAATTCTGTGGCTTAAAACCACAGATCTTTTATTATACCTAAAATTTTTGTGTGAAAGGTGTTTATATTTAAGTGCATTTCAGCACTTAATTATGAATAGAAATAAATATAAATAACATGGCCATGTACTCCTGGGTCCCTTTACAGATATCACTTACTTTTGCATTCATTCACAATGAAGTTACTATTTTCATACTTTCCAAACATGCTTTTAAAGGTAGCATTTTAATTACCAAGACCCTTATTTGCAGTATTTCAGAATGCATTTGGAAATTTCTGTTTTAATTAAAGCTACTGCAAAGTTCTACCTTGTCCTCTTTGTCCTTTAATAGCAAAATTTTCTAGGCACTTAAATATTGACCTTGTTGATTTTATTTTTCCAGTGTAGGATAACTTTGATAAATCCTAAGGAAAATAAATATTTTCTTATTTGACATAATTATGAAGTAGAAACTGCTAAACTTCTTTAAAAAATAGTGGATTCAAAGAAAATTTAATTAGGGCAGTCATAATAGATGTTGTGGCTGTTTTAAATACAAATATGTTTATCTGCATTTTCTGTCATTTAGGTCAATATGTGGTCAGCTATGGAGCTAATGTACAACGACACAGATAAGAGGAATTTGGACACTAATAACCACTAATTGATTGAGAGACTGATTGATTGTTTTATAGCTATACTAGACCTGTAGATGAGCCTAAAATTGTGTTTTATAAAATGAAACTCAGTATAATAGCGAAGGTTTTTTATGCTCTTTAAATACTGTCTGTTATTTAGATATATTCCTTTCTTTTTTTTCACTTTAATATTTTGCTTTAACATGCATGTGAAGTTAGTCTTCATAGATAAAACTCCCTATATTTAACAGGGTAATGAAGTGAATATACAGGGTGTAGGTGGGAATGAATGGGGCAGGGATACTTAAAAGGTGTCCACAGCAATGTGAGAACAGTTTTCTCTATTCTGTGTCATTTCATATTAGAAACTATTGAATATATATATAGTCTTTTATAACCTGAGAATATGGAGAGATTGAAGAGAGGAAATTAGTGCATTATCTTTTAGCAAGATGCTGTACATATTCATCTTTATCTTAATCAAATTTACCAAACTCCACTATCTTCTTATCTATCCATATGGAAGTGGGAGGAATTTAGTTATATTAACAGAAAAGTGTTTTAAATTTTGGTCCTAGGATCCTAAACTTTCTACCAAGTTGAATAGAGCTGGATAAAATGTAACAATAAAAATTCAAAGCCAAAACTTTTTTGGAAGTCAGCAAGATACAGTAATAAGAACAACATTTTTGAGTCAGAAAACTGATGTTCAAATTCAATTTCTGTTAAATATTCTTTGACCTTTCAGAAGTCATTTGTCTTGTGCTATCTTAGTTTCCTCAATTGCAGAATGAGTAAAAAACTAACAACTCCCTCAACAATATGTCTGTAAGGTCAAATTTGATAGTGGATATAAAAGCACTGTGTAAATTGTAACTAATCACTCCTTACTATGGAGCCAGAATCTGTGCTCAAAAATCAAAGGACTTGGATCATTTACCTCCAATCTTTTTACCACAAAACCTATTATTTTGTCCTAAAATATTTTGCCTGAAAAAGAAAATGTATTAAATCATTTTGGTGAATGACTGAAAGTCAAAATGGTATATATCATGTAGAACATGAGAGAGCTAAGGAAAGAGCATTAATGAGATGATTAGTCAACAGTACTATTTAGGGATAATTTTTATAGAAATACTACTTTATGAAGCATTATTAGATTTTTTAAAAACCTACAAAGATCAGAAGGTGAAATAATGGGCAAAAAACAATATTGGAATTTCTCACCTACCTCTTGACAAGAATGAAATAATTATTTTTTTCCTATGTGGCCTAATAAACCATCCGTGCTGGCTGGACATTGTAAGACTGAAGAGTTGATAAAATAACGGGGCTCTTTGCATCCCTCGCAAAGAGTGATTGCCACTATAAATTAAAAGCTAGGGGATAATGATGAGAAAACCTATTAAACTAAAAGGACACTATTTGCAATTAATGGGCAAGTATAAAATGATAGGTTAGTTAAAAGTTACTTTAGAGCAGATTGCATCCATAGTGACCAATTGAATAACACAAAACAGATACAATCCAAACAAAAATAAAATCCTTCAAACACCATATTTAACAATGTATTCTAAATGAGAACAAAAGTAACAGTGTCTAATTAACTCAAATTGACATATTAAAGCTTCCTATATAGTTGGTTCCCACTCTTATTTTGAAAAGTGTAATGTGAAGAAGGCATGTTTTACTTTATGAATGGACTCATTGTTTATTTTTAAATTTTAAAATACTCTATTTTATTTCATTTTTTTTTTACATTCAATTATTTTTTAGGTTTATCCCACCTGATAAAATAGTAATATGCAAATTAACCATCACTCTGCTACACCCTCCATCCAGATCCACCAGCCACGCCCACCATCCAATCAGAACAAGTAAGGAAATTAACCCCAACCAAGATGGCTGCAGTCACAGAGAGTAGGAGGGAGGCTTGGGTTTCCGCAGCAATAGAGGAAGCCAAGCTGTCTACATACCCTGGCTGGCCTAGGCCTACACACAAGGATACAAAGTTTCAATTATAGAAGATAAATCCCAAGAAAAATGGCAGCATCCACAGAGCTGGAGAGAACAGTCTAGGGTTGCCCCTGGCAATTGAGGAAGCAAAGCTTTTCATCTGCCCTGGCCAGCATAGGCCTCCACTCAATGCTACAAAGTTTCAATTATAGAAGGTAAATAAATCCAAACAGAAATGGCAGCAGCCACAGAGTGAGCAGGGAACTTAGCTCCTCTCCAGACTACAAAGTTTCAATTTTAGAAGGTAAATAAATTCCAGATACCAGGGCCTCTGCTTGGGTTGCCGGGGGGCGTGACTGAACTGCAAACCATCACAGGCCTCTTGCCCAGGCTGCCCCATGTCCCGAGGGAACCCCACCCTGATCTGGGACACCCTTCAGGGCAAACCAGCTGGCCCCCACCAGTGCACCAGGCCACTATCTTATCTAACAAGAGTAATATGCAGATTGACCATCACTCCAACACAGAAGATGATTGCCCCCATGTGGTTAAAGATCATGCCCCCATGTAGACACAACATGGCTACCACAAGATGGCCAGCAGGGGAGGGCAGTTGGGAGGCACCAGGCCTGCAAGGGAGGGCAGTTGGAGGTGATCAACCCTGCAGGGGAGGGAAGTTAAGGGGTGACCAGGCTGGCAGAGGAGGGAAGTTGGAGGCAAACAGGGTGGCAGGGGAGCAGTTAGACATCCATCAGGCTGGCAGGGGAGTGGTTACAGGGTGATCAGGCTGGCAGGCAGAACCAGTTAGGGGCAATCAGGAAGGCAGGCAGGAGAACAGTTGGGAGCCAGCAGTCCTGGATTGTGAGAGGAATGTTCGACTACAATTGAACATCCCTGGATCGGTCCCAGATTGGAGAGTGTGCAGGCTGAGCTGTTGGACACCCCCACACACACCCTGTGCACAAATTTCATGCACCGGGCCTCTAGTTTAGATATAATTGACATACAATGTTGTATTTTCAAAATGTACAATAAAATGAGCTAAATATATACATCCCAAGAGCTTATTGATCTTATGACTAGAAGTTTGTACTGTCTCATCACCTTCACCTACTTCTCCTCCCAACTCCCATCCCCTGTCTTTGGCAACCAACAATCTGTTCTTTATCTATGAATTTGATGACTTTGCTTATTTGTTAGATTCCATATATAAATGCAATCATACAGTATTTGTCTTTCTCTGTCTGACTTATGTCACTTAGTATAATGCCTTAAGGTTCATTCATGTTATGTCAAATGGCAGAATTATCTTTTTTCATGGCTGAATAATATTCCATTAGACATACCTATGTTACATATATATGAAATGTTCTTTTTCTTTCTTGCCTTTTCTTTTTTCCCAGTTTTTTATTAAGGTGTTATATGTGTACATATCTTACCATTGTCCCCTCAACCCACTCCCATACATTCCCTCACCCCCTAGTGTTTTGGATCCATTGGTTATCTTTATATGCATGCATACAAATCTTCAGTTAATCTCTAATCTCCCACACCTCTCCCTAAACTTCATGCTGTAATTTGACAGTGTGTTTGATGCTTTATTGCCTGCATATCTATCCTTTTATTTATCAGTTTATAATGTCCTTTATTATCCACAAATGTGTTAGATCATGTGGTATTTTTCTTTCATCGACCGACTTATTTCACTTAGCATAAATGCTCACCAGTTCCATCCAGGTTGCCTCAAATGGTAAGAATTCCTTCTTTTGACAGCAGTGTAGTATTTCATTGTGTAGATTTACCACAGTTTTCTAATCTACTCATCTACTGATCGTCACTTAGGTTATTTAAAAATCTTAGCTATTGTAAATTGTGCTGCTATGAACATAGGGGTGCATATATCTTTTCAGATTTGTATTTCTAGTTTCTTAGGATATATTCATAAGAGTGGGATTACTGGTTCAAATGGGAGTTCCATTTCTAGTTTTTTTGCAGAAACTCCGTACTCTTCTCCACAGTGGCTGCAGCAGTCTGCATTCCCACCAGCAGTGCGAGGGTTCCATTTTATCCGCATCTTCTCCATCACTTGTCCTTTGTTAATTTGATAACCATTTTGACAGGTGTGAGATGGTATTTCATTGTCATTTTGATTTTCATCTCTCTGATAATTAGTGACTTTGAACATGTTTTCATGTGTCTCTTGTCCTTCCTTCTGTGTTCTTTTGAAAAGATTTGATTTCAGTCAATTGCCCATTTCTTTATTGGATCATTTATCTTCTTTTTATTAAGTTGTATAAATTGCCTGTAGATGTTGGAGATGAAACCTTTATCAGTGATAACATTTGTAAATATGTTCTCCCCTACAGTGGGATTTCTTATTGTTTTGTTCATGGTTTCTTTTGCTGTGCATAAGCTTTTTATTTTGATGCAGTCCCATTTGTTTATTTTCTCTTTAGCTTCCATTGCTCTAGGTGCAGTATTAGTGAAGAAGTTTTTCAGCATATGTCTGATATGTTGTTGCCTGTGGATTCCTCTAGTATTTTTATGGTTTCCCGACTTATGTGTAAGTCCTGTGTCCATTTTGAGTTTATTTTTGTGTATGGTGTAAGTTGGTGATCTAGTTTTGTTTTTTTGCATGTATCTGTCCAATTTTCCCAACACCATTTATTGAAAAAACTGTCATGACTCCATTGTATATTCATGCCTCCTTTGTCAAATATTAATTGAGCATAGAAATTTGGGTCAATATCTGGATTATCTATTATATTCCATTAGTCTATATGTCTGTTTTTGTGTGCCAGTACCAAGCCATTTTGAGAACAGTGGCTTTGTAATGCAACTTGATATCTAGTATTGAGATCCCTCCTACTTTATTCTTCTTTCTCAGGATTGGTGTGGCTAGTCGGATCTTTTTTTATTCCAGGTGAATTTTTGGAGAGTTCTTTCTAGGTCTGTGAAACATACAGTTGGTATTTTAATTGGCAGTGCATTGAATCTATAGATTGCTGTGGGTAGTATGGACATTATCATTACATTGATTCTACCAATCCATGAACAAGGAATGTTATTCCATCTGTTTACCTCTTCCTCTATCTCCTTTTTCAGTGTCCTGTAGTTTTCCGTGTATAAGTCTTTTACCTCCTTAGTTAAGTTTATTCCTAGGTATTTTATTTATTTAGTTAGTTAGTTAGTTACTTACTTACTTACTTACTTACTTACTTATTTTTCATGCGGTGGTAAATGGGATTGTTTTTTTTTAGTCTCTCTTTCTGTAAGTTCACTATTGGTGAATAGAAGAAATGCCATATTATTCTTGGTGTTAATTTTGTATCCTGCTACGTTGCCAAATTCTTTTATTAAGTTTATTTGTTTTTTGATGGAGTCTTTCGGGTTTTCTATGTAGAGTATCATATCATCTGCAAATAAGGACACCCTTACTGCTCCTTTTCCAATTTGGATGCCTTTTATTTCTTTTTCTTTTCAAACTGAAATGTACTATGTCAAACAGGAGTTTTGGGAGTGGGCATCCCTGTCTTATTCCTGTTCTTAGGAGAAATAGTTTCAGTTTTTGCCCATTGAGTATGATTTTGGCTGTGGGTTTATCATATGTAGTTTTTATTATCTTGAGGCATGATCCTTTTATTCCCACCTTGTTTAGAGTTTTTAACAAGAAAGGGTGTTGGATTTTGTCAAATGGTTTTTCTGCATCAATTGATATGACTATGTGGTTTTTATCTCTCAATTTGTTTATGTGATGTATCTCATTTATTGATTTGCATATTGTACTATCCTTGCTTTCCTGGGATAAATCCTACTTGGTCAGGGTGTATGATCTTTCTGAAGTACTGCTGTTTCTTATTTTCTAGAATTTTTTTGAGGGATTTGGCATCTATGTTCATGAGGGATATTGACCTGCAATTCTTTTTCATTGTGTTGTCTTTATCCAGTTTTGGTATTAGGGTGATGCTCAAGTCATAGAAGAAGTTTGGATGTGTACTTTTAATTTTTTTTTTTTGAATAGACTGAGGAGGATATATTTGGGTTATTCCTTGAATGTTTGGTAAAACTTTCCTGTGAAGCCATCTGGTCCTGGGCATTTGTTTGCTGGAAGCATTTTGATGACTGCTTCAATTTTTTTCCATAGTTATTGGCCTCCTGAGCTGTTTTGATTCTTCCTGATTGAGTTTTGGAAGGTTATATTTTTCTAGGGATATGTCCATTTCCTCCAGGTTGTCCAGTTTGTTGGAATAAAGTTGTTTGTAGTGTGTGTTTTTTTAATTTAAACAATCCTTTGTATTTCTGTGTGGTCTGTTGATATTTCACGTCTTTCATTTCTGATTTTGTTTATTTGGGTCCTCTCTCTTTGCTCCTTGGTGAGCCTGGCTAGAGATCCATCAATCCTGTTTATCTTTCCAAAAAGAACTAGCTCTTGGTTTTGTTGATCTTTTTATTTTTATTTTTTTATTTTGGTCTCTAAGTTGTTTATCACCACTCTGATCTTTATTATTTCATTCCTTCTGCTTACACTGGTCTTTTCTTGGTGCTCTCTTTCTAACTCTTTGAATTTTAGGGGTAGGTAATTTATTACCATTATTTCTTCCTTTTTTTTTTAAGTATGTTTGTAGAACTATGAGTTTCCCTCTAAAGACTGCTTTTACTGTGTTCCATTGATTTTGGATTGCTGTTTTTTCATTGTCATTATTTGCAGTGATGTTTTTTTTTTTAATTTCTTCCTTGATCTCTCTGATAACCCTGTAATTATTTAATAGCATGTGCTGTTTAGTCTCCATGTGTTTGATTTTTTGGATTGTTTTTATTGTAGTTGATTTCCAGTTTTATGCCACTGTGGACTGAGAAGATGCTTGATATGATTTCTATCTTCTTGAATTTGAAGAGACTTTGCATATGACACTACACATGGTCTATATTTGAAAATGACCCATGTGCACTTGAGAAGATTGTATATTCTGTGGCTTTGGGTCAAATGTTCTGAAGATGTCAATTAATTCCATCTGGTCTAGTGAGTCATTTAAAATTTATGTTTCTTTGCTGATTTTTTATTTAGAGCACATGTGTCAAACACAAGGCCCGCAGGCCAAATCTGTCCCACCAGGCCTTGCAATGTGGCCCGCACCACGCTGTCATCACTGCACTCCACTGCGTTTCCATCACAATGACAGTTTATGACTGTTCAGTAAACCATTCGGCCCGCGATTTAGGCTGGATTTTAGATTTTGGCCCCTTCTCTGATTGAGTTTGACACCCCTAATTTAGAGGATTTGTCCAATGGTGATAGTGAGGTATTAAAATCTCCTACTATGATTGTATTGCTATTAATCTATCCCTTGATATCCTTCAGGAGGTTTTTTTTTTTTTTATCTATTTGGGTGCTACTGTTTTGGGTGCATATATGTTTACCAGACTTATTTCTTCTTGTTGTATTGCTCCCTTTAGTATTATGAAATGACCTTCCCTATCTCTTATTTTGTCCTTCACTTTGAAATCTAATTTGTCTGATATAAGTATTGCTACCCAAGCTATTTATTTATTTATTTATTTATTTATTTATTTTTTCATTTCCATTTGCTTGGAAAACCCTTCACCCTCAGTCTGTGTGCATCTTTTTTTCTGAGCTGGGTTTCCTGTAGACAGCAAATATATGGGTCTTGCTTTCTTATCCAATCTGTTACCCTATTTCTTTTGATTGGGGTTTTTAATCCATTTACATTTAAAGTTATTATTGATAAGTACTTATTTTTTGCCATTTTTATTCTATACCCCTGTGTTCCTTCTTCACTTCCTATTTCTTTTTTATTTTATTTTATTTTATTTTATTTTATTTTATTTTATTTTATTTTATTTTATTTTATTTACAGCAGACCCTTTGGCATTTCTTGCATTGCTGTTTTGGTGGTAATAAATTCCCTTTGTCCTTTTTTGCCTGTGAAGCTCCTGATTTCACCTTCAATTTTGATTGATAGCTTTGCTGGGTACAGTATTCTTGGATTCAGACCCTTCCTTTGCATGTCTTTGTATATTTCATTCCATTCCCTTCTGGCATGATGACTTTCTGTTGAGAAATAAGTTGTTAGTCTGATGGGGGTTTCTTTTTATGTAACTTTCTGTCTCTCTCTGGCTACTTTTAAGATTCTTATTTTGTCATTGGTGTTTGCCAGTTTAATTATAATGTGCCTTGGTGTCAGACTTTTGGGGTTCATTTTGCTTGGGACTCTGTGAGCTTCTTGGATTTGTGTGGGCTTTTTCTTCCCTATACCAGAAAAGTTTTCTGTCATTATTTCTTTAAACAGTTTTTATATTCCTTGCTCAGTTTCTTTTCCTTCTTGATCACCTGTTATGCGGATGTTGTTTTGTTTTGTGTTCTCTCAAAGTTTCCTTAGGTTCTCCAGCTTTTTAATTTTTTTTTTCTAGAAGCTGCTCTACTTGAGTATTTTTTCCCATCTTGTTTTCTAGCTCACTGATGCAGTCCTCTGTTTCTTCTAGTCTACTCTTGATGCTTTCTATTGAGTTCTTTACAGCAGTGATATCATTTTTCATTTCTCCTTTGTTCTTCATTTCCTCTTGGTTCTTACTCATATTGTCAAATTTGTCTTCCATTCTTTTCAGCCACCTTATGACCATTTCTCTGAATTCTTGTTCTGATAGGTTGCTTGATTCTAATTTGTTTACTTCCTTTTCTGGTGATGCCTGTGTTTCTTTCATATGCAGGCTGTTTCTTTGTCTCTCCCTGGTATCTCTACTCAGGATATCTGGTTATGTAGTTCTCTCTCTCCTGTGTTGATTTAAAGATACAAAATACAACAAAACCAGGTCCAACACACAAGGCACTGAACAGAGATGTATTCTCGATATTAATAACCTCCAATAAAGGTGACCACCAGAGAGAGGCAAATTAGGGGATAGGAGAGAAAGAAGTTTAAAAAGAAAAAAAAAGGAGTGTCAAAATGAAATTGGGAAAAAGATGTAAAAAAAATAAGAGAGACTAGAGCAAGAGTAAGAGAGAAAAAGGGAACAAACTATATATATGGGGAGGAAAATCCAATAGAACAACCATTAATCACTGCAAATGCCAGCAACAAGTACCTGGAGATTAATACAACTACAACACCAACTAATATCAAGGGAGGAAAGGGAAAAAGAAGTAAAAAACAAGCTAAAACACAGCAAACAAAAGCAAACAAATAATCAAACAAAAGAATAAGCAAAACAATCTCACAAAAAGCATAAAAGTTATATATATTGCAATAGTTAACATTCAAACAAACAACTACAAAAGGATAGAGAAAAAAACATTTTTTTTTTTTTGTTAGGACAGCCAAAAGAGAGGTGTGTATGGACTTGGAGCAGGGGATTGGACATTAGACATACATAATAGGGTGAAATTTTATCAGGCAATAAACAGAAAGAATAGGGAAAATCTAGAGCAGGAAAGGGTTAAGATAAACAGGATACCAAAGGGGAAATGTTAGGAAGAGAGTGATGACATAAAGGTAGAGTTGAGACAGAATAAAGCAATGGTGAAGAAATGGTGAAAATAGACTGTAGAACACAAATCCTGAAGTAAAATAAAGAGCAAATAAAATAGCACTTCAAAAAAATTTTAAAAAACACACAAAAATAAATAAAATAATAAATGTAAAATAGTAGTAGTAATAATGCTGATTACAAATAAAAAGGTAATAATTAAAAAGGTAAAATCAAGTGAGGAAAAAGGAAAAATAGTTTCTTAAGTAAATGATGCAAAAACATGAAAATAAAAACAAAAATTAAAAAATTAAAAAAAAAAAGTGCAGTAGTAAATGTCATTCACTTCCTCTTGGCATGTCTGTTTCCCAGTACAGACAGTATTGAAGTTCTCTGTGTTTCACTGCTCCTCAGTGTTGTAATCCAGTCCTGATTTTTATAGAGGCAGTGTCTTAATTTCTGGTATTCCTTTATTTTTTATTACACTGGGATCAATTTGTGCTTCAGCCTCTGGGTGGCGGTGTTTCTGGGTTGACTTCCAGGACTCTAAGGACTCTCTAACTTTTTTTCTCTGTGGCACTCAACAGGTTTGCGGAGGCTGGTGGGCAAGTCCAAGCAGATTGCACACTCCTGCAACTCATGGGCTATCCCTTAGTGTCAAATCAAAATGGGTTGCTCTTTAGAGATCCCCCCTGTTAGCAGCTCTGAGGAACCCCTTTCACAATCATGGATCACAAAAGCACAACAGCCTGGGGCTTCTCCAGGCACACACCTCCCTGATCTTTCAGCTCCTGCAGTGTGTGTGTTTCTGTCTTCTGCCTAGACTAGAGACCTCGCACTTTCCCAGCGGAATCTGACCTTTCTGTGGTGGAGTGGAGAGCTCCTTTGAGTCCAAGTGTTTGCATCACCGGGGACCAGTGTTATGGGGCTCATAGCTGTCTGGCGGTCACCGGTCACCACAGCTGTGGATATTCAGGCCTCTGACAAGATTCACTTTTCCTTTCAAGATGGCGAGATTCCCCTTCCGAGCCTGTAGCTCCTGGAGGGGACCCAGCCACCGTTGGTGCTTCCCTGTCAGGGGAAGCCCGTCCAGCAGTTCACCTTCTCCTGTGGTTCAGCTGTCCCTTAGCTTGATAACAAACACCCCCAGTGCAACCCTTAGCTGTTCTTTCTTTCTGCTCCTGGAGAAGGCTCCGAACACATCTGTCTATTCTGCCCATTTTCTCCACCCGATCTTTTCACTCTGAACATAATTTTTTTTTATGTAGTCACTATCATTTCTTCTTTATACATATGTTCAAAAGAGAGATTTTTAACTATATCTTTGCTGCACTACGGTACTTACAATGCTTTTTTGATTTTGCCAATTGTATTTGATTGTAACAAGATATTTTGGATAAATATTGAAGGGAGTTTATATAATTTTAATTTGTAAAGGTTAATAAATAGAATTATCATTTATTGTAAATTGGTGTTGTGAGGGCCTGTAGAAGGAGCTCTCATGCCTTCCCATTCATCAGCAATTGTCGTAAAAAGGAAGATGTTTCTTTCCATCTCCAACAGAAATATGTTTTTCTACTCCACTACTCCAGCAGGAAGAAGGAAGATCTCCTTTCCTGGCAATCAATCACTCAGCCAATGAGAGACTATTAGAAATCAGTCCATGAACGGCCACTAGATGCCAAACTACCAGTTTCCTCTAATGGGCTCTTTGTTTACAACAGCCCCTCTGAAAGTCTCCTTTCTTCTGAAAATGAATGTTCCTCTCCTTTGTTTTCTGGACTTCTGTGGTTCTACATTAAACTGCATGTCTCAGATTACTATTTTTTGTTCCCAAATAAGCCTAGTTTTGCTGGAGAAATATATGGGTTTTTATTTGTTTAAGGTCAACAAATTGCATAGCTGTTTTTTGTTTGTTTGTTTTTTGTTTTTGTTTTTCTCTCTAGATATCTGAATTCTTATAGATAATGGGAATCAGAATTTTGGGAGTATTTTACTAATTTCTTGTGTTTGGGGCATTACCCTATTAAAATGGAAAGATCAGTCCTCTAAAAGGGGTACAAGGAACGTTTGTGGAGGAAGAAGTTAGATTAGAGGATATATCAATACAGGCAATGAGTATGAGAACAGCTTGGATAACATTAGGAATTGAATGAAAGAAAGTTAGGTAGCACCAGAAGAAATATAATCTGTGGCATAATTGGGATGAGTTCTTAATTAAGACAAGTTCATAACTTGTGATACCTAGGCTTCTGAGGAAGAAAGAGGCTTGTCCAGGGAAGAGTAGAAGAGACTGGTCCAGTTTCTCATGATGCATTTTTAACTTGAATTTGTCAAAGACAGCCATCAGTGTCTTTGTGCTGAGAGGGATGGTGGCATTGGTATTAAAAGAGGCAGACATTACTGGAGTAAGTATATTTATAGCAGGATCCCATCAACTGAGAGGGGACACTGACAATGTAATTGGTTTTCATATCCCTTCTATTTAAGAAAGCATTGCAAATGTCTTATTAAACTAGAGCTTAGTTTCCATAGACTATTACAACACACCTCAGATTGAATCAGGGCAGAATCTCAGTTGTGTGTTTTGAAAACAGAGGGATATCACCCTAGCCAGGTGTCTCAGTTGATTGGAGCATTGTCCTAGTCAGGCCTCATACCTAGATTGAAGGTTCCATTCCTGGTGGGGGCACATACAGTAGGCAACTGATCAATATGTTTTCCAAATTAAATGTTCCCTATCTCTCTCTCTTTCTCTCTCTCTCTCTCTCTCTCTCTCTCTCTCTCTCTCTCTCTCTCTCTCTCTCTTTCTCTCCTCTCTCTCTAAAAATCAATAAAAACATATCCTCAGGTGAAGATTAGAAAAAAATAGAGTAATAGCTTGGTCCATTTAGGCTGCTATAACAAAACACCATAGACAAAGTAAAACAACAGAAATTTATTTCTCACAGTTCTGGAGGCTTGGAAGTTCAAGATCAAGATTCTAAAATATTCAATGCCTGGTGATGTCCCCCTTACTGTATTAGAGATGCTACCTTTTTGCTGTGTCTTCACATGGTCAAAGGGACAAGGGAGTTCTCTTGGGCCTGTTTCCTAAGGGAACTCTTTTTATTCATGAGATCTCTTCCTCATGACCTAATCAACTCACAAACATCATACCTCCTACAAAAATCACCTTTAAGGGTTGGGATTTCAACATAAAAATATTGGGGGTACACAAACATTTAGATTACAACAAGGAAGCTGTGGGGTAGTTATGACAGAAATATAAGATCCTAGGTCTGTGATAGCAAGGCAAGTTTCTGTTCCATTATAAATTACTTTTGTTTTTTCAGTCAAGTTGAAGGAATTTCTGAGCTACATGCTAACCAAAGAACCAACTGTGCAAGAAAGCATCTCTTAATAGCCACAGTGAAGCTGTGATGATGTACTATGAAACAAAGCTCACCAAATCCTAAAGAATGTCACCTAAAACAAAAACCAAGTTCAATAAATCAGAGTCTAATAGTAAAGTGATCCATCTGAAATGCAAGTACTGTAGATTGAAAACAAAGTAAAATCCAAATGAGAACCAGCCACAAAGTCAATACAGTGAAAGGTGGCAGAACTGAATAGTGGACATGCATATGATCTAATGTTATGAGCATCCAATTTCTATTCAGTCATTATGACGGTCAGAGGTCAGGGGTATAGGGCAATTAAGTTGTCAGGTTTTGATTATCTGGGATTTTTCATTAGGCTTGCATATCATAAGCATAAGTGACCCAAGCTAAGAAGGGCTGAACTATCGAATATGTTCTTTGAAATAAGGTTTGCTTACATTACACTTAGCATAGAGTTCTTACCCTCTCCATAAACATCTGGGGGGGGGGGAATAAAGCAAAATAAAACACTTTGGTTTGAATCTCATTTTATTTTAATTATTTTAGTATATTTTATGTTTTATGTACTTTAGAAGAGTTGATCACTTAAATAAGGAAAAATTAAACATAGCATCAACTTATGTGGGTACTGAAAATCTGAAATAAGTATTATTAATATGTAGAAAAATATCAGTTTCACACATACATTGCTATTGTAGTTCTTTCACAATTCAGTTCAATCATGTTTGAATTCGCTAGGTCATAGCTGAGTGTGTTGTTTTAATCAAGGAGAGGTTCAAATAAAAGTAGGGTTGGGCCGAAACTGGTTTGCCTCAATGGATAGAGCATCGGCTTGGGGACTGAAAGGTCCCGGGTTCGATTCAGGTCAAGGGCATGTACCTTGGTTGCAGGCATATCCCCAGTAAGGGGTGTGCAAGAGGCAGCTGTTCGATGACTCTCTCTCATCGATGTTTCTAACCCTCTCTCTCCTTTCCTCTCTGTACAAAATCAATAAAATATATTTTTAAAAAGTAGGGTTGAATTTGGGGAATAATTTCTCTTATTTAAAGTAACTAAATATATATAAGAATTATGTCAGCTGGAGAAATCATGATGGTGACATAAAGTATACACCTGTACGTGCTGCCTCTCACACCCACGCCAAAACTACAACTAAAAGACAAAATAGCTATCATCCAGAACTACAGGAAAGCTGGCCTATTAGAAGTTCTACAACTAGAAGGAAAGTAAAAAGCTCATTGGAACTGAGTAGGAGGTGCAGAGGCGTGGAAAAGCAGAGGTACAGAGATGCGCAAACCAGATTGGCAACTGGGTGCTGTTTTTAAGCTCCCAACTGCTCTGAACTCTAGTTTCCCATGAGACTCTGAGGACCCAGACTCCTACAGGGAGAAACAGGACTGTCCGGCATCTGATCAGAAAGTGAGGTGGGTTTTCTCAAAAAGGTGCTTTTAAGAATCATTGTTACAATGTGGGGGCAACAGGACTTGGGTACCCTGAGACATGAGGACTCAGAGGCACGGAGATGCTGAGACTTGGAGACAGTTGATTGGCAGCCATCTCTGTTTGCTCTGCCCTTGTGACTCCGTGAGACCCTCCCCCACCAAATTTACAACCCCATCCCAAGCTGTGTGTAGCGGCTTTTGCATATAAATGGCCTGTGCTTTCCCAGCCTAACCTAACAAACTGCAGCTGAGTCAGAGAGCTACAAAACATTCAAACCCCAAAGAAGAGAATTCTTCAGAACTCCCTGTAGCTCCTGCTAGATGGCCTTAGGAAGATCCAGAAGCCAGTGTACCTAGTGGTCAGTGTGAGACAACACCAGATTGCAACTCCTCATATCCAAAAGTGACATACTCAAGAAGCAGACTCAGTGAGCACCAAAGCCCCACTGAAGCAAGTCATGCCCCGTAAGGGTGTCTTCAGCACAGTAGTTCTTCCATTAAAGAAAAAGAGGGTCCTCACAGCCAATTGTCTTGGAGGTCAATTCCTCCCAGTGATACCAACAGCAATCAAGGCTTAACTACAACAAGACTGTGCACCCAGCCCACAAAGGGGTACACCAAGAGTGTCCACTTCAGGTGATTGGGGAGGCTGGGCCACTGGGCCCTATAGGACACCTACCACACAAGGCCACTGTATCAACACAATGAACCAGCCAAAATGCGGAGACAATGACACATGTAATGAATGAAAGAAATGGAAGAAAGAATTCAACACTATTGGCTATAGAGTTCATAACCACAGTTTTAAGGTTATTCAATAATACTCTAGAAACCTCCAAGGGACTTAGTGAGACCTTTAAGGATCTTAATGAGAATGGAAAAAGAAAGAAAGAAAGAAAGAAAGAAAGAAAGAAAGAAAGAAAGAAAGAAAGAAAGAAAGGAAGGAAGAAAAGAAAGAAAAGAAAGAAAAGAAAATGACAACTCAGAAATTAAGTATACAGTGTCTAAAATAGAGAATAATATACAGAAATTCAACAGTAGACCAGAGAATCCCAAGAATCAAGTCAAAGATTTGAAATATGAGGAAGCAAAAAACATCTAACCAGAAGAGCAAAAAGAAAAAAGAATCTAAAAATATGAAGATAGTGTAAGGAGTCTCTGAGATAACTTCAAACATACCAACATTCAAATTATGGGGGTGCCAGAAGAAGAGAGACAGCAAGATATTGAAAACCTATTTAAATAAATAATGACAGAAAATTTCCCCTACCTGGTGAAAGATATAGACTTACAAGTCCAAGAAACTCACAGAACCCCAAACAAGAGGAATCCAAAGAGGATCACATCAAGACACATCATAATTAAAATGCCAAGGGCAAAAGACAAAAAGAGAATCTTAAAAGCAGCAAGAGAAAAATAGTTAGTTACCTACAAGGGAGTGCCCATGTGACTGTCATCTTATTTCTCAACAGAAACTATACAGGCCAGAAGGGAGTGGCAAGAAATATTCAAAGTGATGAATAGCAAGAACCTACAACCAAGATTACTCTACCTAGAAAAGCTATCATTTGGAATTGAAGGTCAGATAAAGAGCTTCACAGACAAGAAAAAGCTAAAGGAATTCAACACCATCAAACCTGGATTATATGAAATGCTGAAGAGTATTCTTTAAGAAGAGGAAGAAAAAAGGTAAAGATAAAAATTATGAACAACAAAGTGACAACAAATACATATCGTTCAACAAGTGAACAAAAAATCTTATGAACAGAATAAACTGGTGAATATAATAGAATCAGGGGCATAGAAAGGGAGTGGACTGACAATTATCAGGGGTAAGGGAGAGAGAAGTATGTGGGAAGAGATTGTTCAAAAATCTTACACCTATGGATGAGGACAGTGGCAGAGGGTAAGGGCATGAGGTGTGTGGGGGGAACCGGGTGGAGGGGAGCTATAGGGTGGAAAAAGAGAAACATCTGTAATAATCAGAACAATAAATATTTATTTTAAGAAAGAATTATGCCAGCTGGATAATACATGGGTTTTAGAAGTAGAAACAAAACACTTGATGACAGAATTTTATTATAGAGACACTATCTAAGGGAAATATATTGTTATATATTCTATGGGGCTATATGCATTTCTGAATAAGATACTCCTGAGGGCACTTAGTATAAATTTTATTTGGGATTAAACAAATTTAAAAGGAAAGTTTATATAACATATCTATCTTAGTACTATAATATGATTCATAGTAAAATATTCTGTCCAAGTTAGGGCTTGGTTAGAGTCCTAATTTTTAATTTTATAACTAGTAAAACTGAGTGGAATTAATTATTTTTAAAACCGAGGAATTCAAACTTTTATCACCATCATCCATATTGAAATGCTTGAGGGAACCTGAAACCAGAGTCTTCAGAAGAATACAAGATGAAGAGCATCATTTGGTTAAGTTGTAGCTTAAATTTCCAATATAATAACTAATACTATGCATTCAACTATACATTCTCCTGATTCAAATACTCTTAGAGACTGTCTCACTATATATAATAATGTATGTTGAATACACTTTGGGATTTATGTTATTTTTATGAACCACAACATAGTTGTTTATCTTCTTTAGTTACGTCTGATTCAAGCAAATGATTGGACATTCTCTAAATTGTATAATACTTATCACTCAGTGAATATGCTCTTCAGAGAATTTATTAAATTATACAGTTTGGCCAAAACCGGTTTGGCTCAGTGGATAGAGCGTTGGACTGCAGACTGAAAGGTCCCAGGTTCGATTCCGGTCAAGGGCATGTACCTTGGTTGTGGGTACATTCCCAGTGGAGGGTGTGCAAGAGGTAGCTGATCAATGATTCTCTCTCATCGATGTTTCTAGTTCTCAATCCCTCTCTCTTCCTCTCTGTAAAAAAATCAATAAAATATATATTTAAAAAATATATACAGTTTGAATTGTGAAATTGTGAAGGTGCTTTTACTTTAACTATCACATCATTGTCAAAATTCACCCTCTCAGAATAGTTTACCTAAAGGAAGCCAACGATTATAAATTATTTTCTTTGAAATCTGAATGTTTCATTTTCACATTTGGTCTTGGGGATCAGCAGTTCTTAATATACAATAGGTTCGTGGGCATAAGAGAATTCAGGAAGCATTTACATTTGCATTCAAAATTTTATGAATACAAGAAACTATGTATTATCTAGAGAAAAGATTCATAATTTTAACAGAATTTCAAAGAGGTCCATGAACCAAAAACTGATTAAAAAGTACCTTATTTGCAGTATGAAAATTATAAGATTTCATCTCAAGGACTGCTTTTAACTAAAATTTCAGTAACAGTATTCAAAGTATGAGTTAAAGAAATACTCCTTCCTCCCCGAAGTGTCATGCTTTAGAGCAGTGGTTCCTAACCATTTTTTTTGGGCCATGCCCCACCTAAGCATCTCTACAGTCCTGATGCTCCCCATGCCCAATGACATATAATTCTTATTATTCAAAAAATGAACTCCTATTCACGTGGAGGAAGCCTAAAAGGTCATTAACTTGTTTTATACAAGCTTCCAAAAAACATGGCATCCATCAAAGAAAAACAACAGAATGAAAGGACAGTTGAAATACTGAGGAAGAAATCACTAAGAAACTGTTAAAAATGATAAAAATATGAAGTGATATGAAAAAATAGAAAATAAAGTTTCGAATCATATAATAGAGAACTGAAATGCATAAATATGTCACAATCTATATTTATATACTGTATATGAGGCCTCTAGAACCTGCAAAATGCAAAAAATTCACTGCTAATAACTCATTCTCCAATTGCCCCTCTTAAAAATTAAATTGCCTCCTGTGGGGAGTGTGCCGCATATTGGGAACCACTACTTTAGAGTCTGATCATGACTCAAACTACAAATCTCTTTTGACTAAAAAAATCTTATTGCTGTTTCATAACAATTATCTGAATAAATACATATGTTGGAAGGGAAAAAAGCAAAACTGCTTGGAAAAGGTTTCATTCATTTAAAAGTTCCCAGTAACCCTGACTTAAGCATAATCTCCAAACCTATGTGATTCTGAGAAATAAAGAGGATAATCAGGCTCCCATGGCAACCTTGATTTGTGCTCCAATTGAGGTGCCCTTGGCATGGAAGTTCATCATCTCAGAATATTCCTAGATTTATAGCTGCTACTTGACTTCCATGTGACAGCTACGGAGAGCTGTCATTCAGTTGAGTTGAGATGAAGGTTATAACCATTTCTTTTGTGTCTTTCATAGCAATCTATACCCTTCTGTCAGTCTGACAGACAGCAGCAGACGATGACCCCTATCGTGAAGGCCACTTAATAGGTCCACCTGAAACAGCCTCAAAATATATGCTTATGCCCTTTATAGAATACACTTTTAGCTCATTCATTGAAACTGCAATGTGTGGATTTGGAGCTATTTCCAAGTATTGCTTTACATCTGCATAGTAATTAGGACTAGCTGAGGTGTCCTGCTCTGCTCCTCTGATTTTAATTGGAGGTAAACAGATGTATATGTCTTCCTGTGAGAGCTTTGCTTTCAGGAGAATCTTTGCTATTTCAAATTGACAGGATGAGCCTGCATCTTTCAAGTCTGTTTTATTCCAGTGAGTAGAGTCTTTCTTGATTTCTTTTGAGAGTTCACTGTTATAAGGTGCTTGACTTGTATATTTTGTACTACATCTTATAAATGACCGTTTCATTTCTACAAGTAAAGAAAAATACAGAAATCTTAATAAAATTTAATACATTTTAGTGTTTTTAAAGCTATTTTGGTTTAGAATTTAAAAACAGGAAGGATGCTTATTAACTATTTCTCAAAAAGAGAGTATTACCAGTACTACAGGCACTTAGTGAATGGAGAGTAAGATATCCTTTTACCTCATAAAGAAGAGAAAAAGGGGATATGGACTCTTTTTCATATTCTATTTATGGATTTGTCTACATAAGATCTTAACAACTCAATAGTGATAAATAATTAGCTTATATTTTAATTAATTTGCAGGTATCATATCAAACTTTAACTTAACTTTTCCCTTATACTTCCAGTCCATAGTTTTTTTCTCTTTAGATACTGCTTTATCAATAATAACTACCAACATCAATACATATTTCATTGAGTCTATATCTTTTTTTTTTAAATATATTTTATTGATTTTTCACAGAGAGGAGGAGAGAGGGATAGAGAGCTAGAAACGTCGATGAGAGAGAAACATTGACCAGCTGCCTCTTGCACACCCTCTACTGGGGATGTGCCCGCAACCAATGTACATGCCCTTGACCGGAATCCAACCTGGGACCTTTCAGTCCACAGACCGAAGCTCTACGGCTGAGCCAAACCGGTTTTGGCTGAGTCTATATCTTATAAGTAAGAGACATCTAATTGATTTTCTTTAGATTATATTTACATACAAAAATATGTTCATGCATTAGGTAGTCAATTCAAATAGGTCAAAATAGATTTAAACCTGGTAATTTAGAATTACCTCATATTAAAAAAAATCTTTATTATTCAGATTATTATAGATGTTCCCTTTTTCCCCCATAGCTCCCCTCCACCCTGATCCCACCCCACACCATGACCTTACCGCCCACCACTGTCCTCATCCATAGGTGTAAGATTTTTGTACAATATTTTTCTGCACACCCCATACCCTGTTCCTCCTGAGAATTGTCAGCCCGCTCCCTTTCTATGCTCCCAATTCTATTATATTCACCAGTTTATTCTGTTCATAAGATTTTTTGTTCACTTGATTTTTGGATTCACTTGTTGATAAATATGTATTTGTTGTCACTTTGTTGTTCATAATTTTTATCTTTGCCTTTTTCTTCTTCTTCCTCTTCTTAAAGAATATTCTACAACATTTCATATAATCCAAGTTTGGTGGTGTTGAATTCTTTAGCTTTTTTTTGTCTGTGAAGCTCTTTTTCTGACCTTCAATTCCAAATGATAGCTTTTCTAAGTAGAGTAATCTTGGTTGTAGGTTCTTGCTATTCATCACTTTGAATATTTCTTGCCACTCCCTTCTGGCCTGCATAGTTTCTGTTGAGAAATAAGATGACAGTCACATGGGCACTCCCTTGTAAGTAACTAACTATTTTTCTCTTGCTGCTTTTAAGATTCTCTTTTTGTCTTTTGCCCTTGGCATTTTAATTATGATGTGTCTTGATATGATCCTCTTTGGATTCCTCTTGTTTGGGGTTCTATGAGATTCCTGGACTTGTAAGTCTATATCTTTCACCAGGTAGGGGGAATTTTCTGTCATTATTTATTCAAATAGGTTTTCAAAAAAAAAATCAAATAGGTTTTCAATATCTTGCTGTCTCTCTTCTTCTGGCACCCTCATAATTTGAATGTTTGGTACGTTTGAAGTTATCCCAGAGGCTCCTTACACTATATTCATATTTTTGAATTCTTTTTTCTTTTTGCTCTTCTGGTTGGGTGTTTTTTGCTTCCTCATATTTCAAATCTTTGACTTGATTCTTGGGATCCTCTGGTCTACTGTTGAATTTCTGTATATTATTCTTTATTTTAGACATTGTCATTCTCACTAAGATCCTTAAAAGTCTCACTAAGTCCCTTGGAGGTTTCTAGAATATTCTTGAGTAACCTTGTAACTGTGGATTTAAACTCTATAGCCAGTAGTTTCTTTTCTCCATTCTTTGTCTCTGCATTTTGTTTCTTCCCTGTGTTGATAGAGTGGCCTTGTGTGGTAGGTGTCCTATAGGGCCCAGGGGCTCAGCTTTCCCAATCACCTGAGGTAGAAGCTCTTGGTGCACCCTTTTGTGGGCTGGGTGCACAGTTTTGTTGTAGTTAAGCCTTGATTGCTGTTGGTATCACTAGAAGCAATTGACCTCCAGGCCAATTGGCTGTGAGGGCCAGCTCTGTCTACAAGGGAAAAACTGCTGTGCTGGAGACAACCTCATGGGGCAGGACTTGCTTCAGTGGGGCTTTGGTGTTCACTGAGTCTGCTTCTTGAGTGTGTCCCTTATGGATGTGAAGAGTTGTAATACTGTATGGTCTCACATTGACCACTCGGTATACTGGCTCTTGGATCTCCAAGGAGGTGCATGGTCAATCACTGCCTGAGGCCACCCTGCAGGAGCTACAGCAAGATCTGCAGACTCCTCCTCTTTGTTTGGAGTTTGGCAGTGCCCAGAGGTGGCCCAACTGTGAAACAAGGCAGCCTGCTGCTGCCAACCCTTGAGCTGTTATTTGGAAGCTTTGGAGCTCTCTAACCCAACTGCAGATTGTTAGGTTAGGCTGGGAAAGGACAGGCCATTCATATTCAAAAGCTGTTGTGCACATCTTGGATGGGGTTGTAAATTGGGTGGGGCCAGGTCTCAGGGAATCACCAGGGTGGAACAAACAGCAATGGCTTCCAGTCAGCCCTGCGCTGGGAAGATACCTCGCCTTCGTGTCTCCATGTCCCATTCCCCCATGCAGGAACAATAATCACTGTGAGCACCTCTGAGAGAAAGTCCCCCTCATGTTCTGGCTCGATGAATCCCGAGAGTCTTACCCGCTACTGAAGTTCAGAGCAATTGGGAGCGTCTGTCTCTCTCCCTATTGGAAAAAAGCAATAGTGCACCCAGTTGCCAACCAATATTGCACACGCCTTCATACCTCCACACCTTCTACCAGTCTCAATGTGCTTTTGTCTTTCCTTATAATTGTAGAACTTCCACTCAGCCAGCTTTCCCGTGATTCTGGTGATATTTGTTTTGTCTTTTAGTTGATTTTTTTATATAGTTGTGAGAGGCAGCAAATACAGTTATTTACTTATGTTGCCATCTGGGTTCTGGATCCTTAGTATCCTCAGTTTTTCTTAGTGGGGATTTTGCCTAGTGTTTTGGCTCCATGACAAAAGTAAAAAAGATGTTTTTTTAAATTAACAAAAACTTAAGTCCATCTATATATAAGATATAAAATAATTTGAGAGTGCACAAAAAAAGAAGGGAAACCACATGTGGTACCCATAAAAAGGCTTCCCATTTTATACCTGTCCCTTATCCCTGAAAAAGTCATTATCTTTCCATCAAATATATTTCAATAGCCCACTCCATCCTTGTATAGTAAGTGCAATGAATCAAATGATCTCTCATCGTTGCACAAATAATTTTCTGAAGTAATTAATCCCATCAAGCTATTTTGATCAGATTGGGTTAAAGACAATTTTTGGTTAGTGGCTGAAATCCAGAAGGAATAAATAAGTAATGAGGGATGATATTTACTGTTTAATCCTGAATCAGCATTTGGGCCTGAGAAACAATTCACTGTTCATACCAGCTAAATTTAAGTTTTGTGTATTTTTTCAATTGTAGCATTGGACATTCATGGTTTGGCTCAACACTGGTGGACTAATGTAATTATGTTTTCTGTTGACATAGTTTAACAGATTTTGTGTGTGATGTGATTAAGTATGATATATATAAAATACAATTCTTTCTATGTATTCCCCTAACAATAGTTAAATAAATCTTATATAAAGTTTATCTTTATTTAATAGGTAAGTGTTTTCTTTCCTGTTATGTTACATAACACATTTATAAATCATTTTAGATTTTAACAGTTTAACTGAACTCACTATATAAAAATACAAATAACACAGACTATTATGATTTTACCTTGTGTATATGTGTGACTATAGGAGTTTGCTTCCCTTGAGGAACCGTTCTTCTGGGATGGTGAGTTCATGAGGTCCTAAAGGGAACCGAGAAACACCAAAGCAATGATTCATGGCTTTATATAACTCTTGGGCATATGCATCAACGTGAAACATCCTGTAAATTGCATGTTGTTAAAAGCCATAAATTGTCAATCTTCTAGTGAGTTATTACCATTAGAGACTTTTTTGTGCCTGACTGCAGATCTGAACTTCTAGAGTTCTATTGCATGTTCTCTTATTAATGATATCAGTATCTGATGAATGGAGCACTACAGAGGTAGTAGCTGATTAGGTAGCATAATTTCCTTATAGCTGCAGAATTAGAGCTTAAACTACTTTCCAATGAAAATATAATAAACTGCCAAGTAACAACTTTATCAGTGGATATTTCTGAGTAACAATTAAACCAGGTTCACTTTTCCATTTATCTTGTATACATTTTATAATAGAAGTCAATAAAAATCCATCTAAACACAGAATGTTAACTTTATTGATTTTTCTTACAGAGTGGAAAGGAGAGAGATAGAGAGGTAGAAACGTTGATGAGAGAGAAACATCGACCAGCTGCCTCTTGCACACCCCCTACCGGGGATGTGCCCGCAACCAAGGTACGTGCCCTTGACCGGAATCGAACCTGGGACCTTTCAGTTCACAGACCGACGCTCTACCTCTGAGCCAAACTGGTTTAGGCAGAATGTTAACTTTCAATCCACCAGACAGAGTCTTGAAGGGAATGCTTGTAATTTCTCCATAGGCAATCATGTTCAAAATCAGTACATGATTTTTAGAACATGAGTATTCCCTTTCTTGATTTAAACTTTGACCTGAGATTGAAAAGCTCTACTTAAAAGCTTTTCAACCCCCTTCAAAGTCTTTGTATTAGTACAACAGAATGTAATACAAAAACCAGCTGCAGTTTCAAATGTCTGGCTATTAGTGGTCAATGACTTTTTTCAAAGATTTATCTGGTTGTATTTCCATTGAATAGTATATTACAAAATGAAACAGCAAACAAACAAAAAACTCTCCGGTACATCTTTTCTTAAAAATTTCCAGAAATCTAGGCTCTCTTATTTAGGGCTCACATTGAATTGAAACTTGCCTTTGGCATATTTTTTTTTTCTTTTTAAACCTATTATTAACTTCCTGAGTTTCTGACAATCAAATATTACTAAATTCAAATGAGTCAAAGAATGTCTATTCTAGTTTTCTTCTATTTTTTTGTGCAAGATCACTTTTTCCCCTGAAGAGGGGTTCAGCTTTGCTGGAATTATCAAGGATTTGAAAGCTTTCTTGGTATTGCCATACCTTTTATATTATACCTTACTTTGGAGATTATCATCTTTTGCTTTCTCCACTTCAGTATTTGGAGCTACTCCTCCAAAAATATTGTTAATCTCTTTATTTTAAGCAAGATAAAATGATAATTATTATAAAAATTAATAACATCTCATTAGGTTTTCTTGTTGCATTATAACAAAAAAGCTTCTTATATTTTTAAAATAACTTTGCATTTATGACTAAAGCTTGCCATCTAGTGGGAATACTGAAACAAATAGTAGAAAACTGCTGGAATCATAAAGCCAAGTTTTAAAAGACAAAGACCTATTTAGTTTCACTAGTTTGCCTGGATTTATGGGTCAGTTCCAATAGCATTTTAATATTAATAAATGAATCAATGATCAAACTTAGTCACATTGGCTACGTTGATGTGCTTGTGTAGAAACAGCCTGAATCAATGAATTCAACATTAAAAAATACATTTGAAAACACTAAATTTAATTTTGTATGAAATCAGTGTATTCTGAATGTGAAAGTAATTCTACCCTGTCTGTAATACTGATCTGATCAGCTTTTAAGGTAATTGCTCACAGGAAGATCCTTTCTCACTTCCTTATTCAACAGTTTCAATGAGAGTATATGCAAGGCACAATTTCCATGTGTACACATTTACAGAGTAAAAATCAACCACATGAGGAGAAATAAAATGGAACTATGGTTCTTCAGGCCTATAGGTCAAGCTATTTTTTTTTCTAAACCGTTGGTGCTTTTAAACATGATTAGGTTATATAAACCAATCTATTCTGTTATATGGAAGGACACTTGAACAAAACATCTAGTCTTTCCCTATAATGCAAATATTAGTGGCACTATTTAGGATAGAATAATCAGGATACTTTTTTAATTAAAATATACACTGAATTTTTTAGAGAAGTTTGTTTCACAGCAAAATTGAGGAATTTCTCATATATTTCTTGCTCCCACACATCATAGCCACTTCCATTATCAAAATCCTCCACCAAAGTGGCAAATTTGTTACATTTGATGAATCTACATTAACACCTTGTAATCATACAAAGTCCACAGTTTACAATGCAGTTCACTCTGGGTGTTGTATATCCTATGGGTGTGGATACATGTATAAGGACATGTTTTTGTAATTCTGATAAAATAGGGTATTTTTTACTACACTAAAAATTCTCTGTGTTCTGCCTATGCATCCTCTTATCCTAGTAGTCAAACCTTGGAAACCACTGATGTTTTTACTTTCCCCATAATTTTGCCTTTTCTAGAATGACCTGTAGCTGAAATCATAGAAGGTAGCCTTTACAGACTGGCTTATTTCACTTAGTAATATATTGTTAAAGTTATTTTATGTCTTTTAATGGCTAAAAGTTCATTTCCTTTTACCATTAAATAATATTCCATTGTGTGGATGTGCCAGGGCTTATTTATCCATTCACCTCCTGAAGGACATCTTGGTTGCTTCCACATTTTGGCAATTATGAGTAAAGCTCCTAGAAATATCCATATGCAGATTTTTATGTAGATATATGGTTTCAGCTTATTTGGTTAAATATCAAGGAGTGAGATGGCTCAATCGTATAAAAGTATATTTAGTTTTTTAAAAAACTACCAAATTGTCTTCCAAAGTGATTGAACTATTATGTATTCTACCAGTTATACCTGTTGCTCCATATCTTCACCAGCATTTGTTTTTGTCAGTGTTCAGATTTTGGTCATTCTAACAGGTGTGTAGTTTTCTCTTATATCTGTCTTAATTTCCATTATTCGATGACATATTATGTGGGAAATGTTGTCATATGCTTATTTTTCATCTCCATATCTTCTTTGGTGAGGTGTCTGTTAAAAAGTCTTTGGGCCATTTTTATTTGGGATTTTGTTTTCTTATTATTATATTTGAACAGTCCTTTTTATATTTTAAATTACAAACACTTATCAATGTATATTTGTAAATATTTCCTCCCAGTCTGTGTCTTGTATTCCAATTCTCTTTTTTAAAGTAATTCTTTATTGTTGAAAGTATTACATATATCATCTTTTCCCCTCATTGACCCCCTCCAGCCTGCCCCCATCCCCCAACCCAGGCCTTCACCACCCCAGTGTCTGTGTCCATGGGTTATGCATATATGCATATAAGATTCTTGGTTGATTACCTCCCATCCCCACCTTCCCTCTGAGTATCAACACTTTGTTCCATGCTTCTATGTCTCTGGATTCATTCCATTCATCAGTTTATTTTGTTACTTAGATTCCACATATGAGTGCGATCATGTGGTACTTATCTTTCTCTGATTGACGTATTTCACTTAACATGATACTCTCCAGGTCCCTCCATGCCATCTCAAAGGATAAGGGATTCTTTTCTTATTGTTGCATAGTATTCCATGGTGTAATGGAATACTATGCAGCTTTTTTTATCCACTCCTCTACTGATGGGCACTTGGGCTGTTTCCAAATGCCAGCTATTATAAATTGTGCTGCTATGCCCATAGGGGGGCATATATTCTTTTTGATTGGTGTTTAGTATTTCTTAGGATATATTCCTAGAAGTGGGATGAGTGCGTCAAATAGCAATTCCATTATTTATTTATTATTTTTGAGGAAACTCCATACTGTTTTCCACAGAGGCTAAAACATTCTGCTTTCCCACCAGCCTAGTTCTAGGATTCTCTTTTCTCCACATTCTTGCCAGCACTTGCCATTTGTTGATTTCTTGATTGTAGCCATTCTGACATGTGTGAGATGGTACCAAATCGTTATTTTAATTTGCATCTCTCTGATGATCAATGACTTTGAGCATATTTTTATGTCTCTTGACCTTCTGTATGTCCACTTTAGAGAAGTGTCTATTTAGGTCCTTTGTCTATTTTTTAATTGGATTCTCTTCCTTCTGTTGTATGTTGTATGAATTCCTTATATATTTTGGATATTAACTCTTTATCAGATGTATCATTGCCAAATATGTTTCCCATAGTGTGGGCTCCTTTTTTTTCTGTGCAGAAGCTTTTTATTTTGATGTAGTCCTATTTGTTTATTTTTTTCCCTTAGTTTCCTTTGCCCTAGGTCGGTGTTCGGCTAACTGTGGCTCATAAGCCATATGCGGCTGTTTAGCCCCTTGAGTGTGGCTCTTCCACAAAATACCATGGCCTAGGCAAGTCTATTTTGAAGAAGTGGTGTTAGAAGAAGTTTAAGTTTAAATAATTTGGCTCTCAAAAGAAATTTCAATCATTGTAATATTGATATTTGGCTCCATTGACCCAACCTTTCTAATGCCGTGACCCTTTAATACAGTTCCTCATGTTGTGGTGACCCCCAACCATAAAATTATTTTTGTTGCTACTTCATAACTGTAATTTTGCTACTGTTATGAATCATAATGTAAATATCTGTGTTTTCTGATGGTCTTAGGCTCTACAGCAATGGTTCTCAACCTGTGGGTCGCAATCCACAGGTTGAGAACCGCTAGCAGGGTCATCTAAGACCATTGGAAAACACAGATATTTACATTATGATTCATTAACAGTAGCAAAATTAGTTATAAAGTAGAAAAGAAAATAATTTTATGGTTGGGGATCACCACAATATGAGGAACTGTATTAAAGGGTCACGGCATTAGAAAGGTTGAGAACCACTGCCCTAGAAGATGTATCCATAAATGTATTGCTATGAGAGATGTCTGATATTTTGCTGCCAATGGATTCTTCTAAGATTTTTATGGTTTTCTGTCTTACTTTTGAGTCTTTCATCCATTTTTGGGCTTATTTATATGTATGGTGTAAGTTGGTGTTCTAGTGTCATTTTTTTACATGTGCCTGTCCAATTTTCCCAATGCCATTTATTGAAGAGACTCTCTTGACTCCATTGTATACTGTTGCCTGCTTGTCAAATATTAATTGAGCACAAAGGTTTGGGCTGATTTCTTGGGTTTCTGTTCTGTTCTATTGATCTATATGCCTGTGTTGTTGTTGTTTTTTGCCAGTACCAGGCTGTTTTGATTATGATGGTTTTGGAGTATAACTTGAAATCTGGTATTGTGATTCCTCCATTTTTTTTCTTCTTTCTAAAGATCACTGTGGCTGTTCAGGGTGTTTTGGGTTCCATATATGTTTTTGTAGTATTTTGTTCCAGATCTGTGAAATATGCTGTTGATATTTTAATAGGGATTGCATTGAATCTATAGATTGCCTTAGGTCGTATGGGCATTTTAATTATGTTGATTCTACCAATCCATGAACACGGTATATTCTTCCACTTGTTTATATCTTCTTTTATCTCTTTTTCCAACGTCCTGTAGTTTTCCAAATACAGGTCTTTTGCCTCCTTGGCTAAATTTATTCCTAAGTATTTCAATTTTTAGTTGCAATAGTAAATGGGAGTGCTTGTTTAGTTTCTCTTTCTGAGAATTTATTATTGGTGCATATAAAAAAAACAAACAAAAAAAAACCATAAAATTTTGGGCTTTGATTTTATATCATTCTATATTGCCAAATTCCTTTATTAAATCTAGTAGTTTTTTTGGTTGAACCTTTAGGGTGTTCTATGTAAAATTTCATGTAATCTGTAAATAATGAGTTTTCTAATCTGGGTGCCTTTTATTTCTTCTTGTCTGATCACTGTGTCTAGGACTTCTAGTACTACCCAATATAATAAAAGCCAAATATGCTAACTGTCCAGTCATCTGGTTGTGTGTTCAACCAATTAAAGTGTAATATGCTAATGATATGCTAAAGCCACTCAACCACTTGCTATGATGTGCACTGACTACCAGGGGATAGATAGACAGTCAACCAGTCGCTATGATGTGTACTGACCAACAGGGGGCAGATGCTCCAACCTATAGGTTAGTTTGCTGCTGGTGTCTGGCCTATCAGGACTAAGTGAGACAGGCTGGACACACCCTAGAGCCCCCCCAAGTTCCTCTCTGGTCCTGACTGTGCATCGGTGGGGTCCCTGTGCCCTCAGGGCATGTTGAAGAGCTGGTTTGGCCCAAACATGCTCAATGCAGGAGCTGCTCCCTGGTGGTTAGTGCCCTCCAAAGGGGAAGTTTCACTCTGTCAGAAGCTGGGCTCATAGATTGCCAGCACAGCGGTGGTAGTAGGAGACTCCCTTGCCTCCACGGCAGTGCTAAGGATGTCCAAATGCTGGCTTAGGCCATCAGTCAGACATCCACTGAATGCTCCCAAAATGTGAGAGGGCTCAGGCTGGGCTGAGGGACACCTCCACACTCCCATCCCCTGACACATAAATTTCATGTACCAGGCCTCTAGTTTTGAATAAGAGTGGTGAAAGTGGGCATTCCTGTCTTGTTCCTCTTTTTATGGAAATGGTTTTAGCGTTTTCTCACTAAGTATGATGTTCACTGTATGTTTGTCATATATGACCTTTATCTTGTTGAGGTATGTCCCTCTATTTCCAGTTTTCTGAGAGTTTTTGTTTGTTTGTTTGTTTTTTAATCAAAAATGGATGTTGGATTTTGTAGAAGGTTTTTTCTGCATCTATTGATATGATCATGTAATTTTTGTCTTTCAATTTATTTATGTGCTGTTTATTGATTTGCAAATATTGTAACAACCTTGCATCCCTGACATAATCCCACTTGATCATGGTGTATAATCTTCTTAAGATATTGTTGGATATGATTTGCTAATATTTTATTGAGGATTTTAGCTTGTATGATCATTAGGGCTATTGCCTATGATTTTCTTTGTAGTCTCTTTATCTGGTTTTGGAATTCAAGTAATACTGTCCTCATAGAAAGAGTTTGGGAGGTTTTTTTTTTGTTTGTTTGTTTGTTTTTGAATGGTCTGAGGAGGGTAGGTTTTAGTTCATCTTTGAATGTTTGGTAAAACTCCTGTGTGAAGCCATCAAGACCCATGCTTTTGTTTTCTGGGAGTTTTATTAGTATTGATTAAAAAGTTCTCTATTGTTTAAAATATTAAATATGTCTTCTTTTCTCCCCTTTGACCTCTCCTCGGCCACCCCCACCCCAATAACATGCCCTCACCCCTTACTGTCTGTGTCCATTGGTTACGCTTGTGCATTCATATAAGTCCTTTGTTTGATCTCTTACCACCACCACCCTTCCTTCACTCTGAAGTTTGACATTCTGTTTGATGCTTTTCTGTCTCTGGATCTATTTTTGTTCATTAGTTTATGTTGTTTATTATATTCCACAAATGAGTGAGATCATGTGATATTTATATTTCTTAGACTGGCTTATTTCACTTAGCGTAATGCTCTCCAGATCCATCCATGCTGATGCAAATGGTAAGAGTTCTTTCTTTTTTTACAGCAGTGTAGTGTTCCATTGTGTAGATGTACCACTATTTCTTTTAATCCACTCACCAGCTTTTCGGTACTTAGGGTGTTTCCAAATTCTAGCTATTGTAAATTGTGCTGCTATGAACATAAACATCCACATGTCCTTTCTGATTGGTTTTTCTGGGGTATATTCCTATAAGTGGGATTACTGGGTCAAATGGCAGTTCCATTTTTAAATTTTTGAGGAAACTCCATACTGTTTTCCACAGAGGCTGCACCAGTCTGCATTACTACCAGTAGTGCATGAGGGTTCCTTTTTTGCCACATCTTTACCAGCACTTGTCATTTGTTGATGATAACCATTCTGACAGGTGTGAGATGGTATCTCATTGTCATTTTGATTTGCATCTCTCAGATGATTAGTGACTTTGAGCATGATTTTATATGTCTCTTGGCCTTTAGAGTGTACACTTTCGAAAAGTTTCTAGTTTTAGGTCCTTTGCCCATTTTTATTGGATTGTTTATCTTTCTTTTGTAAACATGTATGAGTTCCCTATAAATTTTGGAGATTAGGCATTTATCTGATATAACATTAGCAAATATGTTCTCCCATGCAGTGGACTTTCTTGTTTTGTTGATGGTTTATTTTGCTGTGAAGAAGCTTTTTATTTTGATGTAGTTTCATTTGTTTATTTCCTCCTTAGTTTCCATTGCCCTAGGAGCTGTATTGTTAAATATATTGCTATGACATATGTCTGATATTTTGCCTCCCATTTGCCTCAGTAATCCCATTTCTAGGAATATATCTCATGAAATCAGAAATACCAATCTGAAAAGACAGATGCACCCATATGTTCAGTGCAGCACAATTTACAATAGCTAAGATTTTTAAGCAACCTAAACGACAATCAGCAGATGAATGGATTAAGAAAAAACTGTGGTACATCTACACAATGGAATACTACACTGCTGTAAAAAAGAAAGAATTCTTACCATTCTCAACAGCATGGATGGACCTGGAGAGCATTATGCTAAGCGAAATAAGCCAGTCTAAGAAATATAAATATCACATGATCTCACTCATTTGTGGAATATAATGAACAACATAAACTAATGAACAAAAATAGATCTAAAGAAATAGAAGCAGCAAACAATGTCAAACTTCAGAGGGAAGGCAGGGGAGAGTTGGGAAAAGGGAGAAGGGATCAACCAATGGACTTGTATTCATGCATATAAGCATAACGATGGACACATACATTAGGGGGTGAGGGCATGTGCTTAAGGCTGGGGTGAGGGTGGCTGGGGAGAGGTCAATTGGGAAAATGAGACATATATAATGGTATATGTAATACTTTAAACAATAAAGAATTTTTAAAAATATATGTGCTCATTGAATTTTTAGAGTGAGAGGAAGGGAGGTGGATAGAGAGATGGAAACATCAATGATGAGAGAGAATCATTGATTGCCTACCTCCTGCATGTCACCTACTGGGGATCCAACCTGCAACCCAGGCATGTGCCCTGATCAAGAATTGAACTGGGGACATCTTGGTTCATAGGTCAATGCTCAATCACTGAGCTACAATGTCCAGCCTCCATATAAATTTTAGAATCACTTTGTCCATATATAAAAAATAACTTTTTTTGGATTTTGGTTAGGATCTCACTGAATCTGTAGATCAAATTGAACTGATATTTTAATAATATTGAGTAATCCTCTCCATGAATATGGAATATTTCTCTTTATTTAGTTTTTATAAAATTTTAATTTAATTCATCTGAGTTTGGTAGTGTTTCTTGTATTTATCATGAAAATTTTTTTATATTTATATGTAATTCCTTTTTGAGGTACTAATGCAAATGTTATTGTGAGTTTAAATTTCAAATTCTGCATGTTCATTAGTGGTATGTTGAAAAAACAATTGGATTTTGTATGTTAAGCTTATATTACTTGTTAGTTTCAGGATATTTTTGTTGACTCTTCAGATTTTTCATGTGGACAGCCATGTCAATAGTGAACACAGATGGTTTTATATCTTCTTTCCCAATATGTATTCTCTCTTTCTCTCTCTCTCTCTCTCATCTCTCTCTCTCTTAAACATTAGCTAAGACTTCATTACAAAAGGTGTGGTAGGATGGGACATTTTTGCCTGGTCCCTGATTTTAGTCCTTCACCACTAATTATGATATTAATCTTGTAGATATTCCTTATCAAGCTGAGGAAGTTCCACCTCTAATTATAGTTTACTGAGAGTTTTTTGTTTATGGATTTTTCATAAATGGGTGTTGGATTTTATCAAATGCTTTTTCTGTATCTATTGTTCTGATCATGTGAATTTTCTTTTTCAGCCTCTTGATGTGATGGATTGCAATAATTAATTTTCAAATGTTGAGCCAGACTTGCATACTTGAGATAAATCACACTTTGTTGTCTTATATAATTCTCATTATATATTTTTAATTAACTTTGGTGATATTTTATTGAAGATTTTGCATCTATGTATATGAAAAATATTGCTCTGTACAACTGTTTAATTGCAATGTGTTTTCTGGTTTAAATATTGGATATATGTTGTTCTCACAGAATGTGTTAGGAAGTCTTCACTCTGCTTCTATCCCCTGAAAGAGATTGAAGGGAATTAACACATCTTCTTTAAATGTTTGGTGAAATTCACCAGTGAATCCAAGTGAGCCTGATGCTTTCTGTTTTGAGAGGTTATTGATTGCTGGGGCTGAACAGCAACCCCTGAACGATGGATGAACAGATTACTCAGATAGTTTGTGCAAGAGAGGACTAAGGGGCTCCTGCCTCTAGAGGCCAGAGCAGCCTCCATTGCCTGCCTCGTTAGGCATTTTTTGGAATTTTTATCTCTATATGCAATCAGTAGGGTGAGTAATCTTGGGAGGACATATGTTTACATTGTCCTCTAGGCCACATGTGTCAAACACAAGGCCCGCGGGCCAAATCCGTCCCGCCAGGCCTTGCAATGTGGCCCGCACCGCGCTGTCATCACTGCACTCCGCTGCGTTTCCATCACAATGACAGTTTATGACTGTTCAGTAAACCATTCGGCCCGTGATTTAGGCTGGATTTTAGATTTTGGCCCCTTCTCTGATTGAGTTCGACACCCCTACTCTAGGCAAAGGCATCCTGAGATTAAGTATAAGAATTCCATTAAACATCCAGGGTCTGCACATGCACAGGCTTGTTTGGAAAGGTCAAGGAATAAATAGGGACACTGCTTTCGATACTTCCCTAAGTCTCCCCTAAGTCGGAATTCTGATAAACAGGGCAGGTGGCCTTCCACACACTTCCCTTTTCTCAAAATGTCCTCCTTACAAACTTTCTAACAAAGTCTCCTGCTTCCCAACAATTTTTTTAAAAAAATTATTTTAACAGATAAAGGCCTATTCAGATAGTCTATTTTTTTCTTATGAGAGTTTTGACCAATTGTATCTTTCAAAGAATTAGTTGGTTTTATTTAGTTTATCAAATATGGAAAATAGAGTTATCAGAGTATTATTTTATTATTTTCTTTAAAATATATATTATTATTTATTTCAGAGATGAAGGGAGAGGGAGAGAGAGATGGGAACATTAATGATGAGAGAGAATCATTGACGGGCTTCCTCCTGCACACCCCTCACTGGAGATCAAGCCCACAAGCCAGGCATGTGCCCCAACTGGGAATCAAATCTTGACCTCCTGGTACATGGGTTGACTGATGCTCAACCAGGGGACCACATCAGCTTGGTCCTTTATTATTTTCTTAATGTCCATGGTATCTATAATTATAGCTCCTCCCTCATTTCTGATATTAGTAATTTCTGAACTCTTTTTTCTTATTAAACTGACTAGAGATTTATTAATTTCATTAATCTTGTCAAAGACCAGCTTTTGGTTTTATTTATTTCTTTATTAAACTCCTGTTTTGATTTTATTGGTTTCCATTCTGATTGTTTTTCTTTTATTTTGCTTACCATGGATTTAATTTTTCTTCTTTTTCTAACTTTCTAAGATGGAAATTTAGAATATTGATTTTAGATCTTTTTTTCTTTTTTAAATATATACAGTCAGTGTTATAAATTTCCCACTGCTTTTACCACATCTCAAAAATTTGTTAAGTTTTGTTTTAATTTTTATTTAGTTAAAATATTTGTAATGTTTCCTGAGATTTCTTCTTTGCTTCATGTACTATTTAGAAGGGCATTATTTAATCTGTATGTTTGGGAACTTCCCAGTTATCTTTTGATGACTAGTTCTTAAACTTTTGTAGTTTGAGAGCAGATATTGTATGATTCTTACTTTAATTTTTATATATATATTTTATTGATTTTTTACAGAGAAGAAGAGAGAGGGATAGAGAGTTAGAAACATCGATGAGAGAGAAACATTGACCGACCAGCTGTCTCTTGCACACCCCCTACTGGGGATGTGCCCGCAACCAAGGTACATGCCCTTGACTGGAATCGAACCTGGGACCTTTCAGTCAGCAGGCCAAGGCTCTATCCACTGAGCCAAACCGGTTTCAGCTTACTTTTAAATTTTTTGAAGTTATTATATGTTAATGTTCTATGTGAATTTGAAAATAAAGATATATTTTTCTCTTGTTGAATGAATTAGTACATATCAATTAAATCCAGTTGATTGGTGGTGATGTTGAGTTCAACTATGCCCTTACTGATTTTCCTCCTGCTTTGTCAGTCAATTTCTAATAGAGGAATGTTAATGTCCCTAACTATGATAGTGGATTCATTTATTTCTTTTTGCAGTTGCATTGTTTTTGCCTCACATAGTTGTTAGGTGCATAGGCATTAAGAATTATTATGTGTTCCCATATAATTGACCCCCTTGTTGTTATGCACTGCCCTTATTTCTTATTAATTTTTATTGTTTTGACATATTCTCTGTATAAACATAATATACATACTTTTGCTTTCTTCTGATAATTGATAATTGATAGCATGATATATTTTTCTTCATCTGTTCTGTTTACTTTTATTTATATGTGTTTTTATAGTTAAAGTGGGTTTCCTTTAGACAACCTATAGTTGGTCTTGTTCAGTGATCAACTTTGACAATTTCTGTCTTTTAATTGTTGCATTTAGACATTTACTATTTAAAGTGACTATTGCGATTGTTGGATTAATATATGCTATACTGATTATTTTTCTACTTATTATACCTGTTCTGTGTTCCTATTTTTGTCTTACCTCTTTGTTTTAATTGAGCATTTTATGATTCCCCATTCTCTCCTTTCTCAGCATATCAGTTATACATTTTTGTTACGTTTTTAATAATTGCCCTAGAATTTGCAATATGTATTTATAGGTAATACAAGTCTATTTTTAAGTAACCTTATACCACTTCAAGGTGGTGTTGAGTACCTTATAATAATAATGTCATTCTAATTCCTCTTGTCTGTCCCTTGTATCATTGCTGTCATTCATTTCATTTATACTTAAGCATACATAAACATATACAGACAAATGACTACTGGCATTATTATTTTGAACAAACTGTTATCTGTTAAACCAATTAAAAATAAGAAAAATGTTTTTATTTTACTTTTACTTATTCCTTCTTTGGTACTCTTCCTTACTTTATATAGATCTGAGTTTCTGTCCTAAAATAATTTCCTTCTCTCTGAAAACTTCTTTGAACATTTCTTGCAAGGCAGGTCTACTGGTAACAAGTTGCCTAACTTTTTGTTTGTCTCAGAAAGTCTTTCTTTCTTGCATCACTTTTAAAGGATAATTTCAGAGTACTTTTATTTCTCTCAGCACTTTAAACGTTTCACTCAACTATCTTCTTGCCTCCATGGTTTCTGAGAAGTCAAATATAATTCTTTTATTTTTTTATTTTATTGATTTTTTTTACAGAGAGGAAGAGAGAGGGATAGAGAGTTAGAAACATAGATGAGAGAGAATCATTGATCAGCTGCCTCCTGCACACCCCCCACTGGGGATGTGCCCTCAACCAAGGTACATGCCCTTGACCAGAATCGAACCTGGGACATTTCAGTCCACAGGCTGATGCTCTATCACTGAGCCAAACCGTTTTTGGCTTTGTTCTCTTTCTTAAGTTTAGTGGTTTCTATTGAGATAGTCTCAAGCTAAGAGAGTCTTTTCTTAACTGTGCCTAGTCTACTAATAAGCCCATCAAAGCCATTTTTTCATGTCTCTTGTAGTATTTTTAATCTCTAGTATTTATTTTTGGTTCTTTCTTAGAATATCTCTTTTCCTGCTCATATTGCCTATCTGTTCTTGGATGCTGTGTATTCATTAGAGCCCCTGGCATGTTACTCATATTTACTTTAAATTCTAACATCCTGATATGTCTGGTTCTGATGCTTTTGCTATCTCTTCAAATTGTGTTTTAATTTTTATTTTTTGTCTTTTGGTATGCCTTGTAATTTTTTTCTTAATAGCTGCATATGATGTATTGGATAAAAACAAAATGAAAAACAACTGCTATAAGTAGACCTTAGTAATGCAGTGGTGTGTATGGGGAAGATAAAGCATTCTGTAGTCCTATGATTGTGTCTCAGTCATTTAATGAGTCTATACATTTATACTGTGAACTTTACATGAGTATCTCACTTTTCCCCCCCCAATGGCTGGGGGGTGGGATAGGGGGGTGACATTGACATGACTGGAGTGGACTGGAATTGGTTATTTCTTTTCTTCCACATGGAAGAATAGAGGTAGCTATAGTTGAGTGTTTCCCTTTTACTAGTGATTTAGTCTTTGATACTACCCCATCAGATTGTTTTTGTTAACTCTTTTCCTCTAGGAGCAGGCCCTACCAATAAGAATATGTTAATTAAAATGTATTTAAAAATGCTTCACTTTCCACTCATCCTGACAGTAGCAAAGGTATATTTTTTCTTTTTAAAAAATATATTTTATTGATTTTTTTTTTTTTTTTTTTTTTTTTTACAGAGAAGAAGGGAGAGGGATAGAGAGTTAGAAACATCGATGAGAAACATCAATCAGCTGCCTCCTGTATACCCCCTACTGGCAACCAAGGTACATGCCCATGACCAAAATTGAACCTGGGACCCTACTGGGAGGGGTTCCCTCCTTTTGAGATCCTATATAGTAGACCTCCCCTCATCCTTCGCAGGGTCAGGGAGAAACTGAAAACTGAAATTCATAACCATCCCTTGCTCAATTCCTTACAAGCTCTGCAGTATACCCAGAGAACCACCCTTCCAGCCCGGGGACTCGGTGTGGGTAAAGAAGTTCACTGCCCAAGGACTCACCCCAACCTGAAAGGGACGCTACACCATTATCCTGAGCATGCCCATGGCTATTAAAGTAGATGGTGTCCAGACCTGGCTACACCACTCCCAGCTCCTGCACCAGGAAATGGCTTGGATCCTTGCAACCAGCGGCCTCACCCGTAAGATCCCTATCCTGGGCTCCATGCAAGCCAGGAGGAGACTCAATGCCTGCAGGAGGGGAACTGGGCTTCAGTAAGGACAGTACTGATAGGGACCATGGTAACTGTAAGAACATTTTTGCTAGCCAGTGAGAAAATCCTGGGTCAAGTAGGGTTAGATGTGCAAGGGGACAGGAGAGCAGGAACAGAACAGAGAATGTCCTTAAAGGAAGTGGGTGAGTAAATAGAAAACTAATTGTGCCAAACAGGTAGTTTAGAAAAATTAATGCAGCCAACTACTTGAAGTTAGGGGGCAGTACAATCCCCTAACTAATAAGGATGAGTCCATTTATATGACTCATGCACATTAAACCAGTGGGGAATGAAGTATGGTAGCAATCATCTCAGGTAGAACTGTTGTTTAGGTTCTGTACTTATTTGTTTGATAAAACAATAGAAAGTTATTTTGACTTTTTGAACATATGTATGCTATCCCAGTACTCCATTGATTGTGATCTCACTGGTCATTGAAACAAATTCTTCTGGGACCCAGGACAGATCAATTATCCTAAATTGCCTCAGTAGCTACAGATAGTGCATTCCTGTTGACTCAGTGATCCCAGAATCTGGACAAATACAATTATTCTAAATTGCCTAGGTGGTCCCAGATAATGTGTTTCTGTTGATTCAGTGATTCTTAGATACTTTAGGTAACTAATTTACTCAGTTTCGCTTCTGTAAAATGCTTTTTGAGAAACTAGTTCCTCATTCCAGACCCAAAGATGTAATCAATAATTTTGTGATATTCTGCCCATATAAGTCAGATGCCGCAAGCTGTTTGTAACTTCCCCTTTTTCCCGATTCCTCAGGACACAACAAATGGCACCAGGACATTCCCTCATTGTTATTGTTATCAAGTTAATTGTCAACTGTTAATTACTTTAAACTATTCAGTATCCATCTCTGTAAAAGAAGCACATGTCCATCATTTCACTTTTTACCCTATCCCAGAGGTTTCCCCGCTTTGCTTTATCCCACCTCCTTAATCTATCACCAATGGATTCCATGTAACCTATCCAAGTCCCTTTCCTTTGATTGCAGTGTATAAATACAGATGCAACCCACCATTTTCTGGAGCATTAGCTCAATTACTTGAGATTTTGCTTCCTAGCATATGTGGATAGTTTGGCTCAAATAAACTCACAGAAATTTTTTACAGGTTTCAATGTGTGTTTTTTTTTTCCACATTAACAATTACTTAGAGTGGGAATATATGATTAGTTGTTTGTTTAAGAATGCTTATATATTGATCATTCTTTTGGGGTATGGATTGATAGCTAAAAATATGTATCATAAAATGATATGACACATTAATATAATACTTTACACAAAATACTCTCTCCTGTCTCTCTCCTGTCTCTCCCTCTCTCTCTCTCTCTCTCTCTCTCTCTCTCTCTCTCTCTCTCTCTCTCTCTCTCTCTCTCTCCCTCTCTTTCTCTCTCTCTTCACACACACACACACACACACACACACACACACACACACACACTACTTACATACTCTAAATGTCCTTTAATTATAAGACAGGTAGCTTATCCTATAAGAAGTGGCAAACTTGGTCTGTCATTTTTAATATTTTTTTTTTCCTCTTTGTAGATCATTAGGTAGCTAATAGTTGATTCTCTAAACTTTTAATTACAATTTAGTTAAAAGCCAAAGCCCTTTCCGGAAAAGCCAGTCATTCAATGAATTTAAAATCAATTCTTGTTGAAGTGCAGCTAGTGTTGGTATTAGTCATCGGGCTAATAAAACTGGGTCCTCATCATAGCACTAGCTCAGAATGAACTTATGGTTTCTCTCTTATACAAAGCGCCTAGGCTGTGCCCTTCAAGACATGGAGTATGGTAGAAAACTATTAGGATAAAAAAGATAGTGTTATGATTTATTAGCTGTGTGACACCAGGCAACCTACATAACCTCTCTGAGAAGTCTTATCAATTGTCAAGATGAAGTGAGATTAAGTGTGTGGAAGTTGCCAAAACCGGTTTTGCTCAGTGGTAAAGCATCAGTCTGTCTGTGGACTGAAAGGTCCCAGGTTCAATTCAGGTCAAGGGTATGTACTTTGGTTGCGGGCACATCCCCAGTAGGGGGTGTGCAAGAGGCAGCTGATCAATGATTCTCTCTCATCGATGTTTCTAACTCTCTATCCCTCTCTTTGAAAAATCAATAAAATATATTTTTAAAAAAAAGCAGTCCTATTTGCCAGCCTTCAATTCAGGTCACATTGGTTGCAGGCACATCCCTGATAGGGGGTGTTCAAGAGGCAGCTGGTCGATGTTTCTCTCTCATCAACATTTCTAGTATGGAAGTAGTTTGTAAATAAAGTGCTCTGAGACATAGCTGGTTTGACCTTTTGGCTCAGTAGAGCATCAGCCTGGGGAATGAAGGGACTTGGGTTCGATTACAGTCAGGGGCACATACCAGGGTTGCAGGCTCGATCCCCAGTAGGGAGTATGCAGGAGACAGCCAATCGATGATTTTTCTCATCACTGATGTCTCTCTCTCTCCCTCTCTAAAATACACACACACACACACACATATACATACTAGAGACTCGGTGCATGAAATTCATGCACGGGAGGGGGGGTCCCTCAGCCCAACTTGGACCCTTTCCAATCTGGGACCCCTTGAGGGATGTTCGACTGCCTGTTTAGGCCCGACGGGATTGGGCCTAAACTGGCAGTCAGACATCCCTTTCACAATCTAGGACTGCTGGCTCCCAACTAACCGCTTCTGCTGCCAGCCTGATTACCCTTTAACTACTCCCCTGACAACCTGATCATCCCCAACTGCCCTCCCCTGATAACCTGGTCACCCCCAAATGCCCTCCATTGTATATTTCCTCTTTATTAGATAGGTTTTTTCTTTAGCATATTGGACGGTCCTAACTGGTGTGGCTCAGTGGATGGAGCATTGGCCTGTAGACTCAAGGGTCCTAGGTTTAATTCTGGTCAAGGGCTTATACCTTGGTTGGAAGCACATACCCAGTGGGGAGTGTGCAGGAGGCAGCTGATGGATGTTTTTCTCTCATAGATGTTTCTAACTCTCTATCCCTTTCCCTTCCTCTCTGTAAAAAATCAATAAAATACATCTTTTTTAAAAGAAACATTTAAAATTCCTCCATATCTGCCTGGCTGGTTTGACCCCAGGTTGCCACCACTGAAAGTGATCGAACCCTGGGCAGGCTGAGACCCCAGCCCAGGCTGCCTCCAGGGCCAGGGAATCAACACAGCTTGGGTGTGAGGCCCTGCTGGTCTGAGACCCCAGCCCAAGGTGCGAGGCCCCAGCCTAGGCTGCTGCCACGGGGATTTGTGGCCCTGTGGGCCTGAGACCTCAGCCCAGGCTGCCACTGCTGGTCACTGGTCCGGTGATCGTGCAGTGGGGGTGTGTGGCTGGTTGGGTGATCACACAGTGGTAGTGCACAGCCATGCAGGTCTGAGAGCCCAGCCCAGCCTGCTGCAACTGGCCAGGATTGGCTGGGATTGTGCAGGGCGCTGGCGCCTCCCAGCGGGACACCCTGGGGCTGCAGCCACAGGGCAAGGATTGCTGTGTGGAGGGTGGGCACCTCCCAGCTAGTCACTCTGGACTACCCCGGCTGGGTGGAGTTGAGGACTCAGGCAGGGCTAAGAGGATGGGGCACTGCCATCTTGTGGCTATGGGCACTGTCATTTTTGTTGTGGTGTAATGGTTAATTTGCATATTACTCTTTTATTAGATAGGATATATATATATATTAATAAAGTGCTATTGAAATATAAAGCATTGGTATTTCTTGATTACATTGAGATATGAGATTAGTCTCTAGAGTCATATGTTTTTGAAATAATATTTAAAAATTGAGCACTTTTCCACTTTTGTTTATTGTTGTTAACTCATTTGTAATACTGAGGGACATCATGCTTTGTTTCTCAGTAGCCTCAGTTATTCAGTACATGAATTTAGGTTTCTGTATTCTGGAGGAAAGCTCTCATGTATAATGAAAAGGTGAAGATCTTATTTACTTGCAAAAATTCTACTCTCGTTGCTGATACTCCCTCTTGCTTTGCAGATTCAGAAACATCCACTAAAACTCAGCTAGGATTACATAGCCTTGATTTAATGTCATTTTTTCTTTATGCTTTGTTAAATGATGCTGAGGTTAGGTCCAAAGAATTAGAGGTAGGTTTTAAGAGAGTAAATTGTCAATTCATTTCCAAGTTGGTTGTAAAACTAAGGTGATTATAGAAAATGGCACAAGAACTAAGATTTTTTTTTATTCTGAAAATACAATCATTAAAATATTAATACAGACATGTTGTATGTGCAAACCCTTTGTAATTGTGTATTAAATCATTTAATCTCTATAGAAGTAAAGAGATGCTATCATACCTATTTTCTAGGTAATAGCTTGCATCACAGGTAAAGTCCAAAGCAGTGTCTATGACAGAAATCCAGAATTTTTGCTTCTGCTAATATTTTTCTTGACTGTATTTTCTCCTCCTTCTTCTCTTCCTTTTTCTTCTTCTTTGTTAATCCTCACCTGAGGATATTTTTCCATTGATTTTTAGAGAGAGTGAAGGGAGAGAAAGAAGCATTGATGTGAGAGAGAAAGAGAGACATTGACTGGTTGCGTCTCTCAGCCTGCAACTGAGGTCTGTGCCCTTGACTGAAATCAAACCTGGGACCCTTTGGTCTGGGGACAGACTCTATCCAATGAGCCAAACCAGCTAGGTCCTTAACTGTATACAATAATAGGAGGAAAGTAAGGAGAATTACACAAAAATGTGAATGTACTTAATGCCTCGGAACTTTACACTTAAAATGTGGTTGAAAATGACAAACTTTATATTATGTATGTATTACCATACACACAAATACAATGCTATAACCTAACATCTATTGTATAACCTTCTTGAGTGATTTTGGCAGTTAACTGTAGTTGAAAAACAATTCTCAGTGTTTAAGAGAAAAGGGCAAAAGCAAAACTAATGTCAGTGACTAAAGAACACAATGTAGAGGTTCTGACTTACGGACAGTAAGTATTTTTAGTGGAATATTGACCTCCATTACTCTCAATTTAGAATGTATGTAAAGTGACTCATAAGTAGATGCTTAGCATTTTCTTTATTAATTACAAAGTAAGGTGTTAACCAAAGAGAATTGAAGAAAGCATCAATTATTAATGCTGTATTTTAGAATTGGTCCTTCAATAACCATTTTCTTTCTGTACTAGGTTATGTTGGGTGATATTAGAAGTCAAATATTGTATATTGCCCTTGTTTACCTACTGAGGAACTAGTGAACTTCCCCCACCTGTCTCCCCACCTTTTACTTGTGAAATATATTGCACATGTGTGAATCTCACATATGCACAGATGAAGAATATTAAAAAGCAAATATTTTTCCATCTGCCACATAAATTTAGAAACAGTATCTTAGCGCTCTCTTACAATACTTGTTTGGGAGAAACAATGCTTGCATGTGGCCTTTCATATTGCACTCCATTTTCCTGTTAACGACTCCAGTTTTTTTATTGATTTTTATTTTTATTTTATTTTTAGTTTGACCAATGATGTATATAACTTTAAATAAAATATTCTTTATTATTGTCTATTCTTAAACTTTAAATAAATTGAAGCATAGTGAATGAATACATGTATTATGTGACATGCTTCTTCTGAAAGTTTTTTCTTTTGTTTTTGTATGGGGCATATTGCTACCTAATGGTTTTTAGTGTGTTTTTTGTTGTTGTTGTTGTTGTTGTTGTTGTTTGTTTGTTTGTTTGTTTTTTTGTGTGTATGGTAATACATACATAATATAAAGTTTGTCATTTCAACCACATTTTAAGTGTAAAGTTCCGAGGCATTAAGTACATTCACATTTTTGTGTAACTATCACCACTATACATCTTCAGAAATTTTTCACTATCCCAACTAAAATTCTGTACCAAATAAACAATAATTCTCCTTACTTTCCTCCTCCAGCTCCTGGTACTGACTAATCCATTTTCATTCTCTGTGAATTTAACTATTCTAGTTACATCATATAAGTGGAATGATATATGTCCTTTTGTGTGCGGTGTGATTTACTTAGCATAATGTTTTAAAAATTTATCCATGTTGTATAATATTGTTCCTTTTTAAAGCTGAATAATATTCTATTCTATGTATAGATCACATCTTGTTTATTCATTTATCCATCAATGAATATTTAGATGTTTTCCATCTTTTGGCTATTATGAATAATGCTTCTGTGAACATCAGTGTACAAATATATGTTCAAATCCCTGCTTTGAATTCTTTTGGGTATATATCTAGAGTTGAAATTGCTGGATCATATAGTAATTCTGTTTATCTCGTTGAGACACTATCATACTGTCTTCCACAGCAATTTCACATTATTAGATTCTGGAGCTTTTTTGTATGAAGGTTTTTAACTATGAATTTCATTTATGTAATAGAGATAGTGCTATAACCTAACATCTATTGTATAACCTTCTTGAGTGATTTTGGCAGTTAACATATTTCAAATAATTTTTCTATTTCAACTAATTTGTCCAATTCATAGGCATAAATTATTAGTAATATCCCTTTGTTATTATTGTATTACCTGTTGAATCTACTATATGGTATGCCTCTTATTCTTGATATTGGTCTTTGTGTCTTCTCTCCTATTTCCTTGACCAGTCTGCCTAAAAGTGTATCAATTTTAATGTTTTCAAAGAATCAGAACTTGGTTTCATTGAATTGCTCTTATTTTTTTCTGTTTTCTATTTCACTGATTTTTGCAGTAATATTTATTATTTTCATTTGTCTTACTTTAGTTTCAATTTCATCTTCTTTCTCTGGTTCCTTAAAGTGCAAGTTGACTTCATTTTTTGAGATCATTCATCTTTTCTAATATAGAGATTCAATGCTATAAACTTTCCCATAAATATTGTTTTAGTGACATCTCACAAATTCTGATGCCTCTGTTTTCATTTTCAGGCAATTCCAAATAATTTATACATTCTCTTTTAGTATTTTCTTTCATTCATTGTTTATTTTGAAATGTAGTATTTAATTCTAAATTCTGGGTGGGGGGTCTAGAGATATTTGTTATTAATTTCTCACAAAATTACCATGTGATTAGAAAATATTTTTAATAGTTGATTTTTTTCCAATTTATTAGGACTTGTTTTATAATGCAGAATATAGTTTATCTTGGTTGCATATGTGCCTGAAAAGATATTCTGCTGTTATTAGATAGAGCGTTATATAATTGCCTATGAAGTCAAGTGGTTTAGAGTTTTGTAGATTTGAAGATTTGTAGTTTTGAAGATTTCTATAATCTTCCTGGTTTTTCTGTCTACATAATTTTATCAAATATTTTGAGAGGGATATTGAAATATCCAATTAGATTTGTGGGTTTATCTCTTGGTTTTTGAAGTTGTAATAGTTTTTTTTTTTGTTTTTTTTTTCATGCACTAGCATTTTGAGGCTTTGTAACATTTTTAGGTTATAGATGTTAGAATGGTTATGCCTCATGGTGAATTGATCCGTATATGGCCATGAAATAACACATTTTTTCATCCCTGGTGGTATTCTTCACTCTGACATCTAGTTTAGTGTACTATAGTCTTATATGATGTTAATATAGCCAATATAGGTTTCTTTTAATTAGGGTTAGCAAGCTATGTCAGCCTCCATTTTTTAAACTTTTAATTTAGAATGCATTTCTTCATACATACATATATATATATATATATATATATATATATATATATATATTATTGATTTTTTTACAGAGAGGAAGAGAGAGGGATAGAGAGTTAGAAACATCAAAACATCGAAGAGAGAGAATCATCAATCAGCTGCCTCCTGCACACCCCCTACTGGGAATGTACCTGCAACCAAGGTACATGCCCTTGACCAGAATCGAACCTGGGACCCTTCCATCCGCAGGCCGACGCTCTATCCACTGAGCAAAACCGGTTCGGCTAGAGTGCACTTATTATAGGCAGAATATATTTGAATATTTTCTTTTGTTCCAATCTGAAAATTTCTACCTTTTAATCCAGGTGTTCAGACCAATTAAATTAAATATGATTATTTTGGCTATTTCTTATGATTCCATTTGTTTCATTTGTTAGTTTACTATCTATAACTTTATTTTGTTATTTTGGTGGTTGCTTTAGGGCTTGTAGTGCAAATCATAATTTGGCACAATCTAAATTCAATTGATATTATACCAATTGACCTGTAGTATAAACACTTTAAAATAGTATATGACCTTTAAACTAATTGTAATCATGTATTTTACTTATGCATCTATTATAAACTAATAATAAATTGTTATTATATTTTAATTATCTGATCAACTTCACCATCTTTATTGAAATAACATTGTGTAAGTTTGTGTACATGTTGATTTGATGCTTTTATATATTACTAAATGGATAACAATAGCATTGAATATCACCTCCATCTAGTCACATAATTACCATTTCTTTTTTGAAGTGAGAACATTTAATATCTACTCTCAACAATTTTCAAGTCTAATACACTATTATTAGCTACAAACACCATGCTGTCCATTAGGTCACCAGAACTTTTTAATTTTGTAATTCACACTTTGACCAATATCCCCCCATTTCTCCCACACCCCAGGTTCTGGTAACCAATGCTCTACTATCTTTTTCTGACTTAGGCTCATTTAGAGTCTACATATAGATGATAGCGTATGGTATTTGTCTCCCTCTGTCTTATTTCACTTAGAATCATGCCCACGAGCTTTATCCAAGCTGCCACAAATGGCAGGATTTCCATCATTCTCACTCTGCCCTTACTTTCCTGGTAAGAGAAACTCTCTCTACCTGAGAAGTTTATTTTTGGTGTTGAACAATGTTGGCAGCACAGGAAATTGGATGCTACAAGCAAAAGGAAGTTGTCTTCCTTCTCTTCTTGTGCGATTATTTCACTGTGTTGCTAGGGACTCTAGAGGTCTCCCAAAGTTATTTTGTTTCCCGACATAGTCACTAATCTATGTGGGGAAATGGGGACACTGGGCTCTCCTATGTCGTCATTTTCCCCTGGGCCTGGACAGCAATCTCATTATCTGTTCAACAAAATTAGAAGTTTCTCTGTATCACACCTACTAAATTAAAGGTTTTGCTTTCTCTGAGGGTGGGGTTCAGGCAATGAGTCAGGTATCTATGCCTGTGTGCCACTGGTTGGTTAGTTGGTGGGGATTTTCTCAGGCTTTCTTCCTTGTAACTATTTTTTCACCTGAAGGCCTGGAATAGGCCTTCGGAAAAGAGTTTTCAAATGATGATAGAATGAGGATCCATATCATTTTAAACATTTGTGCTAGGCAGTGCTCAGTCTTTAAGGACTATTTTTTCCCCTCTTACCCACTTTTATGAAGACAATCGCTGTGTTCTGCTAAAAATGAAAGCACTCAAATGTTCCATCTGTCTTTAGACATTTTTCAAACAGGTTTTCTTGCAAACACAGGTTTCTGAAGGGCTTAAAAATTATGATATTTAAGATTAACTAGTTATTCTAATTGAAATTGCATCTTATGCTTCTATTTGAATGCTAGAAGTATAATACTTTTAGAAGAAAACAGGTGTCTTAAAAAATTAGGTAGGCAAAAATATCTTGTATAGAAGACAAGAGAAAATAGCTGACAAAATAGACTTTATTGATATTTTAGAACGTTTGTTTTTTTTTAAAAAAAATCAGAAATTAAATGAAAAAGCAGGTTTCAGAATTGGACAAATTTAGATATAAATAGATATTTATATCTATATTTATCTACCAATATATGTACATTACCAATGACTTATATCAAGAATACATAAAGAATCCTTAAAACTAACAATGCAAAAAAAATCATTAAAATATGTAAAAATAAATAAATAAATTAATTAAAAAAAAACAAAAAATAAAACAACTAACAATGACACTTAAAAATGGGATTTTTCCACTTGCAATATAAAACTTGCAAGGTAAAATCATGTCCATCGTAATAATTAAGAACCCTGAGTTCTTTAAGTTGATAATGGTATTTGAAACAGAATGCCAATAGACCTATGAAAAATACTCAACATCACTAATTTTTAAAGAGATGCAAATTAAAACCACAATAAGATATCACCTCACACCTGCCAGAAAGGCTATCTTCAATAGATCAACAAACGACCAGTGCTGCAGAGGATGCAAAGAAAAAGGAATCCTCCTGCCCTGCTGGTGGGAATGCAGACTGGTGCAGCCACTGTGGAAAACAGTATGGAGTTTCCTCAAAAAAATGAAAATGGAACTCCCATTTGACCCAGTAATCCCACTCCTAGGAATATTTTCTAAGAAACTAGATACACTAATCAGAAAGGATATTTGCACCCTTTTGTTCATAGCAGCATTCCCCATTAGGTCATCAGATGAGCAAATGAGACAGAGGGAGACAAATATTTTCGAAAAGATGAATTTACATTGCCTTTGTTTTTAGCAGATAGCATGATCATTTTCATAGAAAAAATCTCAAGAAATCTTTTTTTTTTTTTTTTTTGGTCTCCCTCTAAGTGAAATAAGACAGAAGGAGACAAATACCATACAATAGCCAACATCTGGAAACAGCCCACGTGTGTATTAGATGAGTGGATAAAACAGCTGTGGTACATTTACATCAAGCATGTCAAACTCATGGCCCACATGCGCAATATAATGGTATGTAAGAAACATTTTAATAAAAACTTTGTAACTTAATTTTTAATATCCTGTTATACATAATTATTAACAAACTAGAATGTTCACTATTGACTGATTAGTATAATCCTGTTGCATTCATTGCCCTTTGCACCTTATTCACACAGGTGCACCATTTCTCTCCACTAATACTAGCAGCAAATATTTTATTTTCTTTAAAATATTTTGTATTGATTTCAGAGAGGGGGAGAGATAGAAACATCAATGATGAGAATCATTGATTGCCTGCCTACTGCACACCCCACAACTTGGGCATGTGCCCTGACCATGAATCAAACTGTGACCTTCTGATTTATAGGTCGATGCTCAACCACTGAGTCACGCCAGCAGGGTTAGCAGCAAATATTTTAGCAGCTGATTGTCATATCATCAGTCTTGTACTGACTTGTTTGGTGTGCCCAACAGGAAATATTTTATTTTTTGAAAACAAGAAAAATGGGTTTATTTGTATTTTGCTTATTAATTTGTGCAGTTATTCAGTGTCTGGTAAGTTAATGTTCAAGAAAAAGAATCTTTATTTTTATTAAAATGTTCTATTGTTTTATGTTAACGATCACTCATTTATTGTAGCCCTTTGTATTCAGCATGTCTCTATCGAAATAAACCTATGTTTTTATGAAAATTGAAGCTATTGTTTTTTTCAGCCTATATAAACTTAAACGTTGTTTATTTGGCCCATGTTAGCCTTTGAGTTTGACATGCTTGTTCTATTCTATTCCTAACTTGAAGGAAGTTTGTATCATTAGTGAGTATTGAATATTATCTAATATGTTTTCTTCAATTATTGAGATAATTGTATGTTTTACTGTGACATTTTGTTAGGACAATGAATTATGTTGATTGATTTCTAATTCCACCAGTGATTTTTTTCTTTGATCCATTGGTTATTTATGACTGATGTAACTAACTTCCATATGAAAATGAACATCTCAATTTTCTTTCTGATATTTATTTCTGATTTTATTTTATGTGGCCATAGATCATACTTTGTAAGGTGCCAATACTTTCACATTTATGTGGCCATTTAATGATTCAGCATATGGTGTATCCTGGAAAATATTCCATGTATACTTAAAAATATATTTCCATCTGCTGTTGGGTACAAGTTCTATAGATGTCTTTGGAATTTATTTGGTTTATAAGTTTTGTTTAAGTAATTTGGTTGTTTTTCTACCTACTTATTCTATTCACTATTAAAAGTTAATTATTGGAGTATATAGCTATTATTGTTGAATTGTCTACTTTTCCTTTGAGTTCTAAATGAATTGTTTCATGCACTTTAACAGGTTCTGTTTTTAGGTGAATATATATTTATTCTTGCTTTGTCTTCAAAATATATTGACCCATTTATCATTATAAATTGTCTCTCTAGGTGTATAGTAACATTTTCCACTTAAAGTCTATTTTTTGATGTATTAGTATATATCCTGGCTTTTTTATTGCACTTTGTATGATGTATCTTTTTCCATCTCTTTAAATTTAACATACATACATTTTAATAAAGAAGTATCTTTTGTAGACAGTATATATTTGGATCTTGTTTTCTTTTTGAACCTATTCTGACAGTCTATGGTTTTTTATTTGATTGTTTCATCTACTTCTATTTATAATATTGATTTAATTTATACCTGGCATTCTATTTTTTGTTTTCTATTTGTCTTATTTTTTCTCTACTCCTCATTTACTGTTTACTGCTGCATTAAATAAATATTTTCTAGTGTAATATTTCAAGTCATTTAATGATGTCACTATATTGTAAATTATTTTACTGTTTTTCCCCCCAAGGACTTATTATATACATCTTAACTTATCAGAATCTACTTTAGATATCTCTCCTCTATTACATCTGTTACTTATTTACCCTATTTGTGTTATTATTGTTTCCCATGTTACTTACATAATGTCACAGAATTAAAATCTATGCATATAGTTGTTAATTTATGTAATTTTATATCTTTTAATAAGCTGAGAGGAAAAAGAAAGTATATATTTCTGAAGTCTGTTTTATTAAACTTCTATTTACTATTTCCAGTTCAATTCATTTGCTCCTATGCAATTGAGTTTTTATCTAACTCTTTTCTTCAGAACAACTATATTCTCATCCACTTTCTTTGTGTGTTTATTATCAAAAAAACTAAATTTGTGCATGCTATTATTTGCATTTAAAATAACACTTCTAAAATCAGTTAAGAGAGTAATATAATTTATATGGCCTTTATTAATTATACACTTAGCTTTGCCCATATTATTTTTATTATTATTATGGAATTGGAATGTTTCTATAGAATCACTTGATTTCAGCCAGAAGAAATTTTGCATTTCTTTAAGGCAGATTGGCTAGAAACAAATCCACCCTTCTCTGCCTTCCCTTTGAGATGTGACAGCCTATTACATGCTTCTCTGCCTCTGGATCTATTTTTGTTCATCAGTTTATATTGTTCATTATAGTCCACAAGTGAGTGAGATCGTATGATATTTATCTTTCTCTGACTGGCTTATTTTGCTTGCCATAATGCTCTCCAGTTCCATCCACACTGTTGCAAATAGTAAGAGTTCTTTGTTTTTTACTGCTGCGTAGTATTCCATCATGTAGATGTACCACCATTTGTTTTTTGTTTTTTTTTTAATATGTTCTATTGATTTTTTACAGAGAGGAAGGGAGAGGGATAGAGAGCTAGAAACATCGATGAGAGAGAAGCATCGATCAGCTGCCTCCGGCACAGCCCCTACTGGGGATGTGCCTGCAACCAAGGTACATTTCCTTGACAGGAATCAAACCTGGGACCCTTCAGTCCGCAGGCCCACACTATCCACTGAGCCAAACCGGTTTTGGTAACCACAGTTTTTTAATTCACTCATCTGCTGATGGACACTTAGTCTGTTTCCACATCTTAGCTATTGTAAATTGTCTTCAAAATATATTGACCTGCTTTGAACATAGGGATGCAAATATTTTTTCTGATTTGTGTTTCTGATTTCTTGGGGTATGTTCCTAGAAGTGGGATCACATGGTCAAATAGGAGTTCCATTTTTAATTTCTTGAGGAAAGTCCATATTGTTCTCCACAGTGGCCGCACCAGTCTGCATTCTCACCAGCAGTGCAGGAGGGTTCATTTTTCTTCCTATCCTCGCCAGCACTTGTCATTTGTCAATTTGTTGATGATAGCCAATCTGACAGGTGTGAGATGGAACTGCATTGTCGTTTTAATTTGCATCTCTCAGGTGATTAGTGACTTTGAGCATGTTTTCATATGTCTCTAGGCCTTCTGTATGCCCTCTTTCAAAAAGTATCTATTTTTAGGTCCACCAATTTTTTGATTGGGTTGTTTAACCTCCTTTTGTTAAGTTGTATGAGTTCCCTATACATTTTGGAAATTAGGCCTTTATCGGATGTGACATTAGCAAATATGTTCTCCCATGCAGTGGGATCTCTTGTTCTGTTGATGGTTTCTTTTGCTGTGCAGAAGCTTTTTATTTTGATGTAGTCCTATTTGTTTATTTACTCCTTAGTTTCCATTGTCCTAGCAGATGTATTGGTAAATCTATTTCTATGAGATATGTCTAATATTTTTCTGCCTATAGATTATTCTAGGATTTTTATGGTTTCCTGTCTTATGATTAAGTATTTTATCCGTTTTTAAGTTTATTTTTGTGTATGGTGTAAGTTGGTGGTCTAGTTTCATTTTTTTGCCTGTATCTGTCTAATTTCCCCAACACTATTTGCTAAAGAGGCTGTCTTGACTCCATTGTATGTTATTGCCTCTTTTGTCAAATATTGAGTATAATGGCTTGGGTCATGATCTGTTCCATTTGTCCAAATGTCTGTTCTTGTGCTAGTACCAGGAAGTTTTGAGAACAGTGGATTTGTAATATAACTTGATATCTGGTATTGTGATCCCCACAACTTTGTTCTTTCTCAGGATTGTTGTGGCTATTCGGGGTCATTTTTTATTCCATATAAATTTTTGGAGAGTTTGTTCTAGGTCTGGGAAATATGCTACTGGTATTTTAATGGGGATTGCATTGAATCTATACTTTGTTAACCATTATTTCTTTTTATTTTTTAATCTTTATTGTTGAGATTATTACTGATCTTCCTCTTCCCCCTCATAGCTCCCCCCCAACCTGGTTCCCACTTTGCCTCAGGCCTTCATTACCCTAGTGTCTGTGTCCATAGGCAATACATACATGCAAATAAGATCTTTGTTTAATCTCTTCCTGCCTGCCCCCTTTTCCTCTGAGAATTGTCAGTCTGTTCCATTTCCATGCCTTTGATTCTCTTTTATTCACCAGTTTATTCTGTTCATTAGATTTCTTTCTTTTCTACTCTATTAAAAGATAAATCATATTTCAAAGCTTTATTTAAATATTTTATTGTTCATAATCAAAGTTACACGACTGTTTGCATACCAATAGACAGACTATAAACAGGAAATTTTCATTAAGGAAAGATGGGTTTACTGTAATCTGATCTTTAAAAGAAAAAAACGCTGCAAGTTATTGATAACAGAATTTCTCTTTTACTTTCTTAAGTCTAATTCTCCTGAAAATTAAACCAATGTTTCCATGGTCACTTTATGAAATACCCCTGTTTATTTGTGAATAAGAAATGCAAATTGAGTGGCAAATATTTCCATTTTCTTCTTAGGCCAAATGTTTTGGCTTCATTATATTTTACAACAAAACAGAAGAGTTGCAGTGATCCTGTAAAGTATTTCCTGTGGCAGCTGAGGTTTAATAAGAGCAGTGGAGGAAAGCAGTGGTGATGCAAACATGACCAGCCCCAGTGCCCTTATCAGACATGGAATCTTTTCTGTTTGGCTTGCAGCAGGGTTTCTGGTAAAGCTGCCTCCACCAAACCTGACTGAAGCAGAAAGCCAACATGCTCAGGTAAATCCTGTCATAGTTGATCCTTCAATCTGTGGGTTGTGGGATGATACTAATATAGAGAGAAAATTATCCGGGTAGAGGTGTTTCCAACATTGGCTCAATTCCATGAATCATCACTTGATTCTTTCTTTTCCAATTTCAGAAGCAATCACAGGACAGATTTATTTGAGGAGATCTCCTAAAGGATGCAATTGTCCACCTGTACCCACAGGATGAAAAAAACTTCTGAATAAAAGATCGTTCAGTTGTTCTAAAAGGGATGTAACGAAATCCACTTTCTTCTACAGGATATTTCCTGAGTTCCAGATTGATGGCTCCAAAATGATTAAATCTGTTATTATATAATTCCCATCAAGAGCTGCTTTTGATTTTTTTTCTGCATTTCATTGATTACTTGGCTTTTGTGCTTTAATGCATCAGCTTCTTTTACACAAGACATAAAATGAGCTTCATTTGCTTTCTTAGATGGACAGTGCAGAAGGTCCTTTTCTGGAAAACCCTTAAAATGTACTGTGACGTTCCAAGGAAGAGCTGAACTTGATGCAAGAAGATCAAATAGCAAGCCAATTGGATAATAGCATTACAGTGGCATGCCTTTCTGTTCAAATCATATCTCACTATTGTTTTGTCTCATAACCTTCTTAAAGTGGCTTTTCACCTGTCAGTTACCAAAGTCAAATAACTTTCTCTTGGCAAAAGTAAATGATATAGTTCTGTCTCCCGTTCAGCTATCTCATCCTGAAACAGGGTGAAGCAAGTTGGAATTCAACCAAACCACACATCTCTATACATATCTTTGCCGTCTGTCATTCTTCCAGTGGTTAAAGCAGTACATGTAGGCTAAATTATTTTTTCAACCAAACCTATACAGAAGCGCTAGCACCTCCTCTGGTTTTCCACAACGGGGAAAACTATCTGTCTTGGCTTCAGCTCCCCAGCTGCACAGGGTGCTTGACACGCTGTTTCTCAGAGATGGAGGGCCCAGAGTCCCCAGATGCTGCTCATCTGCAGAACATACCAGCGAGGAGGTGGAGCTGAGGCCTGCTGCATTTCACCCTCTATAATCCAGAAAATGCCTCATTAGATTTTTTATTCATTTGATTTTTAGATTCAATTGTTGATAGATATGTATTTGTTGCCATTTTGTTGTTCATATTTTATATATTTTTCTTCTCTCTTCTTTAACAATACCCTTCAGCATTTCATATAATACTGGTTTGGTGGTGATGAACTCCTTTAGCTTTTTCTTGTCTATGAAGCTGTTTATCTGACCTTCAATTCTAAATGACAGCTTTGCAAAGTAGAGTGATATTGGTTGTAGGTCCTTGCTATTCATCACTTTGAATATTTCTTCCCATTCCCTTTGACCTGCATAGTTACTATTGAGAAATCAGTGGATAGTCATATGGGCACTCCCTTGTAGGTAACTATCTGCTTCCCATTGCTGATTTTAAGATTCACTCTTTGTCTTTAGCGTTTGGCATTTTAATTATGATGTGTCTTGGTGTGGGTCTCTTTGGGTTTCTCTTGTTTGGGATCTCGGTTCTTCCTGGACTTGTAAGTCTATTTCTTTCATCAGGTAGGGGAAGTGTTCTGTCATTATTTCTTCAAATATGTTTTCCATATCTTGCTCTCTCTCTTTTGGCATCCCATACGTATGCTTGAAGTTGTCCCAGAGGCTCCTTACACTATCTTCATATTTTGGGGTTCTTTTTTCTTTTTGCTCTTCTGGTTGGGTGTTTTTTTTTGCTTCCTCATATTTCAAACCATTGATTTGATTCTTGGGATCCTCCACGCTACTGTTGAATTCCAGTATATTATTCTTTATTTCAGTCAATGTATGCTTAATTTTTGACTTGTCCTTTTTCATTTGTTTGTCATTTTCACTAAGATCCTTGAAAGTCTCACTAAGTCCCTTGGAGATTTCTAGAAGATTCTTGAGTAACCTTATAAGCATGGTTTTGAACTCTATGTCCAGTGGTTGGCTTTCTTCCATTTCTTCAATTTGTGACATGTTTCTATGTCTCTGCATTTTGGCTGCTTCCCTGTGTTTCTTTCTATGTATTGGGTAGAGCTGCTAAGTCTCCTTGAGTTGCTAGAGTGGCCTTGTATAGTAGGTGTCCTATAGGGCCCATTGATTCAGTCTGCCCAGTCACCTAAGATAGACACTCTTGTTGCACCCCTTTGTGGGCTATGTGCATAGTCTTGTTGTAGTTAAGCCTTTATTGCTGTTGGTATCACTGGGAGGAATTGATCTCCTGGCTAATAGGCTGTGAGGATCAGCTGTGTCTAAAAGGGAAGAACTGCTGTGCTGCAGACACCCTTATGGGGCATGACTTGCTTCAGTGGGGTTTTGGTGCTCACTAAGTCTGTCTCTTGAGTGTGTCACTTATGGATGTGAAGAGTTATAATCTGGTATGGTCTCACACTGGCCACTGGGTACACTGGCTCTTGAGTCTCCAGAGAGGTTCAAAGTCAGCCACTGTCTAGGGTTACCCAGCAGGAGCTACAGAGATATCTTCAGATTTCTCCACTTTGTATTGGGTTTGGCAGTGCCTAGAGGAGGCCCAGCTGTGAAGCAAGGCAGACAGGTGCTAGTGTTAGGACTTGAGCCTTTTATTGATGGCTTTTGGGTTTCCCTGACCCAGCTGCAGTTTATTTGAAAGGTTTTAGCCAGAGCAAGGACAGGCTATTCTTATGCAAAAGCCAATGTGCACAACTTGGGTGGGGTTGTAAACTGGATGGGGCAGAGTCTCAGGGAATCACCAGGGCAGAGGAAACAGAAATGGCTGCCAGGCAGTCTTGCAACCAGGAAGGTTCCAGGATAGGAGCAATCATCTCTGTGAGCACCTTGGTCTTGGAGAAAGCTGCCCCTGAGTTCCTGCTCCAATGCCAGACAGTTCAGTTTTGCCTCATATGTGTCTGGGTCTCCCAGAGTTGTGCCCAGCATGGAGCTCAGAGTGAGCAGGAGCTTGTAATTTCAGTTTATGGTGTTGGCCTTTTAAGAGGAGCAGCTGGGTCTCCAGCAGCCTCTGTGTCATTGACCCCCAATCCCCACTGGTTTTCAAAGCCCATCGTTTTACTGCCTGTAGGGACTTCTTTTCCCAGCTCTGGGACCCTTGGCTAGGTATCTGATGTGGAGCTCCTCATAGGTGGCCTCCGCAGAGGCAATCTCCCTCCCAATTAAAACAGTGGCATACATGGGTGCTGGGCCAGTCTACTCTGTGCTCTGCCCCTCCTACCAGTCTCAGTGTGCTTTCTTCTTTACTTCTCTAGTTCTAGGATTTCCATTCAGTCGGATTTCTGGTGGTTCTGGATGATGGTTATTCTTTATTTTAGTTGTAATTTTGATATGGTTGTGGGAGGCAATGAGTACAGGTGTTTGCCTATGCTGCTATCTTGGTTCTCTGCCATTGTTTCTTTAAATATTTTCTGGCTCCTTTCTCTTTTCTCCTGCTGGAACTCCCATTATGTGTATGTTGATGCACTTATGCACTTAATTTTATCTCACCTTCCTATGAGGTTGTCCTTGTTTTTCTACTTTCCCCCCCTCTATACTTTAAGTTTATATTCTCTACTGACCTATCTTCAATTCTATGATTCTTTCTTATATCATTTGAAATTATGTTGTGCCCCTCTGGTTAATTTTTGTTTTATTTATTGTATTACTTAACTGCATAATATTTACTTCATCTTTAAAAATAATTTGCTTCTCTTTATTAATACCCTCTTTTCAATGAGACAATGATGCTTATTTATGTATGTTTTCCTTTATTTATATGAACATATATACAGTGGCTGCTTTTAAATCTCTGTCTGCTAAATTTGACATCTAAATACACTTATATATAGTATATGTTGCCTACTTTTTTTCCTTGTATATGACTCATTCCTTCTCATTTATTTGCATGTCTCATAGTTTGGCATTTTAAACTGGACATTTGTAAAATGTATTATAGAAAATTTGAGTAGTGGTGCTCCCTACCTCTCTCTTCTAAAGGAGCTTATCATTTTTGATATTTGCTTATTTATTTGTTAAGTGGCTTGGATGGATGTTAAGTCTATTTTCCCTACAGTGTGAATCCTTGAAATTGCTCCTGAGGGGGTACAGCCTTGGGCAAGCACACATTTATTCTCTGATGACAGTGAATTTAACAAGTCTTTTTAAATTTACTTTGCCTTTTCATGCTATCTCTGCTAAGTTGCCTGCTTCTGTTGCTATCAAATCCAGTTGTTGACAATTTCCATTGATTGCTGTATTATTTTTGACAATGCCTAAGACTTTAAATTGCTGCACAGTCTGATCTAATTAAATTCTAGGCCCTTTGCAGAGGTAGATTTTTGAAGTCAGTCTTGGAGATTTCTTCTGACTCCAGGAGGGCCCTTAGCTGTCTCTTTCTCTGATTATTTCTGTCAAAATAGGTTAAGATACATTTAGCATATTGCTCTCATAGAACTATTATACTAGTATCCTTAGTTCCTTATCACAAAAACTTCATTGTTTTTCAGAGAGCCCTCAGGCTTGCCTGCCTCACACCCTGTTCCAATAAAGTCATTTTCTGTGGGGAGAACTTCAGAAGTTTCTGTTCATATGGCCTATCTCTTCTGCCGGGCAAAATTACTGAGTCACTGCTCCAGAGCTGGGTCTGTAGACAACAGTACATTTTCTTTAAATTACATTCTTCCTTTATGAGCAGGATGCTGGTGGAAATGCCAACCGCTGGTCCTCTCAGCTGTCTTTACTGCTGTGCAACCTCTATATTGCAGGTTAGTTTGCTGAGGGCAATCAGGGTGCCACTATTTTTAGCCTGTAGTAGCTGAGTTAGAGCCTTCAACCTTTGAATTTAGGCTTCTTGGAGGAAGGAAGTCATTTATCTCTCAGGCGCACACATCTAAAATTTAGACTCCATAACATATCTCAGAGAGATAACACATGCTGGTGGCTATCACCTCCTGACCTTTGAGAGTAGAAATACAGAGAGCTTTTTCTTCTTGGCCCCACCTTCCAAGGGTGGAGCTTTGTCATAGTGAATTAGGAAAATGGGAAGGAGTGGGTTGTGTCTCAAGCACCAGACTCTTGCTGCTCCTACCAAGATTTAACAGATGAAAATATTTCTTCATTTGCTGTATAAACTTATGTGTATTTGCATATATTTATTTTTTCTTTCCATTTTTAAAAGTTATGGCTGTTTCTCTGAGGAATGAGTTTACAGAGATCCTAATTTAACTATTCCATAAATGGGATGACATTGGTATCTGTCTTATTTATCTTCATTTGTCTCTAATAATTAATTTTACTCTGAGTCTAAGCCTTGGCTCTGGGACTTCAGAAAGGTTCAGTGTTCAAATCTTCCCCTAAATTTCCTAATATAATTTTCCACTAATTTCAGATTTTGGCCCAAGCAAGTTAGTCACCTAGGTTTGAGCTATTACTGCCAATTTAGGAATAATGACTTTGGTTTATTTTGAATGAATAGTTAGACTATATTGTACATTTTTCCCATGATTCTACATCTCTGCTCAAACACACACAAAAGTCAATGTGAGGTTTTTCAGAGAATAAACCTTTCTTATCTATACCCTATTTTTGGAAGTTTTATTCATTCTTCTCTACCCATTTGTTTCCTTAATTGTGAGTTTCTAACATTTTTGATAAGTATGATTTATAAAACCCTCAGAAAGATAGTGACAAACTACTTTCTGGAGTATTTGTTTTCAAACAATCACCCTTCAAACAAATGTCAAATAATCTGAATGATCAGAGATTTTCGTTGTTTTCTTTAAAAAAAAAAAAAATATATATATATATATATATATATATATATATATATATATATATATATATATATATATTATTGATTTTTTACAGAGAGGAAGGGAGAGAGATAGAGAGTTAGAAACTTCGATGAGAGTGAATCATGGACCAGCTGCCTCCTGCACATCTCCCACTGGGGATGTGCCTGTAACCAAGGTACATGCCCTTGACCAGAATTGAACCTGGTACCTTTCAGTCCTCAGACCGACGCTCTATCCACTGAGCCAAACCGGTTTCAGCTTTCGTTGTTTTCTTAGCACAAATGTATACGCAAGAATAGTGAGGGAATTGTTTAAGATTATGTCTCTTTGAATATATATATATATATATATATATATATATATATATATATATATATAAACACATAAGGGTGGGACAAAAGCTGTTTTACAGTTGTTCATAGGGAAAATAATATAATAATTCTATATAATAAAAAGCCTAATATGCTAAGTGTCTGACCATTAGTTTAACCATTGGCCTGATCGCTATGACTCACACTGACCACCAGGGGGCAGACGACACTCCAACCAGTAAGTTAGTTTGCTGCTGGAGTCCAGCTGATTGGAACTGAGTGAGACAGGTCAAACCTGCCCTGGAGCCTTCCCGTGGTTCCTCCCAGGCCTCTAAAAATTTCTTCTAATTAATTTTCTTTCAATGTACATGAATCTGTGCACCAGGCCTCTTGTTAATAAATAATAATACAAGAATTAACTCTGTTTTGTGTACTCATAACTGTAAACCTACTTTTTCTTCACCCTGTACAAAACCCCACAATATAAATGGCAAAAGCTACATGCAAAGAGATGTATTGTTTCAGCAGAAGATAATTTTCATTCTACTGACCTTTCTAGGTCAGTTTTTATGAATTGGGATAATCCTCTCTCCTTAAAAGACTTTGGTCCTTGTGAATGGATATAAAATAATATGTAAAATATTTTTTAAAAAGTAATAAGGCATTGTGTTTCAACACTATAATATTAATTATTAATATCTATGATTTTATAGAATGCTAGTATTATTCAAACATTGAAAGTCAAATAGTTTAATCTGCACATAATTTAAAACATTTTTCATTAAAACAAACATTTATTACATAGTGAAATTCACATTTCATATATATTTTTTAAGAAAAAATGTGAGCTGAAACCGGTTTGGCTCAGTGGATAGAGCATTGGCCTGCGGACTTAAGGGTCCCTGGTTCGATTCCGGTCAGGGGCATGTACCTTGGTTGTGGGCACATCCCCAGTGGGGGGTGTGCAAGAGGCAGCTGATCGATGGTTCTCTCTCATAGATGTTTCTAACTCTCTATACCTCTCTCTTCCTCTCTGTGAAAAATCAATAAAATATATTTTTAAAAAAAGAAAAAAAAAGAAAAAGAAAAAATGTGATTGCGAAAGAAAGCAAAGTTCTAGATATTTAGATTTAATGTCTCATCCACCCTCACACACATTGTATTTAGACTTCTGTTTCTGCTCCCTCATTGTTAGTAAATATTTGAGAAACAGTGTCTTAAAAGTTTGTTTCTATAGTGACTGAGAATGACTAAGAATTGTGAGCTAACCACAGAAGTTTTTCTCTCACTACTTTTAAAATTCTGTCTTTATCTTTAGACAGTTGATTATTTTGTTTTGGAAAGTATGTTTGGATTGAAGTTCTTTAGTGACCTATTAGATTCATAAACTTCAATATGCAAATCTGTCCCCAGGTTTGGAAAGTTCTCAGGTATTCTTTTTTTTAAATTTATCTTTATAGTTGAAAATATTACAGAAGTCCTTATTTTTGTTGTTGTATTTTCCCCCATTGACACCCTCCACTCCACACCCACCCCTCTCAAACCTTTGGCCAAACTATGGGGTGGGGGGAAGGAGACATTAACCAGATAACTTATATGCATAACTCATGGACATAGACAATAGTCAGGTATTATTTCTTAAAATAAGCTTTCCACCCCTTTCTCCCTCTTTTCTATTTTGGGCCTCTAATTATGTGTGCATTGCTTATTTTAATTGTTTCCCATAAGTCTTATAGGGATTTTTTTATTCTTTTTCATATTTTTTTTTCTTTTAACTCCTATGATTGAATAAATTCTATTAATTTGTCTATGTCTCAGTGGTTTTTGTGATATTTCTTTTTTGTCAAGTCTGCTGTTGAAGCTCTCTATTGAATTATTCAATTCAGTTATTGTATTCTTCAGCTCCAATGAGCTGTTTGTTTGTTATGTTTTCTATCTCTTTGTTTAGTTCATTTTGTTCTTGTACTATTTTCCTGACATTGTTAAATTGTTTATATATGCATTAAAAAAATATCTCTGAGCATCTTTAAAACTGTTGTTTTAAATTCTGGTTGTGGGCGGGAAGATAGAGCAAGAAAGTATTCAAGCAGCTGTTGTCTTGTACTCACAGCTGCAGATGACTACACTGGCTGCTGTTGTGGGGAAGATGGGGAAGGGGAACTGGAGCTATTCAGGTATTTAGTGATATGGCAGTGGTTTGACAGAGATTTCCTTAAGCACCTGGAGAACTAAAAATTAGGATAAAAATTAGGAAGAAAAGAAAACATGTACTCTCCACATGTTTGCAAATTGACTCTGTGTTTTGGTACTCCTTTGATTCTTAGCCAGACTGTTTACAACTCTGCCTTAGCCTTCACTTCCCTCATGGAGCCTAAATATTTACCAGATGGGAAAACCTATGAATTTGTCAGGTCATTTCTGGGAATGTGTCCCTCCCTGGGTATGTATAAATATTGCTTGATCTGTGGAATGTGTGAGATCTTTTCAGAGCTCTTATTCTTTATCATATTTCACTCCACATCAATTCACTGAATCACTGTGACCTTAATTTTGCCTCAACTATGTTTTCTCCAAGCAGCAGTGGCTTTCAAAATTTTCTATTCAGTATTTTAGGGAAATGTCTCCCACACAGCTGTTTTTTCTCTGTATTCTAATTCTGGTTTCAATAAAACTAAATCATGCGCCTAGTGTCAGTAGTTTAAGAAACCTTTATGCAATTCATGACAGATATGCATAATTCATTGGGAGCAAAATATGCCATACATCCCCTAAAATCAGGTACCCACAATAGGCATGTGAGCTGCTGTCTCCAATACCACTGCTATAATAGAGATTACTTTTAATAAGATTAGTTTAATCCCATAAAGATATCCTACCATGTGTTACTGGCCTTCCTTCTGATTTAGCATTAGTTTAGTGGTTATAAACCTTTGACTATGGAGAGTTCTGATAAGATTGATTCTGATAGTTTTTGTTAGGTGTTTCAATTTTTTCCCAGATGTTACTCTTAAGATATTTTTTATGATTATATTTTTCAAAAGATTTTTTACTGATTTTTAGAGATAGAGGAAGGGAGAGGGAGATGGAGAGAAACATTGATGTGAAAGTGGAACATCTATTGGCTGCTTTCTGCATGCCCCCTGCTGGGGAATTGAGCCTGCAACCCAGGTGTATGGCCTGACTGGGAATTGAACCAGCAACCTTTCAGTGCATAAGATGACTCTCAACCAACTGAGCCACACTAATCAGAGCTGTGATGATTATATTTTTATCTTACAAATTGCTTTACTCAATGAAGAACACAATTTTCCCTGATGATTTCATTATAATTAAACATATCCTATATATAATGAATATCCAATCTTGCCTTTATTTTGTCCGTTAAATTCATTCTTGAAAAGTTACATGTACATGTTTAACCTAGATATAAATTGTATTTCCTTGTTTTTTCTTACAATTTCAAAAATGTATAACTTTGGGGAAATTGCTTAACACAAGTTATGTAAAAATTATACTCCAATATTTCCATTCACCTCAGGAAATATTTTGACTTCAAGTAAGCGGTCTATTTGCATTTAATTCTACAATATAACCTCTACAAAAAGTCAAATGGAAAGTTGATCTATGTGTGCTTTCTATCTGATTAAGAGTTATATATACACTAGAGGCTCAGTACATAAAATTTATGCATGGGGGGAGTTGGGAGGGGGTGTCTAGCCTGCACCCTCTCCAATCTGGGACATCCTTCTCACAATCCAGGACTGCTGACTCCCAACCACTCACCTGCCTGCCTGCCTGCCTGAGAGCCCCTAACCACTTCTGCCTGCCAGCCTGATCACCCCCTATCCACTCCACTGCCAACCTGATCAATGCCTAACTGCTTCTCTGCTGGCCCAATTGCCCCTAACTGCCCTCCCTTGCCAGCCTGGTCACCTCTAAGTATACTCCCCTGTAGGCCTGTTTGCCACCAGTTGCCCTCCCTTGAAGGCCTGGTCACCCCTAACTGTCCTCCCCTGCAGGCCAAGTCACCCCCAACTGCCCTCCCCTGCCGGCCTGGTCACCCCTGACTGCCCTCCCCTGTAGACCTGGTCACCCTGACTACTCTTCCTTGCAGGCCTGATCATCCCTAACTGCTCTCCTCTGCAGGCCTGGTCACCCCCAATTGCCCTCTCCTGCCTGCCTTGTTCCCCCCAATTGTCCTCCCCTGCAGATCTGGGTCCTCCCCAACTATCCTCCCCTGCAGGCCTGGTTGCCCCCAACTGCCCTCCCCTGCCAGCCATCTTGTGGTGGCCATCTTTGGCCACATAGGGGCAGCCATGTTGGAGTAACAGTCAATTTGCATATTGCCTCTTTATTGGAGAAGAGATAGATGATAGATGATAGATAGATAGATAGATAGATAGATAGACTACAAATCTTATTCATTGAAAGTCCTTACTATGCCATTGGCTAGACAGATTAATTTTCTGTTAAAATTTAAGGTTAGTTCAGAATGATGTTAACACAATTATTTTGAATACTTTTGCTGTTTTTTGTTAATGTTTTAACTTGGTTAGTCTACATTTGCTAGTTATTGAATCAAACTAATATAGAAAATCTCTGTGAAGGTATCTTACAGATATAATTAAAATCATAATCAGCTGATTTTAACTAAGGAAGAATACCCTGCATATGATGGGTAGCCTGAATCAATCATTTGAAGGGTCTTAATAATAATACTGAGAATCCCCTCCCACTGCACAAATAAATCAAATTTTGGCTATGGCAAAGCAGCTTTGGACTATGCTATGCCCATGAGTTCTAGCTTGCCATGACCTTCCTTTCCTCATACTTTGCTCTATGGACTATATTTAGCTAGAACTCATGGGCACAGCACAGGCTACACAATCCTTAAGCCATTTCCTTGTATTAAATTTCTTGATTGATATAGATATAAATACAAATATAGATAGATATAGACATATTCATTGCTCTGCTTCTCTTGTTCAATCCTGAGAATTGCAAATTTTGTTATTAGACATGTGGTACTATTCTAACAAATACCTAAAAATATGGAATGACTTTAGAATTGGATAGTGAGCAGAGATTTAAAGAATTTGGGAGAGCATAATATAAAAACCTTTAATTGTCTTGAATATACCATTAATAGAAGTATGGACTTGGAGGACACTACCAGTTATGTCTCAGAAAAAATTGAGAGGAATGTAATGAGAAATTTTAGGAAGTGGGTTCTCATTATGCATTGGCAAATAACAGTGAAGTTGTTTGCTGTGGTTGTGTGGAAAACAGAATTTGTAACTGATGGGTTTGGTCATTGAGCTAATATTTTAAAGCAAAGTCTTAAAAGTGTGGCCTGGTTTACTCTTGATGCTTACAATAAAATGAAAGTGGAGAAAGACAACTTGAGGCATTTTTTTATATATATATAAAAGCCTAAATGACCATTCAACTGTTCGACCATTCGACCAGTATCTATGACACACACTGACCACCAGGGGCAGATATTCAATGCATAAGCATGGAAACATGGGACAGACTGATGAATCTCAGAGGGAAGTGGGGAGAGGGGAGATCAGGAAGAGATTAACCAAAGTTCTTATATGCATACTAGAGGCCTGGTGCAGAGATTTGTGCACCAATGTGGTCCCTAGGCCTGTCCTGTGCCCTCTCACAATCCAGAATCTCTTGGGAGATGTTGGATAGTTAGTTTCAGCCTGATCCCTGCAGGCCAGGTTGAGGGACCGCACTGGTGCATTAATCTGTGTACTGGGCCTCTAGTTGTTAAATAAAAAGAACCAGGACTTGTCAATTTGGAACATTCTAAGCCTAACTGTATGGCAAAAACTGCAAAAATTTATGAAATCACTGTCAGAAAAGTGTGCTGTAGAAAAAAGGATGGTAATGACTTTCCAAACCTTTGATGAAGTCTCAGAAATATAAGAACATCAGAGTATTTAGTCATGCAAAAGGCTCTCTGTATGCCTCACAGATCTCAATCAAACCAAAGGGCTATAGGAAGCTAACAGGTTTTGTCACTCAAGCCAGCACAATGGAAGTCAAATATGAAAACTGAACTATTTTATTTTTCTTTTATTACTGAAAATATTACAGACGTCCTCTTTGTGTTTTTTTCCCCATTGACTCCCTCCACCCTGCACCAACCCATCCCAGGGCTTCACCACTTTATTCTCTGTGTCCACATCCCATATAATAAAAGCATAGTATGCAAATTGTCCCCTCGTCTGGCAGTGCATCTGGGAGTTCAACCAGGAAGTGGGGCTTCCTAGGGGAAGGGAGGGAGCCCCTGGCCAGCAGCCAGCAGTCAGCAACTACTAGGGACCCTACCAGTGCACAAATATCATGCATTGGGCCTTTAGTATGCATATAAGTTCCACTGTTAATCACTCCCCACCCTCTCACCCCCACCTCCTCTCTGAAATTCGTCAGTCTATTCTGTGCTTTTATGTCTCTGTATCCATTTTGTTCCTCAGTTTATTTTATTCATTAGATTCTATATAAGTGAGATTATATGATACTTGTTTTTCTCTGACTGGCTTATTTCACTTAGCATAATACTCTCTAGGTCCATCATATTGCAAATTGTAAGAGTTCTTTCTTTTTTACAGGTGCATAGTATTCCATCGTGCAAATATACCACAGGTTTTTTGCCCACTCATCTGCTGATGGGCACTTAGTCTTTTTCCAGATCTTAGCTATTGTAAATTGTGCTTCTATGAACATAGGGGTGCATATATTCTCTCTTTCTTTCTGATTGGTGTTTCTGGTTTCTTAGGATATATTCCTAGAAGTGGGATTGCTGGGTCAAGTGGGAGTTCCATTTTTAATTTTTTGAGGAAACTTCATACTGTTTTCCAAGGTGGCTGCACCAGTTTGCATTCCCACCAACTTTGTAGTAAAGTTCATAAAAAGGGATTCTGTTAGAAAGATCTATGAAAATGTCTTTGGTTTATGGAGTGAATTTCTATGACTTATGGGAGAGCCACCAAATTCTTCAGAATTTTATATTATAGAAACACTGCCAGTTTGGACTGAAAAATCTAGAGGAACTGAAAAATGAGAAAATGTTGTTGGATTTCTAAAATTCTACTGGAAGAAAACCAGCTAATGAGAGGACTCATTTATAAGCACATGCTTCCTTTCATTGATAAGGTAAGGATTACTCTCAGAGGATCGATGCATGCAGAGACTCATTTCAAGTCCCTGAAATCTAAAAGGATATGGATTTCAAAATGTTTTAGACCAGTAACTCCTATTTTACTTTCTGTTTTCCCCTTTAAGCATTTAATCAGAAAAAAAATATATAATTGTTATCCTCTGTGTATCTCACATTTGTATTTTAATAGTAGATGACTTGTTTCTTTTGCTTCACGGATTTGAATATGGAGAATAATTGTGCCCCAGAATAAAGTAAATAGGTAATATATATAATTTATATATATAATTTATATGATAACACTAGAGGCCCGGAACATGAAATTTGTGCATGGGAGGGGTGTCCCTCAGCCCAGCCTAAACCCTCTCCAATCTGGGACCCCTCAGGGGATATCGGACTGCTGGTTTAGGCCCAATTTCTCAATCAGACATCCCTCTCACAATCTGGTATCACTGGCTCCTAACCATTGTGTGCCTGCCTCCTTGATTGTCCTTAACCACTTCTGCCTGCAAAACTGATTGCCCCCTAATAGCTTGCCTGTGGCCTGATTGATACTTATCTGCTCCCCTGCCAGCCTGATTGCCCCAAACTGCCCTCTCCTACTGGCCTGATGGCCCCCAACTGACCTCTCCTGTAGGCCTAGTCACTCCTAATTGCCCTCCCCTGCCAGCCTGGTCACCCACATCTGCCCTTCCCTGCTGGCCATCTTGTGGTGGCCATCTTGTGATGACTTGAGGGCATCACCAAGGGCGCTAAGACCACCTAGGCTTTTATTAGTTTATATTGGTTGTATCTTTTGAGCTGATGAGATTTAGAAGAGATTCTAGACTTTTACTTAATACTGTAATGAGATCAGGGATTTGAGGACCTTAAATTATGGTGACTGTATTTTGAGTTAGGGAAAGATGTGAACCTTTTGGGGCAAGAGGGAGGACTGTAGTAGGCAGAATGATCTCCCAAAGATGTCTATGCTTTAAACTCTGAAAATTTTGAATCTGTTATATTCCATTACAAAAGGAGTTTTGTGAATATTCTTTAAGATTTTAGACCTCAAAATAGGGAGATTATTTTGGATTATCCAAGTGGATCCAATATAGTGAGATAGCTATTAAACGTATAGAAATTTTTCTGGCTAGAGTCAAATATATATGGCAGAAAGACTCCAAGTAAGAGGGACTTGACTCCTTGTTGCTAGAGAGATCTATATTGAAGACATGAGAATGAATGTGAGCAGCTTCTAGGAGCAAAGACTAGCCTACAGCAGTTCACCAGAAATAAATAGAGGTATAAGTTCTACAACAACAGCAACTGAATTCTGCCAACAGCCTGAATGATCTTTATGTATTATAGATCATCACTTCCCAAAGTGTGGTCTGTGGAGCCCTGGATATCACTGAAATTCTTTCAGGGGTCTGTAAGGTCAAAATTATTTTCATAATAATATTAAAACACTATTTTATTTTTAATGGGTTGACATTTGTACCAATAGGGCAAAAGCAATGTTGAGCATAACTGCTGACACTATAGTTGTTGGCTTCAAAGTATATATGTACTCACAAGGGGGAAAAAAAACCCAAACAACAAATAGTTTCAATTAAAAATTGACTTGATTGAGCAATAAAAATTACTCATTTTATACTACCTAAACCCTAGAATACATATCTTTTTAATACTCTGTGTGACAAAATTTGAAGTTAGAATAAAATCTCAATTTTCTGATATTGAAATTAGTTGTACTGAGGAAAAGTAATTATGCACTTGCTACTGTTGGAGTTATAAGCCTAACTAGTGGTTTTCTTGGGGATCACTATTTTTACTTAAAAATCAACTGTCAGAAAATCTATGCTTATTCAGACATGGGTTTTTGGCTCACAATTTGTTAAAAGTGACCAAAATAAGCATGAAGTTTTAAGGAAAGCAACTGAAATTATTCATTGCCAATGATAAAATTCAAGAATTCAAGTGAAAGTTGGAGTTTTGTAAAATATATCTAACACTGTGAGCTTGAGAGCTTTTCAATAACTCAAGACTTTTCTTATGAGATTGGTGATAATGCTCCTGAACATGACTCCTTGACATGACATAATGAACTTCAATATTTGGATGTTCTATATAACTCATTGAGCTATTTTTCAAATGAACAATGCATAGTAGTGCAAAATAATGAATGGGTAAAATATCCATTCATATTGCCAAAATAGATGAATAGATTATAATGTAACTTGTGATCTGATTCAACATTGTAAGTATCCTTTAAGAAACTACCACTTGGGGGAGTTTTGATGAACTATCAAACATAAATATTCATAATTATCTGGAAAATGTTATAAAAATGCTCTTGCCTTTTCCAAACAAAAATCTTGGTGAAGTCCTGTTTTCTACATGTGCATCCACCAAGTAACTAATCCAACAGAAGTGCAGAAGCAAATACAAGCCTATAGCTAAAATATATCAAGCCAGACAGAGTTTTGAAGATATAGTACATTACCACTCTTCTCACTATTTTTTTTTTGTATAATATAAATACTTGTTGCAAAATATATTCTTTATATATTGGGTAATAGTTCATAATTATTTAAAAATAATTAACACTTTTTAAAAATTCTGAGTTTTACTTTCTAATATATATATATATGTTAATGTCAACAAAAGCACTTTGAGGTCCTCAGTAATTTTAAGATCATAATAACTTCCTAAGACTAAAAAGTTGGAGAACCATTGGTGTAGGCTATAAACTGGGTGTTCAGGTTTCAATCTTAATTAGAATTTAACTAAATACATTAACCAAGTAACCATTAGTGGAATACTTATATAAACATTTGTATTTGCTAAGGGAATCTGCAGGGAGTTTTTTTAATCTGTTAGGTACTGTGAAGGCAACTTTTATAGTTTCTTTAAGATTTCCTTCTGAAGTAGAGGGACTTGTAAAATTTGAATATTAAAAACACCCAGATGTCTTGATTAAATATACATAAATGAAAATGTGATTAGTGAATTCATGCATAAACAACATTTTAATTGCTTTACCCAGAGATTCTTGCCTTAATTAATTAATTTGTTTTTGAAATATTCTAGTTCTGCTCAAGTCAATTATATTCTTAGAGATTAGAAGGCAGGGAGGAAAATTGAACTTCATTCACTTGATGGTCTTTGTCTTTTAAAATATATATATTTTGCCAAAACCTGTTTGGCTCAATGGATAGAGTGTTGGCCTGTGGACTCAAGGGTCCTGGGTTCGATTCTGGTCAAGGGCATGTACCTTGGTTGCAGGCACATCCCCAGTGAGGGATGTACAGGAGGCTACTGATCGATGTTCCTCTCTCATCAATGTTTACAACTTTCTACCCCCTCTCCTTTCCTCTCTGTAAAAACTCAATAAAATATATTTAAAAAAAACTGTTTATATATATATATATATATATATATATATATATATATATATATATATATATATATATTGATTTCAGAGAGGAAAAGAAAAGGAGAGATAGAAATATTGATGATGAGCATTATTGATCGGCTTCCTCCTGCATGTTCCCTACCTACAGGAGGAAGCCAATCAATAATGCTCATCATAGAGCCCACAACCTGGGCATGTGCCCTGACTGGAATCAAATTGTGACCTACTGCTTCATAGATCAATGCTCAACACTAAGCAACACAGTCTGGACTGGTTTTCTTTTCCTTTTTAGCCTGTAATTTAAAACTTATGTTCCAGAATAGTGGTTCTAATGAGATTCTTATAATAAAGATGAACTTTGAGGCAGTTGATTGTTTTTGAAACCTCCAGAATATTAACTTAAAATAAATGAAACTAAATGTTGAAATCATGCAATACCATTTTTTACTTTAATTTCTTTTCCTGACATTTGTATTTGCTCTTTTATCTGAGTCTATAAGGATGTGGGTAGCTTCTTTATTCTTCTTAGGTTCATCATTTACATATGATTTTTGGTGAATTTATTATCTTTATTGTCCTTAAGTTCAAAAGTTTAAGCTACTTTGAACTTGGTGATAAGCTTACCAATGCATACCATCTTACAGCACTTTCAAAAGAGAATAAAATGTTTAAATAGTCTCTGCTAGTTATAAAAATGTGATTGATTTACATGTGGAATTAAATTACTCTATGAGTCATTTTGGTGTAAGAATAAATCTAAAAATGAATGTCAAGGTAAATTATCTTATTATCTTATGCCTATTACTGCAATATAATATTTTTTGGTTATCCTATCTAATAGGTTATCCTATCTAATAAAAGATAAACATGCAAATTGACCATCCCTTTGCTACGCCCACAAGCCACACCCACTAGCCAATTAGGGTGACTATGCAAATCAACCCAACCAAGATAGAGGTTAATTTGCACATCTAGGAGCACAGGGAAGACTGAAGACAGCATAGAAAAAAGCCAAGCACTGCAGAAGGGAGCAAAACTGAGGAGATGCAAGCAAGCAGGGTGGTGGAGAATGGAGGGAAGCAGGCAGGGCGGGGGAGAAGGGAGGGAAGGAGGCGGGGCAGGGGAGAAGGGAGGTAAATAGGCAGGGTGGCAGAGACCACAGCAGGAAGCCCTATTACAGGAATCTTCCTGCAATGGGCCCCTAATTAGTTTATACTAGAGATTGATTCATTCAATATGTATGTCCTTTTCTGTCTTCCTTGCTTGTTTCTGAACTTCTTGCCCATGCAACTGTATCTCAATGCATTATTTGGTCTATATTTATAGGAATTAAAGGCCAAAATTAAGACTTGCTCTTTTGTTGAATTTAGTCTAATATTAATGTAAATTCTATTTGTTTCTAATTTACAGGGCATATTTACAATGAAGTAAACATAACTTCCATTTAAACAATTACCATATTTAATTATTAATTGTATCTATTTCATATTCAATCATGAAATTAAATAAGACCGCATTGTGATGCTAATAAAACTGCTTTATCCTGTCCTTCATTTCACTGCTAAAACCCTTCTTAAGGACCATATTGTCCACTGTTGTCTTGAAAAAGGTGATTTTACACTGGTTGCTGGGTTAGGTTTCTAGGATGATTTTGAATGTTCTTATGTGCAGGAAGTGGAATTTTCTGTTAGCTCAAATGTACATAAATGCACATAAGAATTAACATGTATGCATATATATGTGTTATATATAGAAGTGTTGCATATCAAAATATTAGTGAAATTTGCATTTCAATGCTAGTTTACCTGGAGATAACAATTGGATTTAATTTGTATTAGAAATATCAGCATTTGAAAAGTGATGAGTTTATCCATCTCTTATTATGGTCATCTCTAGTTTGGCTTCATAATGAAGTACAACTTTATAAGCTGTTTCCTCTGAAATTTAGCTGCAGGTTTTTGGTAATCCATTATAAAGTGTGCTGCTCTATTGTCTCAACTAGTTATGAATTATTTGGGGATTGTTAGGAAAATGTATTATAGTTGTGAAATTATATTATTTCCTGTACTTAGTGTTTTATAGATTCACATTAGGTAAATATCCCCACAGGTTCAAGTTGTACAGCAGAATTGAAGTTAAAAAAAGAAATTTGCATAGTTTAATATACCTGGAGGCAGAATTGAGTTCTTTGTTTTAATTAAAGCAAAGACTGATGTACAATAGATTTTTTACGGTACATGATTTGACTGGTTGGCTTAATTAGGTGGGAAATTATATGTTTCGCTTAGACACAGGCTGGCTTTGCTTAAGCAATATTTTCTAAAAGGTTGATTTTTTTTCTCTTGAAGATTTCTGGTTAACACAACATAAGGCTGAGTAATATTGGCAGAAGTATATCTTTTTCCATATTATTTTACATTTGGTCTTACTAAGAGGGCAGTATTATATTTCATAGTTGAAGGAACTTAGATTTTTTTTATTCCAGAAAGTATAACTTTGAATCCTATCTCTTTTGTCATTCATTCCTTCATTCAATGAGGGATTTTTGTTTGTTTGTTTTTGAGTCAGACATTGTCCTATATACTCTGGAGATAGTGTAGAGGAAAAGAAACATTTCTCTTGTCCCCTTGAAATGTATAATTTACTGAGGTAGAGAATCAATAAAGCAAGCAATTAAAATATCAAAGATTTTTATTTATTTATTTATTTATTTATTTATTTTAAAATATATTTTATTGATATTTTTTACAGAGAGGAAGGGAGAGGGATAGAGAGCTAGAAACATCGATGAGAGAGATCTATTAACCAGCTGCCTCCTGCACACCTCCAACCGGGGATGTGCCTGCAACCAATGTACATGCCCTTGACCAGAATCGAACCTGTGACCCTTCAGTCCGAAGACCAATGCTCTATCCATTGACCCAAACCTGTTTCAGCAAAATATTAAAGGTTTTACATTATGTTATTCAAAAGCAGACTATCACACATGCCAGATTTCTTTTTTTTAAGGAGGAAATGTTCTCAAGGACCAATTCCTGTGAAGAAGAGAAAGCAGTAAGATTGTGTAGAGAAGTGAAATACAATATTAACAAAGGCCTCAGAAGGTCTCTCTGAGTACTCTGGAGCTTACCTTCAAAGTTGTATCATCTTAAGACAAGGTCCCTGTGCCTTTATATAACTGCATTTATCAGTTATTGGAACTGGCCTACTTCAGGGAAGGGATATGGTCTTAAGGTAAGAGCTCTTTCTCTGTTGAAGGTAATTCTGGAAGAGGGACTATCTATCCATGTTAGAGCCATCATCTATCAATATTCTGATGAACTGGGGAAATGAGTGCTTCAGTTCTAAAGGACAGCTAGGCAGTTCAATATAGCATCCATGACCCATTGTGGTATGTGCTATTATAGGAGCCATGCAAAAGTACTCCAAGAGCACACAATCTAGTCTAGATCAAGGAGGCTCAGGGAAGTTTCCCCAAGAGATAACCATTAAAATAAAACCTGTAGAATGAAGAGTTTGGAGAATGGATATCAGGAACTATTCATTCTTTGGTAATTTCTATTGGAAATGGTCAAGGCAAAAGAGAGCATTGAATATTGGGGGGAAAAACTGAAAAAAATATGATTGGATTTAGAGTTAGGAAAAGAACATGAGAGATGAGGACAAAGGTGTAAAGGGGCTAATGTCTTCTCTACTATGTTAAGCTTTTATTCCTAAGTTCACTGTGTGAATTTAAGCAGATTATTTAACCTCACTGTACCTTACTTTCCTGGCCTTTGTAATATGAAGAAAAGATTACCCACGTCTAAGGATTTTGCTGAAGTTTGAGAGAAGTAACATAATCCTAGCTTTGTGCCTGACAAGTGGTAAGTGCTCTCCCTTTTTTTTGTAGGAACACACAAGGCAGCTGTTAGCCTTCAGCAAAGAAATAATAGCTTATACAGTTGTAATCTAGGTATACATCAGAGAGGCCTCCTACCAAATATTTTCTCACCAGTTAATGATATAAATTTTAGCACTCTTCAATATTGTGCAAAAATATTTACCTTTGTAAAGATAGTAAGAAGATTGCAGTATAATAACATAACTTGATTCATGTTTAGGGAAATACAGCATGGAATTCTGAATGTAGAAGAAAATATGGCAGCAAGAGGCATGATGACATCATTAAAGACACCTTTAGCAAGATTTAAAATTTAACATCCTGTCAGCCCCTGAAATGGATAATTTTGACAACATGTTCTATATATTTGTATAAATAAAGTAATTTTTTGCTTATCAGGTTGACCGGAATGAAAACAATGAGCTTATTCAGTAAATGAATCCTGAGGTGGGCCTACTGCTTTTGGGCTTGTGGGAGGATAGTCTTGGAAAACCTTTCTAGAGAGTTTTTCGGCTGTATATACAAAGTTCCAACAGATGTTCATGCCCTTTGACCATTAAATCACATATGGAAATTCATACTCAGGAAATAATCAGTGATCTACACATGTTTAAGAACAAGAATATTAATCTCTTAGCATAATCAATTGACAGAGACACTGGGGCAGTAAGGGCTTGCCCAAGGTGGGAATGGCTGGGGGACGGAGTCAACTAAAGCCTAATGCCAAATGGTAAGAAAATAGTTATGTATATTGTTCACGTGGAAGATAACATCAACTAAAAAGAAGTAGACAAAACTATATGTAGAATTAGCACACTCTTTAATGCACACACACACACACACACACACACACACACACTCTCACAGATGCACATGCATACAGTTTGGGAAATATAGCCCAAAATATTAATAATGATTCTTCAGTACATGGAAACAAGAATGATATTACCATTTCTATAATGCTTGCCTATATTTTTCAAATTTTCTAGAATGTACCAGTGAAAAGTTATAATCACAAAAATGTTATTTTTAATAGTATCAGTTTATTCACTTAGAACATTAGCAAAATTACTTCTTACCCAGATTGCAAGCCATTTTTCAATGTCTATGATCCAAAAAGAGAATACTTCTCTAAATATGTATGATGATATCTCTCACTTACCTCTATTTTCTAAGAAATTAAATAATACTTCAGATGTATTTTGGTCTTTTGAGGTGAAATATCTTTTAACTTAAAATATTATTTTTGGCAGTATTTATCATTACTTTTATAAGTTTCCATGGGGGCAGTAATTTCTAAATTGTGCACTTTGTGACTATGGTACCTTTATATTGGTATACATAATTATTTTATATTTATAATCTATAATAATAAAGGTGTAATATGCTAATTAGACCAGATGTCCTTCTGGACAACCTTCCAGACAAAGCTGGAGCTGCAAGGGAAGCCCAGGTCCCAGGTGCCTGCTGGCAACTGGAGGAAAGCCTGAGTCCCGGGTGCCAGAGGGAAGCCAGTGCTGGCAGCCAGCCAAGGGAAGGAAGGTTTCTCTTGCACCAATTTAATGCATTGGGCCTCTAGTAATAAATAATTAAGATGCTAGAACAGAGAGATGGAATACATTCTATTTAAGAATACAAATTTTTCACTATTCAGCCTGAAATCTATCAAATCAAATGCCACATTAGTGGATCTTCCATGTAACTTAAAAGAAACTGCATATATAAAAATGTGTCAAAAGAAATGAAGTAATATATTATGAATTGATATATGCTAAACACAATAAATGGTTTAAAGGAGTATTTAGATAAATTAATGGATATTCGATTTGTAATGCTCTTATGGGAGTACAGATAAATTAGAATATCTTTGCAACTTTTAAGACGGTAAGATCCCTTTAAATAATTTGCACTTTATCTTATTTTAAATAAATCATTGTTCCATTTACCACTAATATAGTTTAAACTTTATAGGTACAAGGATCATGTATCTTTCACTAATACATATGTCTACTCCAGTATTCAAATATTTTAATCTCAATTAATATATTGAATTCTATTAAACTATCATTCTCTCCCAGAAGAAATCCATTGAGCAGAATAATGAAGTGGTTGAACCAGTGGTAGGCCACACAAAAGTTTAATTCAATAAACAAGACAGAAATTTTGGTATTTGAGCTCATGACTTGCCATTAGGAAGTAAGCACAAATCTATATGCACAAGAAAAAAATGGTATCATAAAGCATCCAGAGAACACAGCTTTTTCTCATTAAGGAATTCACTGACATACTTGTAAAAACATGTACTCCTTTTTGGTGAATGAAACTAAAGATCTCTAGCCATAATATTTTATGGATACTTATGATCACTGGAAGATGAAAGGTCTATGTATTTACCATGTAATGTTGAATTAAATGACGTGCATTAAAGATATATTCCTTTCATACTATGAGTCTGTGGGAATTGCACAGGAACCTCCAGCTCCTTGAATACACTAAGAACAATTGAAGCGATTGACTTAAATATGTGTTTTATGGTGATTTTATTTTTTTAGATGTAGATACCTTGAGGGTAGTATATTATACTGGCTGCCTTTCTAGATACACTATATTAAGCAGCAGAATTCCAGAAGTGCATTAAAATGGAAAGTACAATATGAGTAGCAATATGTGGACTCCCCTCAGGGAGCCGGTGTGCCCTCTCTGCACATGTTTTTTATGATCTGGTCAGAAAGCTAGAGAACAGAAAGAACCCGGACCTAACTCTTCATTAAAGAAGATGTGTAATAATGCAAAGGATGGGCCTTATACCTGCAGAGGTGCAGAGAGAAAAAAAGCCTCAATCAAAGTCAAAGAGCACTGCTTATAAAATCTAATTCTGAAGGCATTTCTTTGGGAAATGCTTTACATCAAACAAGTCTATTTTGCTTTTATGCCAGTAAATCTCATTCACCACAGTTGCAGCAGGAGAAAATAGTTTGTCAGAAACTTTCAGAGACTTATCTGCTAGAGGTTTTTAGTACAGTCTGAGGAAATGCAAGAGTTCATAAAAATGGAGTGTTTTGCCTTTCCTGCCATCTAGTCCCAGTGCTGTGGATATTATGAACTGGGGTTGTGAAATCTAGGTAAGAAGAATTTGTCTGGACCTGGAGAAGACTTGTATATCATCTCTCTGATGATAATGTGGTGGTGGTGAAGAATATGATGATAATGACATTTGTATTCTTTACCATTTATAAAGCATTTTCACATGCATTGTCTGTTTTTATCCTCAATAATATATCTAAACGGTGATTAAGGCAAATATACCATCCCCACATTAGAGATAATTCACAGGTACCAAAGTGGATCAATTATTTGCTTTAGGGTACAAAGGAATTTAAGTAATTCTGAAGTTAGAGAGATCTGAGTTTGAATTACAATGCCCACTGATATAGTAGAATGACCTTGGCTCCTGACTACGCCAGTCTTTCTACCTCCAAGATAAACAAAAAAATATCCATTCTTTGTAATGTAGCTGTGAGGATAAAATGAGACTAAATATGTCGAAGTGCCTTGAAGTAGTCAATAAAAATTAGTTCTATTTCTTTCCTTATACGGAGAGAGGTGAGGCTAGGAAGCTCAGGCACGACTGGCCACAGATTGAGCTCAGAGAATCATTCAAGGCTGAATTAATTTTTCAGTCCTCAGAGATGAGGTTCAAATATAGGACATCTGAGTTAGGGGTGCTAAAGGACAAGTGCTTTGAGCTCTGCCTCCTTTCACATGCCCTGCTAAATGAGGGGGCAGCAAACAATTGCCAGTATATCCTTAAAACTTTCACACAGTTTTTCCAGAGTCAAGGAATAAGTATCCTTTAGTAGCAAATCATATACTGCAGTTTCAGAGTAGACACTTTGGGAAACAAAGTTTTTCTCTGCCCATTCAGGTTTGGTTCTTCTCTGCATTTGATAATGAGAGTTAAGCTTAGTACATTATGTTGTTGCATGTATGTCAAACATTTTTGTGTAAGTTTCTAAAAGGCAAGGACAATGTATAACAGTTGCTTTTGTATACAATAGCAGAAAATAACTATGAAAATCTCCTTGTGTAGTCATTTTTTGGCATGGCTGTATACCTTGACACTTATCCACAGTACTAAATTTGGCAATGAATTTCTTTTTAAAAAAATATATTTTATTGATTTTTTACAGAGAGGAAGAGAGAGGGATAGAGAGTTAGAAACATCGATGAGAGAGAATCATTGATCAGCTGCCTCTTGCACACCCCCCACTGGGGATATGCCCTCAACCAAGGTACATGCCCTTGTCCGGAATCGAACCCGGGACCTTTCAGTCTGCAGGCCGACGCTCTATCCATTTAGCAAAACCGGTTTCAGCTGAATTTCTTACATACATATTTAATGTTAGCTACTGGTTACATGTCAAGTGTGTTGAAGATTTTTTCTGGGAAATGAATAACTTTATTTTTGTTGTTGTTATGCTAAATGTTTAATCTTGGAATTCACAAAGAAGGTGATAGTGCCAACATTGTTACCACAAAGTGAGAGGCATGGAGTATGGATTTATAAAAATCAATGATAACATATAGCATAATGGTATGGTCCTAAGCAAAGCCTTCACCAGCTTACCTATCTTTAGCAGGAAAATATCAGAAACCATATGCAGATTTCACAAAATCATGAAAAATTATCTTGTATATATTGTGTTAACAGAATGTGTAAAAATAATAATAGAGTATCACAGAGAGCATCATCTAATACATTTGGTTTCATGTTCACATTTTGACACCCTGCTGATTTCTAGCTGCATTGATGTTCTATACCTTTGTCAAAAGTAGATCATTATGCAGGCTTCAAATAGATGATAAAAATGAGATTGATTTAATTAGGAGTCTATATACAATGTATGTACATGTTTTAAGAAAAGTTTGCCCTTATGATTAGAAGAGCAAGGATGACTGAAATTTCAACATCAAATTGGGCAGTAATTTAGAATTAACTTATTTGATATAGACATCATTTACAAGAGAAGATAAGGGCTCATGATTTCACAGGAATTTAGTTTTTCACTATTTCTAATAAGAAGATAGTTGAGTTTTATTAAGGAGATCTTAGCCAATGGATCCAGCTAAATAGTAAATGTTAAATTAAGGGCCTTACAAGAAAGAGGAGAAATATTGACCAGGCATTTTTTATGATTTTAAGTAAGTGGAGTTGGTGAAGGAGCCTAAAAACTTTAGCAGAAATGGCAATGAATGATTTTTTCATTCTCTAAGTTTACTCTTACAATTCATATGGATCGGGATGTCTTGTCAACAATGCATATCAACAATGATTCTTCTCTTTTGCTCTTACCACTAGTAGGTTTATATCAAGTGTTCAACATTTTATTCAGTTTAGAACTTAAAGATTTCACATTGTGACAAACATTTATACTGGAATTGTTCTTTGCTAAAATTTGCATGCACTGGAAAGAAAGAAAAGTTGTTCATGTAAGATGATAACAGAAGAATATTATTCGTTTTAAAACTGTAATTATAAATGTACCATAAAATCAACAAATTATTCATAATTTTTACTGTTTTTGGAACATTCCTACACCTTGTGAAAAGCTGAGGAAAGCTACAAAAATAAAGTTTAAAACAAATTTAATCATGAAGATTAAAAAGATTTTAACCTGAATGTTTATATGTTGGTTTTGGAGATCTAGTACAAATCTATACTAATAATCTATACTAATAACAGATAAATATGGTAATTGACCCTCACTCTTTGATGCCCACAGCCAGTCAGGAGGAAATATGCAAATTAGTGGTATAAAGTTGGCAGTGGTCATGGAATGGGCTGGAGGCTTGGGTTGCCCCCAGTGATGGAGGAAGCCAAACTTCCTGACTGTCTAGGCTGGCCGCCAAAGGAGAGGCCTGTGGGTGGTGATCACAGAGCAGGCCAGAGTGTGCAGCAGGCTTAGGTCACCTGTGCTGGTTACTGAGGGAGAGACCTGCAAACAGCCCTCAGCCCCTCACCCTGGTTGGCCACACCTCCGTGTGGGGACCCTCATCCCATGGAGGCATGGCTGGTCTGCAAACTGTGCAGATGGCACCATCCCCAGTGGGGACCCCCCACCCAATGGGGGCGTGGCCAGCCTGCAAACCACCACAGGCTCCTTGTCCAGGCTGCCCAGCCTCCCAAGGGAAACCCCACCCTGATCCGGAATACCCTTCAGGATAAACAAGCTGGCCCCCACCTGTGCACCAGGCCTCTATCTATACTAATAAAAGGGATTTAGCATAATAAACAGTAGTAAAAAATTCCTGCTTTGCTATTAATTTTTAATCACTTTGTCTAATTGCCATGTATTGGATAAAAAGTTAACTCCAATTATTATACTACTTTGAGAAGTAATTCACTAAACAATTAAGAGATATATGATGAGTCACCTCACACCTGTCAGAATGGTAATCATCAACAAATCAACAAATAAGTGCTGGAGAGGATGTGTCTAAAAGGGGAACCCTGGTGCACTGCTGGTAGGAATGCAGACTGGTGCACCCACTGTTGAAAACAGTATGGAGTTTCCTCAAAAAATGGAACTGCCTTAAGATCCAGTGATTCCACTTCTGGTAATATATCTGAAGAAACCTGAAACAGTAATTTGAAAGAATATATGCACGCCTATGTTCATTGCAGGGTTGTTTACAATACCAAAGATCTGGAAACAGCCCAAATGCCCATCAGTAGATGAGTGGATAGAAAAATTGTGGTACATTTACACAATGAAATACAACATGGCCATAGAAAAAGAAGGAAACCTTACCTTTTGAGAAAGCATGGATGGACCTGGAGAGTATGATGCTAAGTGAAACAAGACAGTTTAAGAATGACAAGTACTATATAATCTCACTAATATGCAGAATCTAATGAACAAAATAAACTAATAAACAAAATAGAAACAGAGGAATGGACATATGGAACAGACTGACAGATCTCAGGGTAGGGGGACTGGATGAAAGAGGTGAACGGATTAAGAAAAAAAGCAACACATATATACATAACCCATAGACACAGACAATAGTGTGGTGATAGCCAGAGGGAAAGAGGGGTGGGGTAGTGGAGGTGGACAAAAGAGCAGGGAAATGGGGATGAAAAGAGAATTTGCTTGGGATGATGAGAACACAATGCAGTGTGCAGATGATGTTTTATTGAGTTGTACACTTGAAACCTGTATGGTTTTGTGAATCAATGTCACCCCAAATAATTCAATGAAAAAAAGAGATATATGATGAGTAAAAGATTTATGAGTATGAACACATGGAGCTGTCAACAAAGAATTTAAAATCACACATTTTAGGTATACATTTTTAAGAAATACCAAGATCATTCTTAAAACTCTCTTTGGTTACTTTAAAATGTTTTAATCACTAGGGTTGATGGTTGCCCAGATTAGGTAAGCGATGTGTATATTTTTTTCCTTTATTATCCCACATAAGTAACTCTTGGTGCTATATGATAGATATATGAAAACATTTTTAAAGAAAAGAACATTTTTTATCACAATATACAAATACTAGTAGTCCAGTGCATGAAATTAGTGGCTTGATGCACAAAATTTGTGCATGGGGGGTTCCCTCAGCCCAGCCTGCACCCTCTCCAATTGTGGATCCCTTGGGGGATGTCCAGAGCTGGGATAAAGAAACTAGAATTGTGATTGACAAATTGCTAAAGTTACAACGTGGGCAAGTCTGAGAGTTAAAAGCTCCAGGATGACAGTCATAGGGATCCTCCACAATTTCATAAGTTGTTGATAAGGAGAGAGGCTATTCATGTGTGGGGGTAGGAGGATATAGGAAATATTTTAAAATGGATCTTTATAGTTAAAAATATTACAGATGACGCCCTCCTCTTTTCTCCCATTGACCCCTTCTACTTCACACTCACCCTCCAAGGCCTTAACCACACAATTGCCTGTGTCCATGGGCAATGTATATATGCATATAAGTTTCCCAGTTAATCTTTGAACCATCTTTCAATTGTTTTGTGAATCTAAAACTTCTTTAAAGAAAATAAAAAATCCCAGGGTACATTTTTTATTATTTTATTTAAAACTTTATTTTTAAATTACACTTGACATTCAATATTATTTTGTATTAGTTTCAGGTGTACAGCATAGTGGTTAGACAATCATACACTTTACAAAGTATTGATATTTCCAGTACCCACCTGGCACCACACACAGTTATTAGATTCTTAACTATCCTAATATATAAAAACCTAGAGTCCATAACATCCAAAATGATCAAAGGCCCAACCAACCAAGGGGGGGTGCAGATCAGGCCCAAAGAGAGGCCTAGAGAGAGAAGCAGGGTCTGATCTGTAGCCTCTGTGGCAGCTGTTGATCAACCCTTGCCTCTCTCTTTCACTCTGGGCCTGGCCAGCAGCTGCACCTCTCTTTTTCTTGGGCCTCCACTGGGGCTGCTCATCAGCCCTGCCCCTCTATAAAGCCTGTTGATAGTCCTAGAGATGCTAACTGGCATAGAAACTGACCAATCAGCACCTAATCTAGGTGAACTGTGAAGACAGAACCTAAGGTGGGGGCTGAGGAGGAGCTTTAAGGGCAACATCTGTTTCTTTAAGGGCAACAGCTGTTTGATGTAATTTGTAAGAAAGCAGTTCAATTTTTTAATGACTAGTTGGCAGTATATTGCATATGGCTGGCTATCTGTCCAGATATAGGGATTATGTGTTTTTGTCTGCCAAGAGCATCTCCTCCTGCTGAAAAAGACTTTCTGCCCCTTTAAGCAATCCTATTCTATATAATCTATCTATACTAATAGAAGGGTAATATGCTAATTAGACTGGGTTGACAGTCATCTTTTAGATATCTGACTTCCTTCCAGACAAAGACATGATGTTGGGGGCAGAGGCAGAGAAGGCAGTTGGTGGCAACTAGGCTGGCAGGGCAGAGCAGTTGGGGGTGAGGTCAGGCCAGCAGGGGAGGGAAGTTGGGGACAATCAGGCAGGCAGGCAGAGGGGTTATGGGAAATCAGGCAGGCAGGCAGGTGAGTGGTTAGGAGCTAGCTGTCCCAGATTACGAGAGGGATGTCCACAGGGATCAGGCCTAAACCTGAGGTTGGACATCCCCCAAGGGATCCACGATTGGAGAGGGTGCAGGCTGGGCTGACCCCAAGGGATCCACGATTGAAGAGGGTGCAGGCTGGGCTGAGGGAACCCCCCCATGCACAAATTTTGTGCACCAGGCCACTAATATATATATATATATATATATATATATATATATATATATATATATATATATATGTAGATTCCTTATGTTATACTTTAAACAACCATAACCATTCTGTAACTACCAATTTATACTTCTTAATCCCTTCACTTTTCACCCAGCCCCCCACCCTCTCCCCTCTGACAACCATCAGTTTGTTCTCTGTATCTATAAGTCTGTTTCTATTTTGTTTGTTCATTTATTTTATTCTTTAGATTCCACATATAAGTAAAATCACATGGTATTTATCATTCTTGAATAAATATTTTTACTTCAGATAAATATATATATATATTTCTCTATGGTATCATGGTAGTTATTATTTTAATGTCTCCAAATTCTATGTAAAAACCATGAGTATTTACCAAAATCGTCTCTGTCTTTATTCTGCATACTAAATAGGTTAATAATTCCAATTGTATCTTTCCACAAAATAAATTCTTTATATTTTTGTTTGTTACTATTTCTTTCCCTCCAGTTTCTTTTCAAAATCCTGCTTCTGTTGCCCTCCCATAGGAATATAATATCATGTGTTAAATGTATGTCCATAAAATGTGTGTATTGTATATATATATTATATATATATGTGTGTGTGTAGTTGACATTATATATATATATGTGTGTGTTGACATTATATATAGTTGACATTATATATATAGTCGACATTATATATATAGTCGACATTATATATATATATATATATATATATATATATATATATATATATATATATATATATATAATATATGTATGTATATATATAAAAAAGCTTAAGCGACCGTCATAACTGAAACAACTGAATGGATGATGGAACAGGCTGCATGGGGCAACCAGGCCATCAGGGGGGTTAGTGAGGGACAACCAAACGACTGAACATCAGGTCATGTGGGGTGACCAGGCTGGTGGGCAGTGAAGGAAGACCAAATGACCAAACAAAAGGCTAAGTGGGGTGGGGACAATGAGGGGTGACTTGGCGGGTGGGAGGGGGAGTTGGGAGTGACCAGGCTGGCAGACGGGAGCAGTTAAGGGCAACAAGACCAACAGAGGGGGGCAGTTAGGGGCGACCAGACTGGTAGAGGGAGGCAGTCGGGGTTGAGCAGGCCAGCAGAGGGGGGCAGTGAGGGTCAACCAGGCCAGCAGGGAGGGCAGTTGGGGGTGACTAGGCTGGTAGGGAGGCAAGTTAGGGGCAATCAGGCAGGCAGGCAGGTGACCAGTTAGGAGCCAGAGATCCAGGATTGTGAGAGGAATGTCCAACTGATGGGACATCCCCTGAGGGTTCCCTATTGGAGAAAGTGCAGGCTGGACTGAGGAGACTACCCCTGCCCCATGCATGAATGTCATGCACCAGGCCTCTAGTGCATGGAAAAATGTTTTCCATAAAGCAGGCATATATTAAAGGGGCAAGAATTATAATGCTTTATTCTTTTAAAGTATTTTCAGATCCATTGTATTGTTCAATACATCCTATGAAATAAGACATATTTTATTCTCTTAAATGATTGATTTTTCAAAAACCCTGAGGTACATATATATTTAAATGAACTACCCATAGGCACACAGCAAATAAAGGACAGCATCAGAGCTAGTAATCCAGTGCTTTGCCTACAACGCCATGGTGAGTTTTACTTATAATTGTAGATACCTAATCTCTCATTATTATATAAATATGATAAACCAACAAAACTAGATTTACAAGTACAAGGATCAGGAAAAGAAGCTATTTCTTACAATTGAGAATCTTAGGGGCTCCCTAACTTTCCTCTTATAGACATGGAATTAATAATGTTGAATGACAGTACCAGAGTTACCAATAAACTTCATATGAATTGCTTGATTTTTGAAACATTTTATACCATTATTATTAAGCTGTTTGTGGTGAGATTAAGACAGCCCTGCTGTCTCATGAAATCAATAAATATATACTATCTAATTTTTAAAACCCTGTGGGGAGGGAAAATGTCAGGACCCCAATCACTTCAAATATATGACCTACTTGTCCTTAGAAGTGATGGGGTGAGTGTGCATGATCAAAGAACCATTGCTGCACTGAAATCATATCAATAGCAGTATCTTTTTTTTAATCTTTTATATTTTCAGTGTGCACTTTGTCAAGAATGAGTTAAAGAGACAAAGCAGCCGAAACCGGTTTGGCTCAGTGGATAGAATGTTGGCCTGCGGACTAAAGGGTCCCAGGTTCGATTTCGGTCAAGGCCATGTACCTTTGTTGAGGACACATCCCCAGTGGGAGGGGGGGGTGCAAGAGGCAGCTGATCAATGATTCTCTCTCATCAATGTTTCTCTCTATCCCTCTCTCTTCCTCTTAGTAAAAAATCAAGTGTGTGTATATATATATATGACAAAGCCAATACATAGATTCCCCTCCTACCACTCTCCCATTTTTTACTTATACTCCGTTTTTCATAAAAGGGATTTATTTTTTATTTTCTTTATTTTTTAGCTAAGTAATGCAAAACTAGTGACTAAAATCTGAAAATAGCACTATTAATGATTCTACCTTTGAATTCTCCTTCTTATTTGCATGTGACAGAATGATATCTCTGAAGAATTTCAGCCTCCTATTCTAACACAACTCTCAAAGAATTGCCTTGTTTGCTAATCATTCTAGCATAAAAATGTGTTAATTATATACCTTAGGTTCTATTTTTCTAAGAGATCATATTGCATCTCTACTACTTATTACAACATTTCTTTCACCATGAAGCATCCTATATTGGTGGGCTGAGATTTGGAAATAACCTTAATAAATACTGCAACATTCATGCAGATTGGCTTTCACTGTCCTTCTATAATATATTTGATGTGAAAATTAAGTAACTGCAGTATTTTAAATTGATATGAATGACTGCAAAATGTTTTAAAATCAATGACTATACAAATATAATTCCCTAGTGCAAGTTATAGAGCTGGATAGGATATACAATATTAATGGCATTAGCAGCAGATGTTCAATAGCCAGATTCCGTATAAACAAAGGCTCAAATCACAGCAAGACTGATCTTTTGTATGGCATACCTTTAGGGCTTGATTATATGTAACTTTGAATTGCCTTCAAATATCATATCTCCTCTCTCCAAAAGAGATCTAAATCTCTTCGAAGGCCTTACAAAAATGTGTTCTGTGATTCTTCTGTCAATTCAGCATGTAAATCTGTGTTGATTGATATTTATTGTTTGATGCACAACTTTTCCAAAGATAAAAGGCAAACTTTAATAGGTTGTCAATTTTTAGAATAAGTAACATGAAAAGTGTTAATTGAACATTTACTATGTGTCAGAAGTGTTCTAAGTGCTTTATGCACCTTAACCTATTTAATGCTCATAAAATTCCAGAAGATTTCAGTGACTTCCTGTTTGAGAATAAGATGCAGTGTGCACAATTTTCTCTCTTCTAGTATGTGCACTTGAAGACCATGTATATTATACGTAAAACAAGTATATGAAGATCCAGAAAGGTAGAGATGAAAAAGAGACTGTCTAGGGACCCTAGGTCCTGAGGAATTGGCACAGCAGTGAGTCCAAGGTTGTGCTGTTGTGTAATTTCCCATCATATATCCTAGAAAGAGGTATTTGAAACCTGGAAAGGCCAATAAGTACAGACAAAAAGAACCACAAAAAGAACCTGTTTTTGCTAACCAAAGGACCAAGTGAGGAAGACAGAAAAATTAAAAAAAAAAATAATTCTATCCCCCAAAAATACCACGTGAAAACCTCTGGCCTCACCCCTACCCCACCAGCAAAGCACAAGGAGGAAAGCATAGATTTACACTCTCAGCAGCATATAATGAGTCAGCCTTCTCCCTCCTCCTATCCTGGGATGATATTAGAGAAGGCAAAGTAAGGTGCTGGGACTTTGAGCCTTGCTCAGCAAGAATGATGCTGCACATGAAATCACTTCCTTACAGTATCAGCAAAGGACACATGGTGAGAAATAATGAAGTACCCCACTCTTTCTCAGCCAAGATGTAGTCAGTGAAGGCATACTGGGGAGCTGCAACTCTCCAACTTTTCCCCACAAATAATGAGGAGTCTCTTCCCCACTCACATCAATGAAAGCCAAGTTGGAAACCTGGACTTTCAACCCCTACCTTACAGTAACAAGTCAACACCCAATTTTACCATGCACAACCAGTGTCAGTGGAAGACAGCAAAGACAGAAAGTTAAATAGGATCCTGTCTCATAATCTAATATCCAAAATGTCCAGGTATTAATTAAAAAATCACTTAGACTAAAATAAAAACTTGAATGAGAAAAGACTATCAATACATACCAGCACATAGATGATAGAAATGTTGGTATTATCTAATGAGTTTAAATCAATCATCATAAAAATGCTTCAATTAACAATGATGAATATACTAAGATTTGTTTCACTGAGTTTTAGAGAACACAAAGAGGATGTGGCTGAAAGAGTATATACTGAAATAATGGCCAAAATTTCTCAACTTTGCATAAGACAGAAACCTACAGATTAAAGAAGTTGAATGAACCTTCAATGTGATACATTAAAAAAAAATCCATGTCATGAAAAATCATAGCCAAACTTCTAAAAACCAAAGATAAAAATAAAAATTTCTAAAGTATAAAAATTAAATTTTACCTACAGTTCAAAGCTAATTCAAATGATGGAATATTTATCATCTGAGAGGATGGAGGCCAGAATGGGCAGCACAGAAAGTGCTGAAAGAAAAATAACTGTTAGCAAAAAACTCTACAGGTTGGGGCAAAAGCAGGTTTACAGTTGTTCATATGGAAAATAATACAATAATTAATAAGCAATAATATAAGAATAAATTGTTTCACATATTCACAACTGTAAACCTACTTTTGCCCCAGCCTGTATATTCAGCAAAGATATCCTTCAATAATGAAGAAAAATCTCAGATAAAGGAAAATTAAGAGAATGTATTGCCAGCAGATGTATATCTTAAAGCATCACTAAAAGACATGCTTGAAACAGAAGAAAAAATGGTTAAGGAAACCTTGGAACATGTGAAAGAAAGAAAGAAAGAATAACAGAAACAGTAAAAATATGGGCAAATGCAATAGACTTCCTCTTCTTGCATTTTTTAAGATATATCTTATGGTTGAAACAAACATCATAACACTATCTGATGTGATTCTAAATGTATTAGAGTAAATATGTAAATCATTTATATTATAAATTAAGGAGAATAGAGTAGAATAAAGAGAAATAACAATTCTATACATTATTCAAACTGACAAGATGTCAATACCAGTAACTATAATATGTATGTATATTGTACTACCTAGAACAACCACTAAGAATTATATTAACTGTAAATGGTGTAACTACAACAATTAAAATGTAGAGATTGGCATTGTCTATAAGAAAACATAACCCAACTACATGATGTTTATAAAAAAAATCACCTCAAACATAACAATATGGTTAATGGTATATACAAAATGTTTGTTTTCCCCAAAATTCACATATTGAAATCTAACTCCCAACTTGATATTATTTGAAAATGGGTTCTTAGGTGCTGATTATATTATGAGAGTAGAGCTCTCATGAGAGGGATTAGCCCTTAAGAGAGGAACACCCAGGAAGCTCCCTCATCCCTTTTCCATGTGAAGACACAGCACAAAATAAAAACCAGGAAACAGGCCTTCACCAGACATCAGTTCTACTGGTGCCTTGATCTTCGACTCCCCAGATATTTTGAGAAATATTTATTGTTTAAGCCACCCACTGTATGGCATTTTTATTAAAACAAGCTAAGCCAGTTGTTTAAAACCAGTAATACTATTTAAACACTAATCAAAAGAAAGCTGTAGCAGCTTTATTAATAGCAAACAAAACATATTTCTGAACAAAGAAAATTACCAGAGACAGAGAGCAACTTCATATAAATCCTAAGGGTCAATTCCCAAGAAGACATAACTATCATAATGTGTATATGCCCCAAACATCAGAAATATAAAACAGGTGAAGTAATACCTGTTAGAAATGAAAGGATAAATAGAAAACATCTACAAACATAATTGGAGAAATTTCAAGCTATGAGTACAATTACAAGATGGAAAATCAGTAAGAATATTGAACTGGAAAAAAAAAAAAACAATCACAGGATCTAAATGAAATAGGTTGAATAGCTCATATAATAATAGCAAAAGAGCAAAATAAACATTTTTTCAAGCATCCATGTAACATTTTCTAAGGGAGACCATACTCTGGACCATGAAACAAATCTCAACAAATTTAAAATAAAAAATTGTATAAGTATGCAGAAATCATTAAAAATGTAACAAAAAATCCAAATAACTGGCCAGTTAACAATACACTACTAAATAATCAATGGGTCAATTCCATTGAAGTTCATGACAGCAAAATTATAACATGCCAATGATTTTGAAACAGCAAAAGAGTATTAAGAAGGATATTTCTATCACTAAATGTTTACACTAGAAAAATAGTTATAAATCATAACCTAAACTCCCATCTTAAGAAACAAAAATGAGAAAAGAGTTAAATAAATACATAAATAAATTTAAAACAAACAATAGAAAGAAAATAATAAATATGAGAGCAGAAATAAATAACACCCTATCTAATAAAAGAATAATATGCAAATTTACCATCACTCCAACACACAAGATAGCTGCCCCCATAAGGTCAAAGATGGCTGCCCCCATATAGACATAAGATGCCCACCACAAGATGGCCAGCAGTGAAGGGCAGTTGGAAGGGATCAGACCTGCAAGGGAGGGCAGTTGGGGTGAGCCAGGCCAGAAGGGGAGAGCAGATAGGGGTGACTAGGCTGGCAGGGGAGGGCAGTTGAGGGTGACCAGGCCTGCCAGGAGGGCTGCTAGGGGCAACCAGGCTGGCAAGGGAGGGCAGTTAGGCGTCAATCAGGCTGGCAGGCAGAAGTGGTTAGGGGCAATCAGGCAGGCAGTTAGGCAAGTGGTTGGGATCCAGCAGTCCCGGATGGGGAGCCACTGAGATCAGGCCTAAACCAGCAGTTGGACATCCCTCGAGGGGTCCCAGATTGGAGAGGGTATAAACTGGACTGAGGGACACACACCCTTGTGCACAAATTTCATGCACTGGGCCTCTAGTTTAAAAGAATTTTCTTTTACAGATTGACAGCTGTCAGAGGGTAATCATGGCTTGGGGTTTAAGTGAAAAAGGTGAAAGAATAAAGAATAAAACAAAACAACCAAACAAAAAACTCATAGATACAGGCAACAGTATGGTACTAACAGAGGGAAAAGAGGGTGGGGAAGGTGGAGGAGAGAAAAATGAGGATACATGTTGATGGAAAGAGACCTGACGGGGTTTTGAACACACAATACAATGCATCGATGATGTATTACAGAATTGTACATCTGAAACCTATATAATTGTATTAACCAGTGACACCATAATAAATTCAATTTTAAAGTATTCTCTTTAATATATATATATATATATATATATATATATATATATATATATGTATGTATGTATGTATATATAATGACAAAAGTAGGTTTATTAAAAAAACAGTTTATTCTTGCATTATTATTTATTGTTTATTATTTTTCTTATGAACAACTGTAAACCTACTTTTGCTGAACCTAATTTTGCTAATATTCTACTAGAGAGATCTCAGCAACTAACTTACTTTTCAATATAACTTTTATACAGATAACTCTTAAACCTAGATTTTTAACCTAGCAATTTCTCTCATGTTTTAATCCATAGAGACACTGCTTACTGGTTGTCTCCAACTTGGCTGGTCTTATGTGACACAGTGACACAGTATGTATGAAATTGAATTAATTACCTTTCCACCAAATCTGAAGCCCCCTTGTTGGTATTTCATATCTTGGTGAATGGTACCCAATTGCCTTAATTTGAAACCATAAAGTAATGATGAATTCTTACTAATTTTATCTCAATGAAAGCTCTTGAGTCAGTTTATTCTCTATCTCCACTGTAAACACTTTATCTTAAAACCACATGCTCTCATCTGTTGTAATGTCTGCCTTGAACAATGATACCCCTTCAGTATATTTTCAACAGTGATGCTAGAAGAGTCTTTATGAAACTTAAGACTAATCATTTTAACCCCCTACTTAAAATAGTTCAGTACCCCTCTATGGATCATAGAATGATATAGAAACTCCTTAACTTTTGTTAAAGGCACTTATGCTCTGCTTGTGCCTGTTCCTCCATGTAAATTTTATTCTCATTTAAGTTTCTACTATTTTTCTAGGTAAGAGTCTTTTGTGCCTATGATTCCTTTCCTCTATGAGTTTTTTTTCATAACTGCTTCTTCTGTGAGAAGGTCTCTTCTCTGTTTATCTCTGCCCCAGCCAGTATTTGCCAGTTCTTCATTATCCAACACTGATCTCATTAGCTCACTCCCATATCTTTCTATGCCACATGTGTCAAATACAAGGCCCGCGGGCCAAATCCGTCCCGCCAGGCCTTGCAATGTGGCCCGCACCGCGCTGTCATCACTGCACTCCGCTGCGTTTCCATCACAATGACAGTTTATGACTGTTCAGTAAACCATTCGGCCCGTGATTTAGGCTGGATTTTAGATTTTGGCCCCTTCTCTGATTGAGTTCGACACCCCTATGCTATTCTAGATTAAGTATTCCCTCATCCTCCTACTGTAAAACCTTCTAATTATCATTTTCATATCACTGTGAACTACTTTAACACCAGAACTTATTTTCATAGAAGTATCGGATTTTCATCTCTATCAGCTTGCTGTAGTGAGAACGTTATTTCATTGACATAAATTCCTTTATTTTTAACTAGAGACCTGGTGAACAAAATTTGTGCATGGGGGTGTGTGTCCCTCAGTCCAGCCTGCACCCTCTCCATTCTGGGACCACTGGAGGGATGTCCAACTGCCCATTTAGGCCCAATCCAGGTAGGATCAGGCCTAAAATGGGCAGTCAGACATCCCTCTCACAATTCAGGACTGCTGGCTCCCAACTGCTTGCCTCTCTGCCTTCCTGATTGCCCCTAACTGCTTCTACCTGCCAGCCTGATCACCCCCTAACCACTCCCCTGCCAGCCTGATTGATGCCTAACTGCTCCCCTGCCAGCCTGTTTGCCCCTACCTGCCCTCCCCTGCAGGCTTGATTGCTCCCAACTTCCCTCCCTTTCAGGTCTGGTCCCTCCCAACTGCTGGCCTCTTGTGGCAGCTATCTTGTGTTCACACGGGGACAGCCATCTTTGACCACATGGGGGCAGCCATTTTGTGCATTGGAGTGATGGCCAATCTGCATATTACTCTTATTAGATAGGATATGGGGATGATATTAATGCCATGTTACATAAGATTATATATCCGTATTTTCCGGCGTATAAGACGACTTTTGAAACGAAAAAAAGTCAACTGAAAATCGGGGGCAAAAGACCAAAATTGCACAAAAATTACCTTCAGATTTTGATGGCAAAGTAAGTCTTTTTTTTTTTGAAGTGAGGGGTAGTCTTATACAGCGAATATAGGCCTAAACCTATGTTTTAACTATAAAATTAAGGGGTCGTGTTATACGCCGGAAAATACGGTAAGAAGTGAGATTATGCATGTAAAACACTTATTACAGTGTCTGACACACAATAAATTATCAGTACATTTTCCTTACTAATGATGTAGTTATGGGCAGTAGTAATAATGGTATTCACTCCATACTTAGTCTCTGGTGCATATTGACTATTTGCTTAATATTTTTGAGTGAATATATAATTATTTTTTGTTGAAGGTAATTTTATAAAGATATTTTTGTGCTTTGGTTTCAGACAAGCAAATATTTGTGCAGAACTTAAGTCTTTGGCTCTACCTGTGATTTGTTTCTCTTTGGAGAAAATTCCATCTTTGAGCATATTATATTAGTTTGTGCTGGATTGTATGTTAGTGAATAAGAACAAAAGTAAAACAAACCTCAAAACTAATGGTTGTATTTTCACATTTTCAATATATTAAAAATAATCAATTCTGCTCCATATGTGGTGTAGGTAAATGCAATATTTTAATCCTCTCATAACCACATAAAAATACAACTAATCTACAGAACAACTATCATTGATAACTACCTGAAATATGGTTTAACAGAAGTCCTACAGCTAAGGGTATAAAGAAGAAGCCACAGCAAGACTGGAGGGAGGGACAGAGAAGAGGAAAAAACTAATCCCAAACCCACGTATGGCTGTTAAAAATTGGGAGGAATATCTCAGATGTGGAAGTCCCCCCAAGGAGCAAGGGGTCTCATACTCATCTCAGGTCCCCAAGTCCCAGGGTTCCAATACCAGGAAGAGAAGCCTCCATAACTTCTGGCTTTAAAAACAAGCTTGGATTGTGGCTAAAATGGAGGACTGTTGGATTTCCAGGAATTCCTCTAAAATGATCTGCACATGGAATTACTTAGACTCACTCCCTCTGAACTCCAGCTCTGTGGCAAGAGCCACAGGCATATAAGGAGGAATTAAATTGTCTGGCATGATAGCAAGAGCTAGAGGGGCAACTTTCTCCCAGATAGAAGTGCTGGAAGAGACCATTGTTCCTTTCTAAGCTCCTTTCCCAACCCCAGACCATCAACCTAGCTAACAATGTTCTCCTCACCCTGGTGATATCTTGAGACCCTGCCCCATACAACTTGTGGGTCCACCTGAGCCTTTCCAGTGGCTTTTTTATACAAATGTCCTCTCTTGGCTCATGTTTCAGACTTTTCTAAAATCTCTCAAAAAAGCATCTTCTGGCTCAGCATGCCCCCTACCTCTTGCTAAGTGTCCCCAGGCCTGGCAATAGTGGCAGCTACCCTTCATTTGCAGCTTGGCTTCTCCTTGGTACCTCCAAGTCCAGCACAGTGGTAGCCATATGCAGATAACTGTGGCTCATGCTGGGTGGCCTCAGGCAGGGCAAAAGTGGAGGATTATTTTGGCCTGAACTTCCTGGGATGCTCCAGAGTCAATGCAACTGGTAGACTCAATTCAGAAGGAAAGACACAGAATAAAAGTAAAGGGATAGAACATGAGAATAGAAACAAGCAAACAAACTGGGGTAGAAATACTTAGATCAGACAAAACAGACTTTAAAACAAAGCTATATGATAAGACACAAAGAAGGGACCATAATTCTACATCTGGGTATTTATCTGAAGAAATCCAAAACACTAAAGCAAAAAAACAAACAACAACAACAACAAAAAAAACAGAGGGTAGAGGCAAAAGTAGGTTAATAGATGTGAGTATGTGAAACAAAGTTTATTCTTGTATTATTATTTATTATTATATTACTTTTTGTATTATTTTCCATATGAACAACTGTAGACCTACTTCCCCCCCCTCCCACCCTGTATATATTCCCATAAAAAGGAATGAAATCTTGCCATTTGCAACAACATGGGTAAAATTAGAGAGTATTTTGCTGAATGAATAATTCAGACAGAGGAAGACAAATGCCATAAGATTTCACTTATATGTGGAATCTAAAAAAACAAACAAGCAAGTAAAACAGAAACAGACTCATAGATATAAAGAACATTTTGATTGCTGCTACATGGGAAGGTGTTGGGGAGATGAGTGAAAAAGGGAAAGGGATGAAGAAGTACAAAATGTTAGTTACAGAATAGTCATGGAGATGTAAAGTTAAAAAATATTGTAATAACTATGCATGATGTAAGAGGATTGTATATTTATTGGGGTAATCACTTAGTAAGTTAAATAATGTCAAATCACCAGGTTGTACATCTGAAACTAACATAATATTATTTGTCAACTATAATGAAAAAATAAAAATTATTTAAAGTTTAAAAAAAAGCCATATAGGTCTAACTTGGATCTACATAAAGAAAGGAACAACATTGAAGAAGGAATAAATGAAGGTAAAATAAAAAACTTTTATTTATTCTTAATTGGTCTAAGAGATAATAATATGTTCAAAATAATAATAGCAACAATATATTTGGACATATACATATATTGCTATGGTCTGAAATTTTATGTCCCCTCAAAATTTATATATTAAAATTCTAACCCCCAAGGTGATTATATTAGGACATGAGGACTTTGGGAGCTGGAAGGGTCACAAGGACAGAGCCCTCATGATTATTAGTCACCTTATAAAAGAGACCCCATAGGCCTCCTTCACCCCTTACACACTGTGAGAATATGAGTTGGGAGTCTGTAAGAGGGGAGAGGGCCCTTACCAGAACCTGACCATGATGATTGGACTTCCAGAACTATGAGCAATAAATTTATGCTACTTACAAGAAACTCGGGCAATAGTGTTTTGTTATAGTAGCCTAGACACACTAAGACACATTCACTCATACAATATACTAGAGGCCCGGTGCATGAAATTTGTGCATGGGGTGAGGGGTGTCCCTCAGCCCAGCCCGGCCTGTACCCTCTCTAATCTGGGACCCCTCAAGGGATGTCCAACTGCCCATTTAGGCTGGGTCCCACTGAGCAGTAGGATATCACTCTCACAATCCAGGACTGCTGGCTCCCAACTGCTCGCCTGCCTGCTCTTCTGATTGCCCCTAACCGCGTCTGTCTGCCAGCCTGATCACCCCCTAATCACTGCCATGTCAGCCTGATTGATGTCTAACTGCTCCCCTGCCAGCCTGTTTGCCACCAACTTCCCTCCTCTGCCAGCCTGGTCACCCCTAACTGCCCTCCCCTACAGGGTTGATTGCCTCCAACTGCCCTCCCTTGAAGACCTGGTCCCTCTCAACAGCCCTCCCTTGCAGACCTGGTGCCTCCCAACTGCCCTCCCCTGCTGGCCATCTTGTGTGGCCCTCTTGTGTCCACATGGGGGCAGAATCTTTGACCACATAGGGGCAGCTATCTTGATCTTGTGTGTTGGAGTGATGGTCAAACTGCATATTACTCTTTTATTAAATAGGATAGAAGCCTAGTGCATGGGTAGGGGTCAGCTGGTTTGCCCTGAAGGGTGTCCCAGATCAGGGTGGGTGTTCCCTTGGGGTAGGGGGTGCATGAGAGAAGGGCCTGTGGTTTTCAGGCTGACCATGCCCCCCAGAGACACAAGCAGAGACACAAGCAGAAGGTAAATAAATTTTGTAGCCTGGAGGGAGCCAAGCCTCCTGCTGACTCCATGGCAGTAACCATTTCTGTTGGAATTTATGTATCTTCTATAATTAAAACTTTGTACCCTTGAGTGGAGGTCTAGGTTGCCTAGGGCAGGCAGAAAGTTTGGCTTCCATTGTCGGGGAAACCCAAGCCTCTCAACTGCTCTCTGTGGCTGCAGCCATCTTGGTTGGGTTAATTTGCATACCCACTCTGATTGGCTGGTGGGTGTGGCTGATGGGCATGACTTGAGCAGAGTGATGGTTAATTTGCATATTACTCTTTTATTAGGTAGGATATACTAGAGGCTCACTGCATAAAATTTATGCATTCAGAGTGAGGAGTCCCTCAGCTCAGCCTGTGACCTCTTACAGTCGAGAAGCCCTCAGGGGATGTTTGACAAACAGCTTAGGCCTGGTCCCCAGTGGCTTGTGGCTGAGCAGTGCTCCCCCTGTGGGAGTTCACTGACCATCAGAGGGCAGCTCCTGCATTGATTGTCTTCTCCCTAGTGGTCAGTGTGTGTTATAGTGACTGGTTGTACTGCCATTTGGTCAATTTGCATATTACCCTTTTATTATATAGAAGATATATATATTTACTAGAGGCCCATTGCACAAAATTCATGCATGGGGGGAATGTCCCTCAGTCACGCCTGCACCCTCTTATAATCCAGAACTCTTTGGTTAGGGTCCCTAGGCCTGACCCATGACCAGGATCTATTGGGGCTTTCCTTCCTCTGGCTGCTAGAAGTTCTCCCTGCCCCCCACTGCTGCCACTGCTTGCCATCTGTGCAGTGCTGCCTCCCATGCCACCAATCACCTCCCTATGTGGGCAACAGGCATGGGTTATGATCATGTGGCTGGCCTGGACCTTCCTCTGTGGGGTGAAGTTTGGCTGGCCTCACATACCCACCACAGTATCACTGGCCAGTGGCCTGGGCCTCCCTCTGTGGGGCAACAGATTGTGGGGCCCCCAGATTGATCACTTTGTATAGGGTGGCCCCACCCACCCACCACAATACCACAAGCTAGGTGGCCTGGCCTCCTTCCCTGGGGTGATTGTGGGGCAATAGCAGGGGCCCCCGATGCACCTGCCTTGGCTGCCCTGGTGCCCGTGCATGTCACAGCATGGTCATCTAGATAGTCATTAAGCTTTTTGGTTGATTTGTATATTACACTTTTATTGTTATACTAGAAGCTTGGTGCATGAAGTGCATCCACAGGGGAGTCCCTCAGCCTGGCCTGCACCCCCTCGCAATCCATGATTACTTGGAGGATGTCTGACTGCCAGTTTAGGCCCGATTCCACAGGGATCCCTGCAGGATTGGGCCTAAACTGGCAGTCAGACATCCGTCTCACAACCAGGGACCCACTGGCTCCTAACTGCTAGCCTGCCTGCCTGCCTGATTTTCCTTAACTGCTTCTGCCTGCCTGCCTGATCACCTCTAATAGCCTTGTGTGCCTGCCTGATCTCCCCTAACTGCCTCTTCCTACCTGCCTGATCTCCCCTAACTGCCTCAGCCTGCCTGCCTCATTTCCCCTAACTGCCTCTCTCTGCCTGCCTGATCTCCCTAACTGTTTGTCTGCCTGCCTAATCTCCCCTAACTCCTCTGCCTCAGCTCCCACCATTGCAGTTTTGACCAAAAGAATGTCTGGAATGATGTCCAGAAGGTCATTCAGCTGCCTGCTCTAATTAGAATATTATACTTTTACTATTACCCAAGTATATAAAACAAATCTGAAGGTAGAACTAAATAGCAATACAATATTGGTAGAAGACTTTAATACACACTTTCAATAATAGATAAAACATTCAGACAGAATGAAGTAAGAAAATAGTGTATTTGAATTACATGATAGATCAAATAAGATTAACAGCATTCCACACAACAGCAGCAGAATACACATTCTTCTCAAGAGCACAAGGAACATTCCAGAGAATAGAACACATCTTAGATTACAAAACAAGTCTTAAATTTGGTTGAAATCACATCAGGTGTTTTTTCCGGTATAAAAGTAGAAATGAATGACAGAAGGGAAATTGAAAAATTCAAAAATATGTGGAAATTATACAGCATATTACTAAATAACCAATGGGCCAAAAATAAATTTAAAAAATCAGCTCTCTGGGCCAACATCTTGGTGAAGCAGCAGCAGTGCCCTGCTCTCCTAGTCCCACAATGCTGCCCAAGGATAACAACAGGAAGAAAGATGCAGTAAAGTCAGCCAAGAAAGAGAAAGACCCAGTGAATAAATCAGGGGGCAAGACCAAAAAGAAGTGGTCCAAAGGACAAGCTCAATAACTCGGTTTTCTTTGTCAAAGCCACATAAAACAAAGTCTGTAAAAAAGTTCCCAAGGACAAACTATAACACCAGCTGTGGTCTCCAAGAGATTGAAGATTTGTGACTCCTTGCAGGGTAGCCCTTCAGGATCTCCCCAGTAAAGGATTTATTAAACTAGTCTCAAAGCACAGAGCTCAAGTGATTTACAAAAGAAACACAAAAGGTTGGGATGCCCCAGATGCTAGAGCAGACACATGAACAACAGGTCTCACCAGCTGTACATTTTGAAAAATAAAACTTTATTAAATAAAAAAAAAAAAAAATATATATATATATATATATATATATATATATATATATATATATATAGTATCTTTAAAAATTATTATTGCAATTAGTTGGGTAACATTGGTTAATCAAATTATATAGGTTTCAAGTGTGTAATTATATAATACATCATCTATATATTGTATTGTGTTCACCATCCAAACTCAAGTTGCTTTCCTTCTTCATTTATTCCCCCTTTATCATCTTGTATCTGCCCAACCCCCTTTCCGTCTTATAATCAGCTTACTGTTGTCTATGAGTCTTTTTTTCTTAATCCTTTAATGTTTTTCACCCTTCCCCTAATTCCCACCCATCTGACAGCACTCTGTTTTTTGTTTCTATGAGTCTGTTTCTATTTTGTTTGTTTGCTTATTTTGTTCATTAGGTTCCACACGTAAGTGAAATCATATGATACTTGTCTTTCTCTAACTGGCTTCTTTCACTTGTGCAATACTCTCCAGGTCCATCCATGCTATCACAAAAGATAAGATTTCTTTCCTTTTTATGGCTGAATAATATTCCTTTGTGTAAATGCCCCACAGCTTTTTTTTATCTACTCATCTGCTGATGAGCACTTGGGCTGCTTCCAAGTCTTGGCTATTGTAAATAACACTGCAATGAACATAGAGGTGCATATATTATTTTAAATTAGAGTTTTGGTTTTCTTCAGATACTAGTAGCATGGTGCACAAAATTTGTACACAGGATGGGGGTGTTTCCTCAGCCCAGCCTGAACCCTCTCCAATCGGGGACCCCTTAGGGGATGTCTGACTGCCAGTTTAGGCCCAAAAAAACCAGTAGTCGGACATTCCTCTTGCAATCTGGGACCGCTGGCTCCTAACTGCCTCTGTCTGCCTGCCTGATTGGCCTTAACCTCTCTGCCTGCCTTCCTGATCTCACCCCTAACTACCCTCCCCTGCTGGCCTGATTTCGCCCCTAACTGCTCTCCCCTGCCAACCTGAATGCCTCTAAGTGTCTCTGCCTGTTTGATTGCCAGAGGTCAGGGTGCAGGTGAATGGGATTCCTGGCTGTCAGACCACTGATAGCAACCTATCCACCATCCAATTCTGCGAGGAATGGGGATCTCTCCTCCATCCTGTTAGGGTCCAGTTTGAAGGCTGGCTATGCCCCTGATTACTCAAGACCCAGAGTTCCACCATGCCCTGGCTGGGGCCCACAGCCCCCTCAGCAGTCACGGCTGGGTCGCCAAGGTGCCACTGCATCCCATGGCCCACAGCCCCCTTAGCAGTCTACAGGAGGTGGGAAGGGACAGGATTGAGAGGTCAGCAGTTCAGCCCACTCACCTTTCTCCACTGACCTGAGCCTGCTGCATGCAGCCTGGCATTCATTCATCCTTTCAGTTGTTTTAGACATTATGGCCTCTGGCTCTTTATATATATATAGACTAGAGGCCTGGTGCACAAAATTGTGCACCGGGGTGGGTGTCCCTCAGTCCAGCCTGTACCCTCTCCAATCTGGGACCCCTTGAGGGATGTCCAACTGCCCATTTAGGATCAGGCCTAAACGGGCAGTCGAACATGCTTCTCACAATCCAGGACTGCTGGCTCTCAACTGCTCGCCTGCCTGTTTTCCTGATTGCCCCTAACTGCTTCTGCCTGCCAGTCTAATCACCCCCTAACCACTCCCCTTCCAGCCTGATTGATGCCTAACTGCTCCCCTGCCAGACTGGTCACCCCTAATTGCCCTCCCCTGCAGGCTTGATCACCCCTAACTGCCTTCCCTTACAGGCCTGGTCTCTCCCAATTGCCCTCCCCTGTTGGCCATCTTGTGGCGGCCATTTTTTGTCCACATGGGGGTAGGACTTTAACCACATTGGGGCAGCTATTTTACATACTTGTTAAATTTATTCCTATGTATTTTATTTTTTGATGCAATTCTAAATAGGATTATTTTTTTAGTTTCTCTTCCTGACAGTTCTTTATTGGAATATAAAAAGTGCAACTGATTTCTGGATTTTTATTCTTGTATTTTTTACTTTACTAAATTCATTTATAAGTTCTATAAAGTTTTTGTGGAATTTTTAGGGTTCTCTATAAACAGTATGTCATATACAAATAGTGACAATTTTACCTCTTCTTTTTCAATTTGGTTCACTTTTATTTCTTCTGTTTGTCTGCTCTGGCTAGGGATTCCATTAGTATGTTGAATAAGAGTGGTGAAAGCATACATCTCTGTCTTGTTTCTGATCTTAAGGAAAATGCTTTTAGTTGTTTTGCCCATCCTATATAGTAAAACCATAATATACAAATTGACTGAATGGTGGAATGACCTGTCACTATGATGCACAATTACCATCAGGGGGCAGATGTTCAATGTAGGAGAAACACCGCTCAGCCAGAAGCCAGGCTCATGGATATCAAGCACAGACATAGTGGTAGGAGCTTCTCTCACCTTTGCACCAGCACTAAGTATGTCTGACTGATGGCTTAGGCCAGACATCAGTCAGACATCCCCTGAGCACTCCTGGACTGCAAGAGGGTGAAGGCTGGGCTGAGGGAACCCCCCCAAGTGCACAAATTTTGTGCACCAGGCCTCTAGATGAGTATAACATTGCTATGGGTTTGTCATATATGGCTTTATTATGTTACTATTCACACTTTGAGAGCTTTTATTATATTTGGGTGTTGGATTTTATAGAATGCATTTTCTGTACCTATTGATATGACTTTGTGGTTTTTACCCTTCATTTTGTTTATGTGGTGCATCATGTTTATTGATTTGTGGCTTTTATACCAATCTTGCCTTTCCAGAATAATTCCCACTTGATCATGCTGTAAGATTTAAAAAAAAAAAAAATATATATATATATATATATATATATATATATATATATATATATATATATATATATATTTGATTTAATAGAGGAAGGAAGAGGGAGACAGAAACATCAATGATGAGAGAATCATCAATTGACTGCCTACAGCAGGCTCTCTACTAGGGATCAAGCCTGCAACCTAGGCATATTTCCTGACTGGGAATCAAACGGTGACCCCCTGCTTCATAGGTTGACATGCAACCACTGAGCAAGACCAGCCGGGCCTGTATGACCGTTTTAATATATTGTTAGATCCTGTTTGTTAATATTTTGTTGAGGATTTTAGCATCTATCTTCATCAGAGATACTGGGCTATAATTTTCTTTCTTTGTCATGTCTTTATTTGGTTTTGAAATTAGGAAAATGTTGGCCTCATAAAATGATCTTGGAAGTGTTCCTTCCTCGTGAAGATTTTATAATAATTTAGGAAGGATAGGTGTTCTTTGAATGTTTGCTGAAATTGTGAATCCATCTAGTTCAGGACCTTTGTTTGTTGGGACTTCTTAAAATTATTGCTTTAATTTTATTATATTTTATGAATAAAATATCTTGAGACAAAAGTAAAAATATTATGTAACAAAATTTATATGACAAAACAAATGCGGCACTAAGGGAGAAGTTTATATAGATAAACACCTACATTACAGAAGAAGAAGCATATCAATTTAACAACCTAACTTTACACTTCAAAGAACTAGAAAAAGAAGAACAAATGAAACTCAAAGTTAGCAGATGGAAGGAAATAACAAAGATCAGAGCAGAAATAAATGAGAGACCAGAAAACAAAGAGATAATGAATTAAGTAACAGCTGATTATTTGAACAGATAAGCAAAAATGACAACTTTACAGTTAAACTAAGAAAAATAAAGACAAAACACAAATATATAAAGTTAGAAATGAAACTAGAGACATCACAACTGATACAACAGAAATTATAAAAAATGATAACAGGGTGGGAGACATCAGCAAGGCATGGTGTCCTGGAGCCCAGAGGCAGCAGCACCTCTGCTCAGTGGAATTCCCAGGCTTCTTCCTCTCTGCTATTCCCAAAGGATGTTTGTCTGGCAGGCTGAGGGGGATCTCATAGTAAACCAGATTCTCAAAGAAAACTTTCCTCCAGCTACTGCAAAGTCATTGACAGTTCAGAAGGCTGTGTGGCAATATGTGAAATCCAAAGGAAGTCAGGAGAATTTAAGGAGAAGAAGACATGGTAAATCAGGGACTAAAAGAAGAAATAAAAGAAATGCACAGATTGCAGATATTTACTTCTGTCCTCAAACACTGATCACACCCTGCTGCATAGTTGCTGCTGTTTAAACCTGTGGGTGAACTTGACCATTCTTTCCTATAAGAAATATATCTATTTTGTCATAGACATTTTTATATCATAATTATAGAAGAATATGTTATCTATTTAGATGTTAAAGGCAACAGACAACTGAAAAAAATACTGTTATGAACAATTGTATGCCAACCTTCAAAAATGAATAAATTCCTTGAAACATAAATCGACCAAGACTAAATCATGAAAAATCAAAAATAAGAACATACTAATAATAGGAAAGAGAATGAATCTATGTTAAAACAAAACAAAACAAAACAAAAAAAACCTCCTAACAAATAAAATGTGATGACTTTATTTGTGAACTCTACCAAACATTTAATTAAAAAAAAAAATTAAGGGCAATCCTTCTAACACTCTTCAAAATTGAAAAGGATTGAAAACTTCCAAGTTCATTTTACAAAATGAGTCCGTATACCAAATCCAGACAAAGACAGTATAAGAAAAGAAAATTTTATTTGGACCAATATCCCTGAGAAATATAGATACAAAAATCCTCAATGAATTTATAGCAAACCAAATTCAACAGCTCATTAAAAGAATCTACACTATGACCAAGTGGGATTTATCCCTAAGATATAAGAGTTTTTTAACCTGTGAAAATCACTAATATGATATACCACATTAACATCATGAAGGATAAATACCACATAAATATATTAATAAATGCAGAAAAATCATTTTATGAAATTGAGTCACACTTTTATAATTTAAAACATTCTCAACAAACTAGGAATAGAAGAAATACACCTAAACATAACAAAGGCCACAGCTAACATTATAGTCTATGGTGAAAATCTGAAAGTTTTTTCTCAAAGATGAAGAATAAGGACAAGGATGCTCACTCTCACTATTTCTACTCAACAGAATACTGAAAGAATTTGGGTATAAATAGAAAGAGAAATAGTAGCTAAGGGTAAAATAATAAATAACTGAGTTATGTAATAAGGAAAATTCAATATTACACAGAACTAAAGGTGATATTGTTTCTTAGCTCTAATTAAAAAATAAATATGTTTGTGGAGACCAGTCCAGCATTTGGATCCTGCCTCCACACATGCAGATTCTTCTCCATTATCCAAATCCCCTACCAGAGTGTACATTTATTCAACTGATTACTCTACATTGACTCATTATAAGCATCCAAAGTCCATAATTTACTAGTACTAGTACATTACAGTTCATTATATGTCTTGTACATTCTATGGATTTAGAAAAATGTATGATATTATCCATCATGATTGTATCATACAGAGTAGTTTCACTTCCCTAAAAGTTATCCGGGACCCAGCTATTTATCCCTCCCCACCCCAATTCCTGGCAACCAGTGATGTTTTTATTCACATAGTTTCACATTTTCCAAAATATTCTATAGTTGGAATAACACAATATGTAGATTTTTAAAATCAGCTTTTTTTTTTCACACAGAAATATACATTTAAGATTCCACCATGTCTTTTCATAGCTTAATAGTTCATTTCTTTCAGCACTGAGTAATATCGCATTGTCTGGACATACTATTGTATAGATACTAGTAAATGGTTTATCTGTTCACCTACTGAAGGATATCTTGGCTGCTTCCAAATTTGATGAGTACCTCCACATTTATTTATTTATTTGCTGTTATAAACATCCACATCACAATTTTTATGTTAACATTAGTAGCCCTGCGCATGAATCCATGCACCAGTATCTCTCTACCAGACCTGGCTGCTCCACGCCTGCTGCCCAGAGGCTCTCCATGGCCAAAAGGCCCATCTGTGACTGGATGTGGAATGCTTGCCTTGTCGCTGCGGTGATGACGCAAGCGTCCCCCCCTCCTCAAAATTACCACTCCCCCAGCTGCTTCATGCCCACTGCACAGAGGCCCTTCGTGGCCAGGGTGGAACACTTGCCACTTGCCTTGTCACTGTAGCGATGAAGCAAGCATTCCTCCAGACCGCTCATGCTGACCACTCTTAGCCGCTGTCCCCCCTGGGACTGGGGAACTCCAGCAGGGCTGAGAGGACTGAGTGCCACCATCTTGTGGCTATGGACACCATCAGCTTTGTGATGGAGTGATAGTTAATTTGCATATTATCTTTTTATTAGATAGGAACTTTTTTTAAAAAAAAATTGATATTTTACAGATGTCCTCCTGTTCCCTCTCTTTGCCTACCTTCAACCAGCCCCTGGTCCCCCTCCCTCTGGCCTTCACCACACTGTTCTTAGTGCCCAAGGGGTATGCATGTATGTTCTTTAGCTAATCTCTTCACCTTCCTAACATCAATTTTTAACTCCTTTGGAGAGATACCAAGGAGTGTGTTTGCTGGTTCATATGGTTAAGTGTATGTTTAGTTTTCTAAGAAGTTGCCAAGTTCTTTTCCAAAGTGACTAAGCATTCCCACCAGCAGTGTATAAAATTTCCTGGTGCAACACATTTTCACCAGTTTTTGGTGTTGTTAGTATTTCACATATGAGCCATTATAATAAGTACAAGAAAGAAATGGTATCTCATAGTTATTTTATCTTTTTTATCATTCCATCCTTCTTATTTTTTAAAACTTTATTGAGATAAAATTCACATGCCAAAAATTCATCCACTTAAAGCATATAAAGTATATTTTCAACCATCACTGCAATATAATTTTATAATGTTATAAAATCTCTAAAGATAATACCATACCCTGTAGCAGTCACTCCCCATTTCCACTTCCTCAAATTCCTCGCACCCACTAACCTTCTAACTCTGTAGATTACATATTTTAGACATTTATATAAATAAAATCATATAATATGTGACCTTTTGTATCTGCATTTTTTGTTCACTTACCTTGATGTTTCATTTTTTTTTAAATTGCATTTCCCTGATGACAGATGGTGTGCAGTATCTTTTCATATATTTATGTGCTATCTGTATGGCTTCTTTTGTGAGGCACATTTTTTTAATTGGGCTGTTTATTTTCTTTTGTTTTAGGAGGTCTTTGTTTATTTGGGGTAATCGTTTTTTAGCAGATGACTCTTTCATAAATATATTTTCCCCGCCTGTGTCTTGACACCTAATTCTTTTAAAATTATTTCATTTTTCTTTATTGTTGACAGTATTACAGATGTCCCCCAATTTCATCCTGTTTACACCCCTCTTCCCAGGCTAGGCCTTCACCACACTATTGTCTGAATTGTCATCTAATTCTTTCTTTTAAAATTTTTATTGTTGAAAGTGTTACATATGGCCTTCTTTTTCTCCCATTGACCCCATCTAGCCTAAACCCAGACCTTCATGACCCTATTGTCTGTGTCTATAGGTTATGCGTACATGTAAATACTGTAAGTTCTTAAGTTGATCTCTTCCTATCCATCCACTCACTCCAACATCCTTCTGAGATTTGACAGTCTATTCCTGTCATGTAATTTTTGATAGTGTCTTTCACAGAGAAGGTGATTTCAATGTTAGTGAAGTCTACGTTACTCAGTAAGCAAGTTTATTCATTAATACTAAAACAGTATCCAAATAACACATATTGAAAAGAAAATTTAGTTATTTTCAAAAGAGAGGGAGCCAGGCTGGTGTTGCTCAGTGATTAAGCATTGACCTATAAAGCAGGACGTCACAGTTCAATTCCTGGTCAGGGCACATGCAGTGGTTATGGATTTGATCCCAGTAGGGGGTGTACAGGAGGCAGCGGATTGATGATGTTTCTCTCTCATTAATATTTCTCTCTCTTTATCCCTTTCCCTTTCTCTATATCTAAAAAATAAATGAAAACTTACTTTAATAAATTAAAAAAAATAAAAAGAGGAGGAGAAAGATGAAGAGAATTTATGATGAAACTCGTTATTTTCTTTTTTAAAAATATTAAAACTGCAGAGACTGGTTTGGCTCAGTGGGCAGAGCATCAGCCTGCGGACTGAAAGATCCCAGGTTCAATTCCAGTCAAAGGCATGTACTTTGGTTGCGGGCACATCCTCAATAGGAGGTGTGCAGGAGGCAGCTAATCAATGTTTCTCTCTCATCCATGTTTCTAACTCTCTATCTCTCTCCCTTTCTCTCTGTAAAAAATCAATTAAATATACTAAAAAATAAAAAATATATTAAAACTATTGTCTATATCAAATTGAGAAAAGAAAAATTTAAAAATTTTTGAAATAATAATTTTACTGTATCTTCCAAGTTATATAGAAATTAAAATAACTTGAAAAATAAATTTTAATCTAGTTCATAGTAGAAGAGGAAATATTAATTCCTCTTCTACCTATTTAAGCATACCAATTTAATTAAAATAAGGCAATACAGTCTTGAAAATATTAAAATGAGCTCAAGTATAGGCATTTTAATTACTTCAGACTTATATAGCAAACACAAATTACACACACAAAACTTAATTACAAGAATAACTGAATGTTAATGAAAAAAACATCACAATAGATTCTGACAAAGTGAAAGTGAATCCAACTCTTCTAAACAAACAGAAGAAGAATGCTGGGAAATTCATTCTCTTTCTAAACAAAATTTGTTTTTAATACAATAATCTACAATGATTGGAGTCCAATTTTATGTATGAAACATGCTTAGACAACTTCAATTATGCTAAATCTTAAAAGAACTCACTAGCATTCATGTCAGTAGCACTCATTTGATAAAAATTCATATGCTTTTCACAGATGTCATTTGTTCAATTCTCCTATTTTTATAATATTTTGGAGGTAGAGGTTTTTTCCTAAACTTTTCATACATCTTTTTTTGTCTTGGAAAGTCAATTATAGTTCTTTTAAATATATGAATTTTATACAAAAGTCTTAATTTTTATATTATTTGACTAGTTAACACATACACATGTGTAAAATAAAATTCAAATACTACAAAATCCTTAAAAATAAAAACTTTCTTTTCCTAACTCCTCTTTGCCCCAGAAACTTTCAAACTCAAAATCCATCAAAATAATTTTTAAACCCGTGTTTTCTGTTAGAAATACTAGTGATACTTGGTGCATACAAAAGTATATAAATTAATAGATATCATGTACTATATATGGATATCCTATATAATAAAACCCTAATATCCAAATCAACCAAACAGCAGAACGACCAGCAGAACAACTGGTCTCTATAACACATACTGACCACCAGTCGGGGTAGCTCCTGCATTGAGTGTCTGCCTTCCCACCCCGAGAGTGAGGCAACCAGTGGCAGCGGCGATTGGGAGGCTGGGGCTTCCAAGGCAGGTGCCAGTGGGGACCCCCAATTGCTCCACCCACTGGTCACCACACAGATGGCCCTGATTTCTTGCCAGGCCTAGGGACCCTACCCAATATTTGGGAACAGTCTCTTAGATTTAAAAATTAAAACCTGGCAAGGCTATTCTTATACTGAAAAACAAACAAATAAACAAAAACAAGACGATGCATCCATGAACTCTGGCTTGCGCATTTTTTTATCAGTCCTGATTCTGTCACTTATAGCTGTGTGACAAAGTTAATTACTTAACTTCTTTCTGCTTCTGTTTTTCCACCCATAAGATGGGGAAAATGGCAGTACTGCCTCAGAAGGATCATGTTATGCACTACTTTTTATAATCAGCAAAAAAATGTGGGTACCCATACAACAGCAAGATGCATTTCACCTGCATGGAAAGTATGGTCACTGATGCATGCAGCGTCCCAGATTGTGAAAGGGATGGCTGACTGCCAGTTTAGGCCCAACATCCCCCAAAGGGTCCTGGATTGTGAGAGGATGCAAGCTGGGCTGAGGGCATCCCCCCACATGTATGCATTTTGTGCACTAGACCTCTAGTATGTCTTTATAAAAATGTGCATAATATACACACACATAGATATCTATTACCACCTAGGCTGGCAGATTAGACACAGTCATATTTCTTTATTTGCTGTTTATTGTCTTCCATTATTCCTTAAAAGTATTGAAGAATTTATGTTGATTACATGATTGACAGGAATAACAAGTTTGAGACTTAGCTATCTAAGGAAAGCACTTTTAACTTAAGAAAATGAATTTTTAAGGTTACCTGATTTATACTTATCATTTGAATGTTTTTAATTTAAATATTATGCACAGTGAATTATGTATGGTAAAAATAATCTGAAGCTACCCTGTACTAAAGTCAATGTATTTTAACAGATACTATTATACAATGGGGTCACATTAACAATGACGCCTATTGATCTCTTCACAGGCACCCTAAGAAAGCTAAACTGTTATTCTGTAGCATGAAAATTTTTGGTTGGTAGTAGAAACATTGATTTTGAATAAGTTATTTCAACATTTATTCATGAAAATATGTTCTATTTAATGTTTCCCTAGGTTTTGTTTTACTACACTATTGACACTTAAATAATCTTTAAAACTTTTTTATTGGACTTTTTAAAATTTTTATTGTTGAGAGTATTACAGATGTACCCTTTTCCCCCCACCCAAAATTGCCTCACTCTACCCAGTTCATGCCCCACCCAAGGCCTTCATTACCCTTCATCTGTGTCCATAGGTAAGAACTTTGGTTAATCTCTTTCAGCCCCTTCACCCTCTGCCTTACCTCTGAGATTCGCCAATCTGTTCCATGCTTCCATGCTTCTGATTCTGCTTCATTCACCTGTTTATTTTGTTCATTAGATTTCTTGTATATTTATTATTATTTTTAGATTTTATTGTTGATAGATATGTATTTGTTGGCCATATTTCTCCTCCTCCTCCTCCTCCTCCTCCTCCTCCTCCTCCTCCTCCTCCTCCTCCTCCTTCTTCTTCTCCTTCTTCTTCTTCTTCTCCTTCTTCTTCTTCTTCTTCTTCTTCTTCTTCTTCTTCTTCTTCTTCTTCTTCTTCTTCTTCTTCTTCTTCTTCTTCAATACCCTTCAACATTTCATAAAATACTGGTTTGATGTAATGAACTCCTTTAGCTTTCTTATTTATTTATTTATTTATTTGTTTGTTTGTTTGTTTGTTTATTTATTTATTTATTTTGGTCTGTGAAGCCCTTTATCTGACCCTTAATTCTAAATGATAGCTTTGATGGGTAGAGTATCTTGGTTGTAGGTCTTTACTGTTCATGACTGAATATTTATTGCCACTCTCTTCTGGTCTGTAAAAGTTTCTTTTGAGAAGTCAGGCTGATAGTCATAAGAGTGTTCCCTTGTACATAACTAACTGCTATTCTCTTGCTGTTTTTAAGATTCTTTCATTGTCTTTAACCATTGGCATTTTAATTATGATGTGTCTTGGTGTGGTTCTCTTTGGATTCCTCTTGTTTGGAGTTTTCTATGCTTCCTGGACTTGTATGTCAATTTCTTTCACCAGGTAGGGGAAGTTTTGTCATTATTTCTTCAAATACATTTTCAATATCTTTCTCTCTTCTCCTTCTGGAACCCTGATGATATGAATGTTGGTATGCTAGAAGTAGTCCCAGAGGCACCTTACATTTTCTTCATATTTATTTTTTATTTTTTTTTTATTTTGCCCTTTTAATTGTGTGTTTTTTGCTTCTTCATATTCCAATTTTTTTTCATTTTATTTTTATTGTTTAAAGTATTACATATAGTAGTACATGTATCTCATTTTTGTCCCCATTGACCTTCCCCCAACCTCCCCTACCCACTGTCGCATGCCCTCAGGCTACAGCCCCCTTCCGCCCCCTGTGTCCTGTCCATTTGTCCATTGGTTGTGCTTATATACATGCATACAAGTCCTTTGGTTAATTTATTTCCCCACCTCCTCAACACTCCCCAGTCTACCTGTTATAATTTGACAATCAGTTCAATACTTCTCTGGCTCTATCTATTTGTTCATCAGGTTATAATGTTTTTTTATTTTACATAAATGAGTGAGATCATATAATATTTTTATTTCATTGCCTGGCATATTTCACTTAGCATAAGGCTCTCCAGTTCTATCCATGCTGCTGCAAATGGTTGGGATGCTTTCTTTTTTATAGCAGCATAGTATTCAATTGTATAACTATACCATAGTTTTCTAATCCACTCATCTGTTGATGGACACTCAGGTTGTTTCCAAATCTTAGCTATGGTGAATTGTGCTGCTATGAACATAGAGTGCATATATCCTTCCTGATTGGTGTTTCTAGTTTCTTGGCTATATTCCTAGAGGTGGGATTACTGGGTCAAATGGGAGTTCCATTTTTAGTTTTTTGAGGAAAGCCTATAATGTTCTCCACAGTGGCTGCACCAGTCTGCATTCCCACCAGCAGTGCACCAGGGTTTTTTTTTTCTTCATATCTTCACCAGAACTTGTCATTTGTAAACTTGTTGATGATAGAAATTCTGACAGGTGTGAGATGTTACCTCATTGTCATTTTGATTTGCATCTCTCGTATAATTAGTGACTTGGAGCATGCTTTTATATGTCTCTTAGCCTTCCTTCTGTCTTCTTTTGAAAAGTATCTATTTAGGTCCGTTGTCAATTTTTTTAATTGGATCATTTATCTTCCTTTTATTAAGATGTATAAGTTGCCTGTTAATGTTAGAGATTAAACCTTTATCAGTGATGACATTTGCAAATACGTTCTACCATACAGTGGGCTTTCTTGTTGTTTTGTTGATGGTTTCTTTTGATGTGAAAAAGCTTTTTATTTTGATGTAGTCCCATTTGTTTATTTTCTCTTTAATTTCCATTGTCCATGAGGGGTATTGGTGAAGAAATTGCTTCAGCATATGTCTAAGATTTCTCTGCTTGTGGATTCCTTTAGTGTTTTTATGGTTTCCTGTTTTATGTTTAAGTCATTTTTCTATTTTGAGTTTATTTTTATGTATGGTATAAGTTGGTGGTGTAGTTTTGTATCTTTTGTATGTATCTGTCCAATTTTCTACATACCATTTAATTTAGAAACTGTCTTGGCTCCATTTCATGTTCATGCCTCCTTTGTCAAATATTAATTTATTAATTGAGCATAGTAGTTTGGGTCGATATCTGGGTCATCTATTCTATTCCATTGCCATATAAGTCTGTTCTTGTGCAGTACCAGACTGTTTGGAGAACAGTGGCTTTGTAATACACTTTGAAATCTGGTATTGAAATACCACCTACTTTGTTCTTCTTTTCCAGGATTGCTGTGGCTATTTCAGGTCATTTTTTATTCCAGATGAATTTTTGGAGAGTTCTTTCTGGGTCTGTGAAATATTTGGTATTTTAATGGGAATTTCACTGAATCTATAGATTGCATTGGGTAGTATGGACAATTTAATGATGTTGATTCTACCAATCCATGAATGTGGTATGTTCTTCCATCTGTTTATGTCTTCCACTATCTTTTTTTGTTTTTGTGTGTATGTGTGTGTGTCCTGTAGTTTTCTGTATATAGTTCTTTTACTTCCTTAGTTAAGTTTATTCCGAGGTATCTTACTATTTTTGGTGCAATGGTAAATGTGATTGTATTTTTTAGTCTCTCCTACTGTAAGTTCACTATTGCTGTATATAAATGCCATAGATATGTTGATATTTATTTTATATCCTTCTACATTGCTGAATTCATTTATTAAATCTAATAGTTTTTTGATGGATTCTTTAGGATTGTTTATGTACAATATCATGTCATCTGTGAATAAGGAAAATTTTACTTCTTTTCCAATTTGGATGCCTTCATTTCTTTTCCTTATCTAATAGCAATGGCAAATACTTCCAGTACTATGTCAAACATGAGTGGCGAGAGTGGGCACCCATGTCTTGTTCCTGATTTAGGGGAAATGATTTTAGTTTTTGCCCATTGAGTAAGATATTGGCTGTGGGTTTCTCATATATGGTTTTTATTATGTTGAAGTATAATCCTTTTATTCCCCCCTTGCTGAGAATTTTTATCAAAAATGGGAGTTGGACTTTATAAAATGCTTTTTCTGCATCAATTGATATGACTATGTGGTTTTTATCTTTCAGTTTGTTTATGTGATGCATCACGTTTATTGATGTGCAGATATTGTACCATCCTTGCATCCCTGGGAAAATCCTACTTGGTCATGGTGTATGATCTTTCTGATTTACTGCTGGATATTTGCTAGAAATTTGTTGGCATCTTTGATCATGAAAGATATTGGCATGTAATTCTCTTTCATTGTGTTGTCTTTATCTGGTTTTGGTATTAGGTTGATGCTGGCTTCATAGAAGGAGCTTGGAAGTGTTCCTTTCTCTTGAATTTTTTGGAATAGTCTGGTAGGATAGGTCTTAGTTCTTCCCTGAATGTTTGGTAAAACTCCCATGTGAAGCCATCTGGCCCTGGGCTTTTGTTTGCAGGAATATTTTTGATGACTGCTTCAATTTTTTCCATATTTATTGACCTGCTGAGATGTTTGATTCTTCCTGCTTGAGTTTTGGATGGTTGTGTTTTTCTAGGAATATGTCCATTTTCTCCAGGTTGTCCAGTTTGTTGGAATAGCGTTGTTCATAGCATTTTTTTTAACAATCATTTTATTTCTGTGGGATCTGTTGTTATTTCACCTCTTTCATTTCTTATTTTGTTTCTTTGGGTCCTCTCTCTTTACTTCTTGGTGAACCTGGCTAGATGTTCTTCAATCTTATCTATCTTTTCAAAGAACCAGCTCTTGGTTTTCTTGATTTTTTTTTTGTCTCTATGTTGTTTATCCCCACTCTGATCCTTAACATTTCCTTCCTTCTGCTTACATTGGACTTTTCTTGTTGCTCTCTTTTGAACTATTTGAGTTATAGGGTTAGGTAATTTATTAACATTGTTTCTTGTTTTTTTGCAGTAGGCTTGTAGAGCTATGAATGTCCCTCTCAAGACTACTTTTGCTGTGTCCCATAGATTTTGGATTGTCAAGTTTCCATTGTTTTTTGTTGCCATGATATTTTTTTTATTTCTTCTTTGATCTCTCTGGTAACACAGTCATTGTTTAATAGCATGCTATTTAGTCTCCATGTGTTTGATTTTTTTTTTTGATTGTTTTTATTATAGTTGATTTCTAGTTTATGCCATTGTGATCTGAGAAGATGCGTGATATAATTTATATCTTCTTGAATTTGAATAGATTTTGCCTGTGACCTATCTTTATGGTCTATCTTTAAAAATGACCCATGTGCACGTGAGAATAATGTATATTCTGTGACTTTGGATGAAATGTTCGGAAGATGTCAATTAATTCTATCAGGTCTTTGAGTCATTAGGATACATGTTTCTTTGTTGATTTTTTGTTTAGAGGATTTTTCCAATGGTGATAGTTAAGATACCCTGCTATGATTGTATTTCTGTCAGTATCTCCCTTGATATCTTCCAGGAGTTTTTTGTTTGTTTGTTTGTTTGTTTAATTTATGTTTTTGGGTACTCCTCTATTGGGTGAGTATATGTTTACCAGAGTTATTTCTTCTTGTTTGATTGCTCCCTTTAATACTATGAAGTGGCCTTTCTTATCTCTTTTTATGTCCTTCACTTTGAGATCTAATTTGTTATATTGTTATATATAAGTATTGCTGAAATATATATATATATTTCATTTCCATTAGCTTGAAAACCCCTTTTCCATCCCTACACTGTAAGTCTGTGTGCTTCTTTTTTTTTCTGAGGTGGGTTTCTTGTAGACAGCAGATATATGAGTCATGTTTTCTTATCCACTCAGTTACCCTTTTGATTGGGGCATTTAATCCATTTACATTTAAAGTTATTATTAATAGGTTCTTGATTGTCACCATTTTTATTCTTTATGCCTGTGTTCCTTCTTCACTTCCTATTTCTTCTTTTTACAGCAGACCCTTCAGCATTTCTTGCATTGCTGGTTTGGTGGTAATAAACTCTCTTAGTCCTTTTTTTTGTCTGTGAAGCTCCTGATTCCACCTTCAATTTAGAATGATAGCCTTGCTGGGTATAGTATTCTTGGATTAAGTCCCTTATTTGCAACACTTTATATATTTCATTCAATTCCTTTCTGGCCTGCTGTGTTTCTATTGAGAAATCAGTTGCTATTCTAATAACAGATCCCTTGTAGGTAACTTTCTGTCTCTTTCTGGCATCCTTTAAGATTCTTAATTTGTCATTGGTGTTTGTCAATTTAATTATGATGTGTCTTGGTATTGGTCTTTAGGGGTTCAACTTGTGTGGGACTCTGTACCTCTTGGACTTGCATAGTTTCTTTCTTGCCAATATCAGGGAAATTTTCTGTTATTATTTCTTCAAACACATTTTCTATTCCTTGATTATCTTCCTTTCCTTCTGGGTCCCCATTTATGTGAATGTTGTTCATTTTTTGTTGTACCAAAGCTCTCTTAGGCTCCCCTCTTGCTTTTTAAGTCTTCTTTCTAGTTGCTGCTGTGTTTGTGTGGTTTTTCCTACCTTGTCTTCTAATTCACTGATGTGGTCCTCAGCCTCTTCTAGTCTACTGTTTAAGCCTTCCATTATGTTCTTTATTGCAGCTATGTTGTTCTTTATCTCCTTTTGGTTTCACTTCATGTTGATGACATTCTCATTCAGGTCCCTATAGTTCACATTGAGTTGTGTGTATTTGTCATCCAGCCATTTACACATCCTTATAACCATTACCCTGATATGCTGCTAACTTCAATTTCATTTAACTCCCTTTATGGTGATTCCTCTTTTTTTTTTTTTTTTCCTTTGGGGATTGCTTTTTGTCTTCCCATGTTTTGCTGTTTCCTTTTAATTGTAGGTCTGATTGGTTTGATACTCAGGTTCTTTTGGGGATGGTGCTACTGGTGTGATCTCTCAGGTCTGCTGGGCTTGATAGTCAATTGCATCTCCCTACTTGAGCTATTTGGGTTCTCTTGTTATAAGCCTGTGAGCTGGAAAGGTACAACTGTGATGTTTAGAAGTCAGTAGCTATGGACGAAGATGCCCCAATTTTTGTTGTCTTGTGCTCTTGATTGAAATGGTGCATGCCCAGTGGGGACTCACAGTGGCACCCAGGAACCCCCTATTGCAGTGATGTGTCTCAGGAGGCCTCAATCTGGAAAGGTGTGACTGATGTTTCCAGAGATTTGTAGTTTTGGGGTGGGCAGACTCAGCTTTTGCTGCTGCACCTGTGGTGGATATGTGCACGCTCCCAGTGTTGGCTCACAGGGGCACCTGCGTTGCATTTGCCAGTGAGGCATGCTGAAGCACTTTGAAGGGCCCTGGCACTGAAGCTGTGCAATTAAAGAGTATGTGGGCAGGTATCCAGGATGATTGAATTCAGAATTTATACTGTCAGTGGGAGTGTGTTCCTGTTTGTCTAAGATAGGGGTGTCGAACTCAATCAGAGAAGGGGCCAAAATCTAAAATCCAGCCTAAATCGTATGCCGAATGGTGTACTGAACAGTCATAAACTGTCATTGTGATGGAAACGCAGCGGAGTGCAGTGATGACAGCGCGGTGCGGGCCGCATTGCAAGGCCTGGTGGGACGGATTTGGCCCGCGGGCCTTGTGTTTGACACATGTGGTAAGATAACACACAACAAGGACTCACAGCAGCTCCCACAAACACCCTATGGATAAATAGGGTCAGGGTGCATGCCTATTGAAAATGTGTGTGCAGACCCTGGCAGTGTATTTGCAGGTGCAAAGCTCTGATGCACTTTGAGGGTCCTTGGCACTAAAGTTAAGCAGCTGGGGGTGGGGTGTCTGCAGGAAGTTATTCAGAAAGAGGGAATTCATAATTTCTACTGTGGAGCAGTGCACCCTTGTCTATATAGAATAACTACCCAGAAGAGGCTCCCAGTGGCTCCCAGGAGCTGCCTAAGGAGTGGTGTGCCCTGGATGCCTATGCACTGTAATTGCACGAATGTGGTGTCTGGAGTTCTTTCACTGGGGAGGGAGAAAGATGCACTTACTGCTACAAGAACAGTGCACCTTTGGAGGTGAATGTCGCAGGGTCCACAGGTCTGTGGCTGGGGTAGTAGGATTTTGGCTGGAGTGGCTACTGACTTGTGGGCAGTGTCAAAGTCCTGACTGGATTGTGGTGCTGATGAGTTTCTAGAAATGGCTGCTGTCCCCTTCAAGATGACATGGAATCCATGGTCAAGTCCTGCAGTCCGGGGAATGTTCACAGTGGTAGTAGTTTCTCCTTGTCCAAGAGATCCTGGTCTTCCAGCCCTTGCTGCTACTGCAGGATTTAACTTTCCCTTACTCACTCATACACATATCACACACATCCACACACTCTCCTTTCATCCCCCCATTCACTCACTTCCTCTCCCTCATCTCAATTTTGTCAGCTGACATATTTTATTTTTCTCATATTCCAAACTGTTGATTTGATTCTTGGAATTTTCTACTCTAATGTTGAATCCCTGTAAATTATTCTTTATTTCAGTTAGTGCATGTTTAATTTATGACTGTTCCTTTGTCATGTCTTTGACATTCTCACTAAGATCCTTGAGTAACCTTATGGTTTTGAATTGTGTATCCAGTAGTTTGCTTGCTTCCATTTTTTTAAATTTATAACATCTTTCTTTGTCTCCACATTTTGGCTGCTTCCCTGTGTTTGTTTCTATGTATTGGGTATAGCTGCTCTGTCTTTTGGAATCGTTAGAGTGACCTTGTGTAGTAGGTGTTCTGTAGTGTCCAGAGGCTCAGCTTCTTGTGTCACCTGAACTGGACACTCTAGATGTGCCCTTATGTGGGCTGTTTTCACAGTCTTGTAGTTGAGTCACTGATGCTGCACTCACCAGCCATTAGCCCAGCTACTTGCTGAGTAGCACTCCCCCTATTGGTGTGCCCTGACCACAAGGGGTCACCTCCTGCATTGAGTGTCTGCCCCCCGGTGGTCAGTGCACATCATAGCAACTGGTCATTCCACCATTCCATATTAGCCTTATATTATATAGGATTTGTGAAGAAATTAGAACCCTTGTGTGTGGTGGGAATCTAAAATGATTCAGATGCTATGGAAAACAGTATGAAGGGTCTTCAATTAATTAAAAATAAAACGAACATATGACACAGCAGTCTTCTGGGTATATATCCAAAGGAATTAGAAACAGCATCTTGAACAGGTACATAGTACTATGTTCATTGCAACATTATCTATTAACAATAGTCAAAATTTGGAAACATCCTAAATGTCCATCAATGGATGGTAAAATGTGGTATATAGAGGAGATCAGTAAGATGGCAAAACAAAAGATCCCTATTCATATGCTCCATATGCACCAATAATTTGGTACCATCCATGAACAAAAGTACATCTGTGAGAACTTCTGGGATCTCAGTAGGAGATTGTGAATACCTGGTACAGCCCCAAACCAAAGAAAGCTATTTTTAGAAGCCAGGCCCATTTCCAGATGGTTGACTTGCTGAACATGATCCCAGATACTGTCCTGCTCACCTTAGAACCTAGCAAGAGGCAAGTCTTTTCATGCTAAATGAGGCAGGCCTACAGACCTTGATCATGACTGTGTACTTTGAAGTTACCCTGTGACTAGGTTCCAGTACTTCTCAGCTGTAGCATGGAACCAATCCTGATCACAGAGAGGCCTGATCAGTGACCTGTTGAGAGCCAAATTAGGAAATCAGAAGAAGACACAACTAACCATGCACCAGGTAACAGGCTCACCATTGCAGATCTTGAAGTGGACTCTTATCCCAGAACCAGTACAATTGACCAAGGTCTTAGAATAGGGGTGTTGAACTCAATCAGAGAAGGGGCCAAAATCTAAAATCCAGCCTAAATCGCCTGCCGAATGGTTTACTGAACAGTCATAAACTGACAATGTTAACCAGAAATGTGAATTTAAAATGAGTGGAACAATCCTTTCCTTAACAGTGCTGTTAACCAACTCACATGCTATCAAGCAAAACAGTAATATTGGTATCAAGCAAAACAGTAATATTGGAATGTACCTAAAATGCTCATTGTTTTGTTTTCTGGCTAGATGTCTGACACCGTTTTCCCCGGATCAATGAGTCAATGTTCGGTTTTATTTCTTGGGCTGTAGCAACCCGCAAAACAGCATGGAGGTTGTCATCGGTAATGCGTGATCTGTGCTTGTTTTTGTTCAGATTCATTATTGAAAACATCTGTTCACAAAGATAGGTGCTCCCGAACATGGGTAGAATACGGGCAGCATGAAGTCGGAGCTCTGGCATTGAGTCAGGGGGCAGTAGAGGGTAGAAGTCCTCAATTTCAACATCCTGAAACCTTGATTTCAGGCCACTGTCAGACTGAAGCTCGATTATCTCCATCTGAAGGTGATGGGGCACATTGTTGACATCAACTGTAAAAGGATTGGCAAAGATGTCAAAGCCTGAGTGCTGTGTTCTAAAGTCAGAGAAGCGCCGCTCAAATTCACTTAGTAAACGGCTAACTTTGGTAGCCAGTCGACTGCAAGGAAAAGTACCAGAAATAGTGGTTGAGATACTCAAACAAACGGGAAAGTGGGCAAGATTGTCCTGTTCCAGTTGGGACTTCCATAGTTGAAGTTTACGCTGGAATGCTGTGATCATGTCAGACATCTTCGTGATGACTTGTTTGCGTCCCTGCAGCTTCAGATTCAGTTGGGCGAGATGCTCGCATATGTCACACATCATAGCAAAATCACAGAGCCAGGCAGGATCTGACAGTTCAGGCAAGGGCTTTCCTTTACTTTCCATGAAAAGAGCAATTTGTTCTCTGAGCTCAAAAAATCTTTTGAGGACTGCGTTCTTGCTCAGCCATCTTACTTCTGTGTGGTATGGCACGTCTCCATGCTCTGCACCCACCTCCTGTAAAAACTGCTGGAACTGGCGATGATTCAGGCCACGTGCCCATATAAAGTTAATAGTTTTAATGACTGTGGTCATTATGTCATTCATGTCCAGAACTTTTCCACACATAGCCTCTTGGTGGATAATGCAATGATAAGTAATCAAGGGTGTGTGGCAGTGACTTTTTTGCATTTTTTCCTTCATTAGTCCAACCAAGCCTTTCTTTTCTCCGCACATTGAAGGTGCTCCATCGGTAGTTAGCCCCACCAACTTTTCCCAGGGTAATTTAAAATTATTTATAGATTTCTCCACAGCCTCAAATATATCTCTACTAGTCGTCATCCCATGCATGGCAGCTACATCCAAAAGTTCCTCAGTGACAGAGAGGTCGGTCTTCGTAGCACGTATAAAGATGGACAGCTGCGCTGTATCAGTGTTGTCTGTGCTTTCATCGATAGCAAGTGAAAAAGCGAAATAACTGCATGCCTGTTCGGCCAGCTGTGATGATAGATTTCCTGAGAGTTCTTGAACTCTATCTGCAATGGTGTTTCTTGACAAACTGACATTTTGAAAACTCTGTATCTGGTCTGGGCATACTTGCTCACACACTTTTAGCATGCATTGCTTCAAAAAGGCACCCTCTGAAAAACACCTTGAAGTACTGGCAATTTCTTCAGCCACTATAAAGCTTGCTTTCACTGCAGCATCATTTTTCGCTGTAGCCTTTGTAAACATTTGCTGCTGTGATTGTAGTTTGCCTTTTAGTTCTTTAACAATTTTATGCTTTTCTTTCAAAGTATATTTGCCATACTTAACATTATGTTTGGTGTCAAAATGACGATGTATATTGTACTCTTTCATCACCGACACTGTCTCATAACACAATATACACACTGGTTTGCCCTCTCTAAGCACAAACATGTATTCATTTTCCCATTTGTCATTAAATTGTCTGCCTTCACCGTCAACTTTTCTTTTTCTGGACATTTTGGGATCAATATTGGCAGTAAAAGATGTAGTTTATTGGAAATCTGCGTTAGAAGGAAAAAGTTGAAAACTGCACAGGGATAGCTTGATTTGGCAGATGGAGTGGAGAAAAAAAAAAGTCAGTCAATAAATGCCTGGCTGGGTACAGATAGCAGATTCTGTTGCGATTTTTATGCCTGCACTTTATGCCAGGAACTGGCAGCTTCTGCTGTGTACTTTTTATGCCCGCACACTCACTCTCTCCTCTGCTTTGCCACCCGCACAACCACATCAGATGCCGGACTATAGGTCACGCCTCCTGAATCTCGCATGACTTGTTATCTATGCGCATGCGTAATAGATAGCAAGTACTGTGGCCAGCAAGGCGGCTGGCGAGGCAGCCGGCGAGATCACAAGCCTCCTATGTCACCACGCATCATTGTGATGGAACGCAGCGGAGTGCAGTGATGACAGCGCGGTGCGGGCCACATTGCAAGGCCTGGCGGGCCAGATTTGGCATGTGTGTCTTAGAAGCATTCCAGGCCACCTAGAGACAAGACAAAATCCACATTCACCTGATTCCATGGTAATAGAACTGCCAACCACAAAAACCACTGCAGAACCAGCAACAGCATGTAACCTGGCTGCAATGCCACCTGATGACAATCTCAGAGATAATATTATTAGGTCAGGGACACAAAGGAGAAGGTATTTACCTGCTATAACTTATTGGTAAAGTTTGAAAGATGATTTTACTCCTATAAATGCATAGAAACCAACCAATGCAAAGCAATATGGATAACAAATAATCTGGCAAATATGACAATACCAAAGGAAATTATTAAAACTTTAGTAAGCTACTACAATGAAATGAAGTTTTATGAATTTTCTGACAAAGAATTCAACATAATCACCTTAAGGAAACTCAATGAAGTGCAAATGAACAATGATAGACAATTAAATAAAATTAGGTAAACAATGGAAAAACAAAATGAGAAATGTAATAAAGAAATAGATCACAAAAAGTTACCAAATAGAAATCCTGGGACTGAAGACTAAAATCACAGAACTGGAAAATTCAATAGTGAGCTTCCATAACAGACTCAATCATAAAGGAGAGAAAATAAGTGGATTTGAAGACGTATCATTTAAAATTAGCCAGTTATTGTAAAATGAAAAGGAGTGGATAAAGTTTAAGGGACCTAGGAGATGCCATAAAATAAATAAATAAAACATATTAAAGAGTCCCAGAAAGAATACAGAAAGAGGGCAGAAAGCTTATTTAAAGACATACAGTTGGCCCCTGAACAACATGGGAGATAGAAGTGTCTAAACACTGTGTAATCAAAAATTTACATTTACTTTAAGTTGGAAGTCAGCATACATAGATCCCCAAGAGCAGTTCAAAAAAACAGTTGACTCTTGAACTGTACAGGTCCACTTACACACAGATTTAAATCAATTTGATATAATGGTGGTACATATATCACTTTTAACTCTTATTATAAAACTAAAAAGTATTAAAATAACTAAGGTACAATAATTTGTTAAAGGACACACAATATAAACAGATGTAGTATGTAACATAAATACCATAAAATATAGGCAAGGTAGAGAATTAAATCTGAAGAGTTTTTTTATGCTTTGTTAGCTTTACAATTGAAGCTAACCTACTATCAAGTTAAGTAAACACTTATACTATAAAATGTTTCATGTAAACCTAATGGTTTTAACAAAGAAGAAACCTCTAGTATATACACAAATAGAAAAGAAACAAATCAAAGTATAACTTTTCAAAAAAAAAAAACACAATTAACAAAATGGCAATAGTAAGTACTTACCTATCAATCATTACTTTAAATGTAAATAGATGAAATTCTTAATTCAAAAGACATGGAATGACTGAATAGATAAAATAAAAAAAATAGCATCCTACAACATGATCTCTACAAGAGACTTGATTTAACTTTTAGGACACACATAGGATAAAAGTGAAGGAATTGAAAAAAGATATCCATGCAAGTGATAATAACCGAGAAAAACAGAGTTGGCTATACTTAATCAAACAAGGTAGACAAAAAAAGTCACTATAAAATGATTAAAGCATCAGTTCATTAGGAGAATATAACAGTTATAATAGACATACACACAAGTTGGGTGCACTAAATAAATACAGCAAATATTAACAGACCTAAAGAGAGAAATAGACAGCAAAATATATATACTAAAGGCCTTGTGCATGGAATTTGTGCTCAGAGGTGTGTATCCCTCAGCCCAGCCTCCACCGTCTCCAATCTGGAATCCCTCTAACAATCCAGGGCTGCTGGCTCCCACCCGCTCATCTGCCTGCCTGCCTGATTGCTTCTAACTGCTTTTGACTGCCAGCCTGATCACTCTCTAACCACTCCCCTGCCAATATGATTGATGCCTAACTGTTCCCCTGCTGGTCCAATTGCTCCTAACTACCCTTCCCTGCCCACCTGGTCCCTCCCAAATGCCTTCCTGCTGGCCTGAACTGCCCCCCAAATGCCCTCCCCTACTGGCCTGATTGCCCACAAATGCCCTCTTCTGTAGGCTATCTTTTGGCAGTCATCTTGTGTGCACATGAGGGCTGCCATCTTTGAACATATGGGGGAGGCCATCTGGTATGTTGGAGTGACAGTCAATTTGCATATTACCCTTTTATTAGATAGAATATATATGTGTATTTAAGTATATGATATATATATATATATTATATACACACAGTATATAATATATATATATATATATATATATATATATACATATACAGTATATGACATACTATCTATCTAGTTATGACATTCTATTCAACAACAGCAGAATATGCATTATTTTTTTTAAATGTGTTTTATTGATTTTAGAAAGAGAGGAAGGGAGAGGGACAGAGAGATAGAAACACTGATGAGCAAGACATTGGCTTCCTCCTGCATGCTCTCTGACTTGGAATCAAACCAGAGACCTCTTGGGTCATAGGTGAATTCATAGGTGAATGCTCAACCACTGAGCAACACCAGCCAGATAGAATTTTTAAAAAATATATTTTATTGATTTTTTACAGAGAGGAAGGGGAGAGGGATAGAGAGTTAGAAACATTGATGAGAGAGAAACATCCATCAGCTGCCTCCTGCACACCCCCTACTGGGTATGTCCCCGCAACCAAGGTATCCTTGTCTGGAATCAAACCTATGGACTTTTCAGTCCACAGGCTGACGCTCTATCCACTGAGCCAAACCGGTTTCAGCTAGAATATTTATTCTTATTTGTACAGAGTTTTCCATAACACAGGTCTCAATAAATTATAAATATTGAAATCATATCATGTACTATATCTGGCCAGAATTGTATGAAACTAGAAATCAAACAAGAGGAAAATTGAAAAATTCAAAAATACTTAGAAATTAAACAACACGTAATTAAACAAAAAATGGTTAAAATTAAAAGGTAAATAAAAAGTATCTTGAGACAAATGAAACTGGAAACACAACATACCCAAACTCATGGAATGCATTTAAATCAGTCCTAAGAGAAAAGTATTGATATATAGAAATAAATGCCTAGATTAAAGGGGGGAAAAAAATCTCAAATAAACAACTTAACTTTATATCTCAAAGAACTAGAAAAACAATAACAAACTGTCCAAATGTAGCAGAAGAAGAAAATAATAAAGATTATAGCAGAATTAAATAAAATAAAAAAAACAGAAAAGCAACAAAAAATCAAGTAAACTAGTCATGTTTTTTTTTTAATAAACAAAATTGACAATTATTTAGCTAGAGTAACCAGAAAAAAATTAGAGAGGATTCAAATAAATAAAATTATAAGTTAATACATATAAATATATATTTGAACATAGTGCTAAAAATCCAAGTCACAAGCAAATAGACAAGAAAAGGAAATAAAAAGAATCCAATTAGGAAAGATATAATTGGAATTATCTCTATAAAAGGAACAAATTTCATATATTGAAAACCCTCAAGAATCTATCAATAAATTATTAGAATAAGCAATTCAGTAATGTTGAAGGATAAAAAATTAGTAATGTTTCTGGATACAAAAGTCAGCTGTGTTGCAATATATTAACAAAATATACGAAGAACACAATGTCATTAAAATAGGATAAAATATTTAGGAATAAATTTAACCAAGTAGGGAAAATATTTGTACACTAAACACTATAAGACATTGATGAAAGAAATTGAAGACACAAAACAATGGAATGATCTCTTCTGTTCATGGATTGGAGAAATTAACCTATCCTAATATATAAAAACCCTGAATCTGTCACATCCACAATGACCAGAGGTTCAGCCAACCAGAAGTCAGTCCTGCAGTCAGCCCTGGGTTGCTGTGGTGACCCAGCACTGACTGCTGAGTGTGCTGTGATTGGGCCCAAACAGTCTGGTCACAGCCCCTGTAGTAGTCAGTGCGGGGCCCACGTGGGCAGAAGTCAGTCATGCAGTCAGTGAACATAGGTTCGATTAAGAATAAGTGAACATAGGGTCAAGTAATATTTCTTTGAGAGGAGTTGAGAATATAAAGTACAGTGTAGAGCAATTACTTATATTATTTCATATAAAACTCTTTTTAACTAAGATATTTTCCTTTATTTAAAATGTATCTTTACTATTGAATGTATTACAGATGTCCCTTTGTATTAGTTTGTTTTCACATTGATCTCCTCCACCCTGCATCCGCCTCTTCCAAGCCTTCTTCAGACCTGTGTCCATGAACTATTCCTATCTAATACACAAAAATCTAGAAAGATTTATAGAAAATAAAATAAAATATATGTCATGTAAATATTGAACAGAAGATCTGAAGTTGCTGCATGAATACTGGATACAGGCTTGAAGCCAAAACACAACTCATGAGATAAAGTTAGTCATTGTAAACATAAAAAAAAGGTTCCTTTCACTAAAGCAATAAGATGGTCCCCTATACTTATACATATAATAGAGCAGTGTGAGGGTTCAGAATGAGCCTATCCAAGATGTGTCTCAGTGAAATGCAGATTTTTTAGCTTAGGGCAATTTTAGCTTCAGGCTCAAGTGAAAATTATGTTCCTTCCTTTAACTACCTAAACAAAAATTGAATTAGAGGCCTTGCCCATAATAACACATCCTATATAATAAAAGACTAATATGCAAATCAACCAAACAGCAGAAAAACTGGTTGCTATGACATGCACTGACCACCAGCTCAATGCAGAAGCTGTCTCCTGTTGGTCAGTGTGCTCACACAGGAGGAGCACTGCTCAGCTAGAAACTGCCTCATCAGTCAGACATCCCTGAGGGCTCCCAGACTACGAGAGAGTGCAGTCCTCCATCCCCTTCCAAGTTCACAAATTTCATGCACTGGGCCTCTAAGTGTCCAATCGTCTGACCTATTCCTATGATGTGCACTGACCACCAGGGGGAAAATGCTCAATGAAGGAGCTGCCATGACAAGCACTGGCCATTTACAAAGAAATGGCACTGGGAACCTGGTGCCCACAAAGCAACACTTGGCTTCCCCCAAGTGGGACACAGACCCCACTACCACCCCAGAGGGACACTCCACCAAATTGCAACCAATGTTGCCAAGACCCTTTGGCACAAAATGTGGCCCACAGCCCAGTCCAGTCCAGAAATAGTGGCTGTGGGTACTGGGGTAATGACATCACATAACAAGCCCTGGCTTCCTCTCCCTAGTGATAGACCATCCTATATAATAGTAGCCAAATATGAAAATTGTTCAACCAGGAGTTCAACTGTTCACTATGTTGTACGCTGACCACTGGGTGCGGCACAGAACATGGCAGGCATCAGCGATGTGGCAACATCAGCAACTGCAACAGCAGCATTCGAGGCCATGCCAGACCTGATGGCCCCAATGAGAGCAGGACCACAGCAGAATGTGGTGCAGGTGAGGGGTGGCACCAGGCCACAGTGTGGTGCCAGGTGGGGATGCAGGGCTGCGAGCCTGGGGGCGTGAACTGGGACCTGATCCCCTCAGGCCACCCCAAATGATCCCACCCTTGCACGAATTCAAGCACTGGGACTCTATTTTAACAATAAACAGTACCATGGACCTGGAGCCCACAAAGCAATACTCAGCTTTCCCCAAGTGGGACATAGGCCCTACCACCAGCCCAGAGCAATACCCCACCAAGTTGCAGCTGACGCTGCTGAAACCCCATGGCACAAAATGTGGCCCACAGTTCAGCCTGTCCCTGTAACGGTGGCTGTGGGAACTAGGTAATGACTTCACGTAGCAATGCATGGCTTCCTCTCCCTTGGGGTTAGCCTCTTTGGAGTTTCTTTAGCCCAGGAATAAGACTTGCTTTATACCCAGGTGGAAATATTTTACATTTTAACCAAATGTCTGTGAAGCATTTTCCTGGCCTCATCTCATTTGATCCTCACAGAAGTCCTGGAGTGGGTAGATAGAGGACTTGGTGCAATCCTATTTTCTTTTCATTAGCTGGAAAACGGAGATTTAGAAAGCTTAGAAACTTGACCTGACTGAAAAGAAGTAAGAAATGATGGACCTTGAAAATGACTTCAGGTTTTATCATTGTGCAGAACATAGTCAAACAGTTAATTATTTTACCCTTTGTTCTCCCTGCATAATCTACAATAACAATTTGCTTCGTGTTTATATTTACTGCTGTGTTGCTGACAATTACTTGAAAGAGAAGTTGGGGTGCTTCACTGGGCTGGAAAAAAGTTTAGTGAAATCAGAAGGCAGGCCTTATTAAGCAACCTTATCTCTCTATAATAAAGCTCTCTCTGGTGCCAATTGCATGCATGTATTTTGACCTATCATTGTCGAATGTGAATTTGGTTGACACTTGTATTACAGAGAAAGGGCAAATAGTGACATTAAAATATTTCTTCTAATTATTTTAATAATTTTCTTTCAATGTGCATGAATTCATGCAACAGGCCACCAGTATCATTATAATGTCAACACTATCCAAAGCAATCTACAGATTCAATGCAATCTCTATCAAAACTCCAATAGCATTTTTCAAAGAGATAAAAACTCCTAAATTTTTATGGAATCACAAAGGGCCACAGATAGCCAAAGTAATCTTTAAAAAGACAAATAAAGTCGAAAGCCTTACACTTCCTGAACTCAAACTATATTACAATGCTATAGAAATCAATCCTATATGGTACTGGCATAAACGCAGATACATAAATGATTGGAACAAAATAGAAAGCCCAGAAAACAAATATGCATATATTCAATTAATCTTTGGTAAGGGCACCGAGAATACAAAATGGGGAAAAGATAGTATCTTCATGAAATGATGTTGGGAAAAACTGGATATCCACATGAAAAAGAATAAATTATCATGTACCATACAAACAAATTAACTCAACATAGATTAAAATTGTAATGTTAATCCTGAAACTGTACAACTTTTGGAGAAAACCAAAAAAAAGTTCCTTGACATTGTTCTTAGAAATTATTTTTTTGGTTATGACACTAAAAGCACGGGCAAAAAAAGCTAAAGTAAATAAGTGGGCCTATATCAAACTAAAATACTTCTGCACATTAGAAGAAACAATCAACAAAATAAAAAAGCAACCTATAGAATGGGAGAAAATATTTTCAAATCATTTATCTGATAAGGAGTTAACATTAAAAATTTAAATAACTCAACTCAATAGCATAAAAAGAAGAAAAGATAAAAACATGATTTTAAAAATAGGCAGTGACCAGGATAGACATTTTTACAAAAAACACATACAACAGGTATATGGAAAAGTGCTAAACAGCACTAATCATGAAAATGCAAATAAAACCACAATAAGATATCACTTCACATCTGTTAGGATGGTTATTATAAAAAATAGGAACTATTTTTCTTCACAGCCTTGTTCAGGGTGTGAAGAAAAGGGAAAATTTGTGCACAGTTGGTAGTAAATTGGTGGATCTATTATGGAAAACAGTATGGAGACTCCTCAACAGATTAAAAATAGAACTACCATATTACCCAGGAAGCCCATTTCTGGGTATATTTCCAAAAGAAATGCAAATAGTATCTCAAAGAGATGTCTGTACTCTTATGTTCATTGCAACATTATTCACAATAGCCAAGATATGGCAACAACCTAAAAGTCTGTTGAAGAATGAATAGATAAGAAAAATGTGATATATAATTCACCCATTTAATTTATTTTTAATTTTCTTTATTGTTGAAAGCATTACAAATTCCCTCTTATTTCCCCACACTAACCCCTCCACCTTGCTCCCACCTCCTTCCCAGACCTTCACTGCACTATTGTCTGTGTCTATGAGTTATGCATACATATATATATATATATATATATGCATATGTATATGTATATATATCTAAGTGACCATCTGATCATTCAACCATTTGCCCAGGAAATATGATGCACAATGACTATCAGGGGGCAGATGCTCTGACCAGCAGAGGAGGGAGGCCAATGGAATTGGCCATGGGTTAGGTTGCTGCTGGGTCACTATGGGATCCAAATTTGCTTCACCTGCATCCCAGAGATATTGAGGGATGTTGGAGGTCTGGTGCATGAATTTGTGCACCCGTGGGGTGCTGTAAGCTAAGTCCAGTGAGTCATAATAAATGTGAGAAGTCCTTAAAATGTTAAATGGACTCTTTCAGCAGGGCTAAAAATATGAAAGTTATTACCTGCTGCTGGAACAGCCAAAAGCAATTCCCATAACCTGATGGTTCTTTATTTACAAAATCTTACCTTTGATAGGTATATCTGCTTTGCTAAAGGGAAAAATGTGGGAATAAAAAGCCCTGGGTCCAGACATTCAGAAAGCCCACTTCACCAGAAAGTGGAGCCTCCCCTGGATACCCTATATCTCCCAAATTTATATTTCTTCTCTAGTCTCTTTATTCATTTACATGCAGCCCTTCTCCAGATTCTCCAGATTCCTAAATCCTTAATGTGGAAAGACTCTGGCAGTGGGGTCCCTCAGCCTTGGCTAATTATCCCCACCACCACCCACCACCCAACCCCACTTTCTTCTCAGATTCATCAGTCTGTTGTATGCTTCAATGTCTCTGAATCTATTTTGTTTCTCAGTTTATTTTGTTTATTAGATTCTACATATAAGTGAGATCATATGATACTTGTCTTTCTCTTACTGGCTGAATTCACTTAGCATAATACCCTCCAGGTCCATCCATGCTGTCTCAAAGAGCAAGAGATCTTTATTTTTTTACAGCTACATAGTATTCCATTGTGTAAATATTAGTATACCACAGACTTTATCTACTCATCTACTGATGGGCGTTGGACTATTTCCAGATTTTAGTTATTGTAAATGGCAATTCTACGAATACAGGAGTGCATATATTCTTTCTGATTGGTATTTTGGGATCATTAGGATAAATTCCTAGAAGTGGGACCACTGGGTCAAATAGCAGTTCCATATTTAATTTTTTGAGGAAACTCCATATTGTTTTACACAGTGGTTGCTCCAATCTGCATTCCCACCAGCTGTGTATTAAGGTTCCCTCTTCTTCATATCCTCAAGCACTTGTAATTAGTTGATTTGTTGATGGTAACCATTCTGGTAGATGTGAGGTAATACCTCATTGTTGTTTTAATTTGTATCTCTGATGATTAGTTACTTTGCCCATTTTTTAATTGGATTGTTGTCTTCCTTTTGTTAAGTTGTATGAGCTCTTTATATATTTTGGAAATTAACCCCTTATCAGATGTATCATTTGCAAATATGTTCTCCCAAGAATTTTATTGATTGTTTCTTTTGCTGTGAAGAAGCTTTTTAGTTAGATATAGTCCCATTTGATTGTTTGTTTATTTATTTATTTATTTATTATTTATTTTTTATTTTTATTTTTATTTTTTGCTTTGGTTCCCTTGCCCTAGGACAGTGGTTAGCAAACTCATTAGTCAACAGAGCCAAATATCAACAGTACAACAATTGAACTTTCTTTTGAGAGCCAAATTTTTAAAACTTAAACTTCTCCTAACGCCACTTCTTCAAAATAGACTCACCCAGGCCCTGGTCTTTTGTGGAAAAGCCACACTCAAGGGGCCAAGAGCACCATGTAGCTCGAGAGCCACAGTATGCTGACCATGGCCCTAGGAGACGTAATGGCAAACATATTTCTACAGGAGATAACTGAGATTTTTCTGCCTACAGTTTCTTTTAGGATTTTAATGGTTTTACAACTTACATTTAAGTCTTTTATCCACTTTGAATTTATTCTTTTTTATGGTGTAAGTAGTGGTATAGTTTCATTTTCTAGTTTTCATGTACCTGTCCAATTTTCCCAACACCATTTATTGAAGAGACTGTCTTTATTCCATTGTATTATCTTGCCTCCTTTGTCAAGTATTAATTGAGTGTAATGTCCTGGGTCAAATTCTGGGTTCTCTGTTTTGTTCTATTTATCTATATGCCTATTCTTGTGTCAGTACCAGGCTGTTTTGATTACATTGGTTTTGTAGTATAATTTGATATCTGGTAGCATGATCTCCCTTTACTTTGTTCTTCTTAATATTACTGTGGCTAATTTACTGCATTCTTATACACTAATAATGAACTCTCAGAAGATAAACTAAAAAAAAAAAGTAATAATACCATTGTGAAAATAAAATGAGATACTTTTGAATAAACCTAACCAAGGAGATAATAAGACCTGTACTCAGAAAGCTAAAGGACACTGAAAAAAGAAATAGAGGAAAATACAAACAAATAGAAGAATATACTATACTCATAGATTGGGAAAATTAATATCATTACAATGCCCATATTAACTAAAACATACTATTTATTTAATGAAATCCCTATTAAAATACCAACATCATATTTCACAGATCTAGAACAAATACTCCAGAAATTTATATGGAACCAGAAAAAGACCTCGATGCACCCATTTTAAAAGAAAACCCTGTCATTTGTGACAAAATGGATGAATCTGGAGGACATTGTGCTAAGTAAAATTAGCCAGATGACGAAAGACACATAATGCATGACATCAATTTTATGTGGAATCTAAACTAGTCAAACTCATAAAAGAAGACAGTAGAATAATTATTCTCAAGTACTGGATGGTGGAGGAAACAGATAACTATCCGTACATATAAAGAGGTAATATGTTAATTTGCCCATTATGGTGTCCCAGGCATGACCAGTCTATGGGCAGAGATGAGGGCAGGAATTTCCAACCCAAGCATAAAGGTCACGCTGCCTGTGTGCATCACTGCCCAGTGCTGAGGTGAAGCTGCCTGTCTGCATCCCCAGCTAGGGACCTGACACTGCCTGTGTGCATCCTTGTTCAGCACTGAGGTGATACTGCAGGAGGGGGGGGGGGGCTGGCCTTGACCTGGGACCTCATGCCATGCCCCTCACATGGTGGGGCTTGATGGAAGACCCCAGGTTGCACCCCTGCCCCAGTGCCAAGCCTGGGGACTTCAGGCCATGGCTCCTGCCCACCAGGGCTGAACAAGAGACCTCAGGCCACACACACCACCCTGAAGCCAGGCCAGGAGGACCTGAGATCTCAGGCCATACCACACCCCCATCCCCTGGCCCTGACATTGGGCCCAGCCTAAGGACCTTAGGCTGTGCCACCCTTTCTACTCCCCCGCTCCCCGCCAGTGCAGGGCCAGGGGACCTCAGGCAGCATCCCTGCCTGTCAGGTCTTGACAGGAGACCTCAGGCCGCACCCCCAGCCCTGGTACCAGGTCAGGAGACCTGAGACTGCACCCCTCACCTGGCGCAGGGCCAGTGGACCTGAGGCTGTGCCCCTGCCCAGTTGGGCTTGATGGGGTTGGGGATGGTCAGGTCTGGGTCTTACCCAAAGGGGATGGGGCTGGCCAAATCTGGGTCTCCTGCATTTTGGAAGTGTGTGCAGGTAGTGTGCAGGGACTTGACTCTAGGTTGAGTGGCATGTCCTAGACTCTGGAAGGAGGGAGATTTTCATATACATTTTACTAATTTTCTTTCATCTCTGACACTTCTATTATAGAAAAAGGGCAAATAGCAATATTAAAATATATCCTCTAAGTAATTCCCTTTTAATATGCAGGAATTTCATGCAACAGGCCACTAGTTAGTTATAAAATGAATACTTTCTGGGGTTATAATTTACAGCATGGTAATATATTAGTGTACTTCAAATATGTTAAGAGAGTATATCTTGCTCAGTGGTTGAGTATTGATCTGAGAACTAGAGGTCATGGTTGGAGTCCCAGTGAGGGCACATGCCCAGGTTGCAGGCTTGATCCCCAGTAGTGATTCTCTCTCATCATTGATGCTTTTATCTCTCTGTACCTCCCTCTTCCTCTCTGAAATAAATAAAAATATATCTCAAAAAAGAGTCTATCTTATGTGTTTCACTACATGTATACACAAAGATTTAATTTTATGAGGTGATATGTGTGTTAATTAGCTTGATTGTGGTCATCATTTCACAGTATATATGTATCTTAGATCATCATGTTGTACACTTTCAAGGAAAAATTATGTTGTAAAGTAAAAAAAAAGTGTGGTGTGTACATACAATGGAATATTGTTTGGCTTTAAAAAGTAAGAAAATCCTGCCATATGTGACAATTTGGATGAACCAGGGAGACATTATTCTAAGTAAAATAAACCAGTCAGAGAAGAACAGATACTTCATAATTCTACTTAAATGAAGTGTTTAAAATAGTCATACTCATAAAAACACAGTAAAATGGTGCTTTTCAGAGGCTGTAATGAGGAGGAAGTAAAGGGCTACTGTTAACAGGTATAAATTTTCAGTTATGAAAGATTAACAAATTCTATAAATCTACTCTATCTACATCATAGTGCCCAAAGGCAACAAATCAGTACTGTACTTAAAAATGTCAAGAAAGTATGTCTCGCTGAGACCGGTTTGGCTCAATGGATAGAGTGTCAGCTTGGGGACTGAAGGGTTCCAGGTTCGATTCCGGTCAAGGGCATGTACCTTGGTTGGGGGCATATCCCCAGTAGGGGGTGTGCAAGAGGCAGCTGATCGATGACTCTCTCTCATCGATATTTCTAACTCTCTATCTCTCTCCCTTCCTCTCTGTACAAAATCAATAAAATATATTTTTAAAAAAAAGAAAGTAGATCTCATTTTAAGTGCTCTTCACACACACACACACACACACACACACACACACACACAAAACTCTCTATCTCTCTCCCTTCCTCTCTGTACAAAATCAATAAAATATATTTTAAAAAAAGAAAGTAGATCTCATTTTAAGTGCTCTTCACACACACACACACACACACACACAAATGGGCAAGAGCAAACTTTTAGAGGTGATTGATATGTTTGTTATGTTGATTGTGGTGATTATTTCACAGATGTATGCATATTTCACAGCTTTATGCATCCAACTCACATAACTTTACTCATAAAATATGCTCACTTTATCTCTGTATAACAATTATACCTCAAAAAAAGATGTTTAAAAACAAAAGAAGCACTGACTGTGATAAAATATTTGCAAAACACATATCTGATAAATGACTTGTATATGAGATATACAAATGACTCTTATAATTACAATGAGAAGGAATACTCAATTAGTAAGTGGGGAAAATGATGAATAGACAGCCACTTTGGAAGATAGTTCATCAATATCACAAAGCTACACATAGTCTTACTCTTTCATCCAGAAATTGTGCTCCTCTGAATTTGCCCAAATATGTTGAAAACTTATATCTTCACAAAAAAAGCTACACATATCTTCACAAAAAAGCTACACAATTTTTTTAAAAATATATTTTATTGATTTTGTACAGAGAGGAAGGGAGATAGAGAGTTAGAAATATCGATGAGAGAGAGTCATCGATCAGCTGCCTCTTGCACACCCCCTACTGGGGATATGCCCGCAACCAAGGTACATGCCCTTGACCAGAATCAAACCCACGACTTTTCAGTTCCTAAGCCGATGCTCTATCCATTGAGCCAAACCGGTTTTGGCTACACATAAAATTTGATAGAAACTTTATACATAATCAGATCGCCACTAAGATGTGTTTCAATACATTAATTGTTAAACACAGTTACATCCTTACAATAAGATATTATTCAGTGGTAGACAGAAATTAGCTATTTAGGTACAAAAACTGATGGGAAAACCTTAAATAAATATTTCTAAGTGAAAGAAGCCAACCTGAAAAGTCTACATACGTTATGATTCCAACTATATGACAATCTGGAAAAAGAAAAAATGCAGAGACAGTTCAAAGATCCATAGTCACAAGGGGCTTGTTTCTGGAAGAAAGAAGGGCAGGGATAAACAGGTGGAGCACAGGGGATTTTAGGACAGTGAAACATTTCTTTACGATACATACATGACATTATGAATTTACCAGAATACGTGTAACTGTAGTAAACAAGGAGTAAACACTAATGGAAACTGTGAACTTCAGTTAGTAATAAAGTTTCAACATTGGTTTATCAATTATAACAATTGTATCACACCAATGCAATGTGCTAATAATAAGGGAAACAGGGAGAGAAGGGTGTATAATGGGAACTCTCTGATCTTCATGCTCAAATTTTCTGTAACTGTAAAACTCCTCTAATCAATCAAGTGTATTAATTTCAATAATGGCCTTTCTGAACAAGTACATATGAAGGAAAAAGAAAACAATGACACTATCAATAATAGCGCAAAACAATGCTTTTACTTTAAATCTCTTTCCTTTCCACTCCCTGCCTGACAGATATTTGTGACAATTTACAACTCTGATTATAAAATATTTTAATAGTAATATTTCTGGAATATAGGTAAACAATATCACTAGGTAATTCTTAAGCTATAGAATTATGTCAAAATGACCCCAATGTGTGTCTCTCATCCTATAAACAATGATTGATTACTATTAATTTTTATTTTATTTTCAGATGTTTTGACAACAAAGTCCCTTATTTGCAATACTTATAGCTAAAACTATATTATTCCAATAAATTTATTAAATTTATTTTTCCTTAAAAGAAAAAAATGTATCAAATAAATCCAAAACCATCTCCTGTAATGTACATTTTTCAACATTAACACATTCTATTCAGGTGCCTTTAATACAAGATATTTTTATAAGTAAATACCAATGCTCTCTATCAGGAGATTAAATTATTATCTCCTTAAAGTACATTATTATCCTATATAATAAAGAGGTAATAGGCAAATTGACCATCACACCTTCCCACAAAATGGCTTCCCCCATGTGGTCACAAGATGGCCACCATAAGATGGCTGGCAGGGAAGGGCAGTTAGGGGCTACCAGGCCTACAAAGGAGGGCAATTGGGGGGAATCAGGCCTTCAGGGGAAGGCAATTGGGAGAAACCAGGCCTTCAGGGCAGGGCAGTTGGGGGGACCAAACCTGCAGGGGAGGGCAGTTGGAGATTTTTGGGCTGGCAGGGGAGGGCAGTTAGGGGCAATCAGGCTGGCAGGGGAGCAGTAAGGCATTGATCAGTCTGGCAGGGGAATGGTTAAGGGTGATCAGGCTGGCAGGCATAGTGGTTAGGGCAATCAGGCAGGCAAGCAGGTGAGCGGTTGGGAGCCAGCAGTCCTGGATTGTGAAAGGGATTTCCTACTGCAGGTTTAGGCCCAATCCCACAGGGGAGGCCTAAACTGGCAGTTGGACATCCCCTAAGGGATCCCAGATTAGAGAGGGTGCAGGCTGGGCTGAGGGACACCCGTCCCCCCAGTGCACAAATTTCATGCACCAAGCCTCTAGTTTACAAATAATTTAGCAAAGTTCTTACAAGCATGAATTCTTCAATTAGATAGTCTATGTTCAAATCCTGCCTCTGTTGCTTATGAGTTGAATGGCCTAGGACAAGTTGCTTAATTTTATCTAAATCTCAATCACTTATATGTAAAATGAGTAATGAACTAATAGATTTCAAGACAGAATTCATTGAAAGCATTTACAATATTTCCTAGCACATATTAATTATTCATTAAATATGATTATTATCAAATCATTGCATTTATACTGAAGAATAGTCAACTTTGAAACTGGTGGATGTGTTCAATTTATGATGAAAATTATTGTATTCAATCTATGGTGGAGAACTCTATGACTCCACCTTCTTTAAAGCTAATGACATGTATAGTTGTATAGAATATTGTGTTAGTAGATTAGTTTATTCTTTTAGTTCAATATGCTGAACAAACATAACCATGGCAATTGAACACCTACTTTTTTTCAGAGATTAAGAATGATTTGGGAACAGATATCAAGTATTATGTTTGAATAGTGTTGTTATCTTAGAGAATGAGAAAAAAAGCAAGAAAAACATGGGTATGCCCTGAGATAAATTATTGGTGAGTTGAAATACAGATATTTTCTCTTAGCCTTGGATCTTTTTCTAATGAGTTCACAATTTGAATCAGAAATCTGTCCCCACTTTATTTTTTAATGGATTTTAGTGAAAGAGAGAAAGAGAGAGAAACATCGATTTGTTGTTCCACTTATTTATGCATTCATTAGTTGTTTTTTTTTATTTTTTTATTTTTTTTAATTTCTCTATTGATTAAGGAATTACATATGTGTCCTTATTCCCCCATTACCTTACTCCCTTATCAGCCCCCACTCATGCCCTCACCTCCCTGTTGTCTGTGTCCATTGGTTAGGCCTATATGCATGCATACAAGTCTTTTGCTTGATCTTTCCCCCTTACCCCCACCCTCCCCTACTTTCCCTCTGAGGTTTGATGATCTTACAGATGTTTCTCTGTCTCTGGATCTGTTTTTATTTATCAGAGATTGCTTGCTTCTTGTAAGTGCCCTGATCAGAGATTGAACCCACAAACTTGGCATGTCAGGATGATGCTCTAATCAACTGAGCTACCCCATTAGGGCAGTACCCACTTCCAATCTCCTAATCTCTGTTATCCTTTTCTCCCCCTTCTACCAATGATGTCCACTGTTATTGCTAGTAAAGAGCTTAATAGTACACAACACTCTCTTGTCCTGTGTGCTCAGTAGTTCAATTCTCGATCATACCTGATAGAGGCAACTGATTGATATGTCTCTCTCACATCTATGTTTCTCTCTCTTTCTCTCCCTCTTTCCCCCTCTCTCCTTCCCCTTCACTCTCTCTGAAAATCAATGGAAAAATATTCTCAGGTGAGGATTGACAGAAAAAAAGGGGGGGAAAAGGTACACAATACTAAATTTGTATAATTTAACCAATGAAGGAAGTAGATAAAAAGTTTTCATTTTGACAAAAAAGTAAATCTACATAATATCTAACAGATATCAGGATTATTCCTTTTATCTTTCAGATTATGTTTTTTTAGGGATGACAAATTTTTCCCCTGAGATCTTGATTGCTTAGGTTTGGAGGTTGGAAAATTTTGAAGAGGAGTGTATAAGCTAAAGTAAATAAATCAGCACCTTTTTCCATAAAAGTACCTTCTGAACCCAGCAAGAAAAGTAGTTTTCTAAAGTAATTAAAATAATGAAACATCTCCCTTTAGCTAATACTAAAGCCAATGAAAAACACTAATACCTGACAACTAAAGGTAAGGACAAAATGTGCAAAGTATCTCAGTGGTGTATTCTGTTGCCCTCAATATAAAAATACAAATAGAGCCGAAACTGGTTTGGCTCAGTGGATAGAGCATCGGTCTGCGGACTGAAGGGTCCAGGGTTTGATTCCGGTCGGGGGCACGTACATTGGTTGCGGTCATGTCCCCGGTGAGAGGTGTGCTGGAGGCAGCTGGTCGATGTTTCTCTCTCATCAATGTTTCTAACTCTTTATCCCTCTCCCTTCCTCTCTGTAAAAAAAAAAAAAATCAATAAAATATATATTTTAAAAAATACAATAGAGTTGTCAGTTCATCGTTAATCAGTTAGCCATAGTTAACCTATTAAATTATTTGAGCCATATTTGTATCACAGAATACAAAGACCCTAAAAACCCTCATGTAAACTTCCAAATGTAAACTATTATATAGGATATGTGTAAATTTGAAACTTTGGCATTGAGAGAGAAGAGAGAGAGAATATTATCCATTATTTCAACACATTTACCACCTGGTTATACAGTAGTCATAATGCCTCCAAAAGGTTGTGAGTAATACTGGGTTTCATTTTTAAACCAAATTGAGTTTAAAAGGGCTGAATTTTTTTTACAGTTCATGGGAAATTAACCTCACATCACTTACTGTTAATAAGTTAATATGTTCTTTGCACATGATTATTAAATATTTACAATAGATCAGATGATAAAATTGCTCTGCATTAATAACCATTTCAGATTTTCACTCTTTGTTAGTGACCTTATCTTTAATATTGATAGAAAATGTAAAGATGGTTATTATCTGTATAGCTAATGCTTAATTATCATAACTCATTACAGGGGAACAATTTTTATTACTGGCCACAAATTGGTAACTTTTAAATCTGACTTGGGAAAAATAAACTACATTGCTGAATGTTATTAGACACTGGCAAAAAGAAATCTACCTTGTAGGATTCTTTTTAAAGAAAATTTTATATGAGGAAAAATATGATATTGAGAAAAAATTAAGATTTGCTTTTTTTCAGTGGGTTGAATTAATGTTTTATTTTTAATGCCATTTGAAGTCCCTAAGATATTAATGGAATATTTATCAAAGAGCTTTGGTGAAGTTAGTGATTTAAAAATAAATAGTGGAAATATACTAATTTAATAGCTATTGAAATATATCTTCCAATTTTCTTAGAAACTCATTTCATTTGTCCTTTTTTTTAAAAAAACTATAATATTATTAATCATATCAATTATACTTTGCCATGTATCTGCCTTGCAATAATCTGTTCATCTTTATGTGATTTTCTTTTACTCATTGAAAACACAAAACATAAGAACAATATTAGAATATTGTTATATTTGTTAATGTGCAAAAATAATAAGCAGATTAAAATATAATTTTAAAAAGTGATGATTCTAACATTTCTGCCTGCAAGGCATTTATGCTAAAGATATTGCTGAGCACTGATATATTTAATTTGTTAAATCTTTTACTGTTTTAGCTACATGAATAGTTTATTGTTACTGTGAACTGAAGTCCTCAGTTTTGAACAATGTATCAATAACTCATCATTCACATCAGCCAAGGAAAAGGTTGGTTTCTGCTTACCATACAGGTCACAGCAAATAGGTTCATTTTGTCTTCAGATAATACACTGAATCATAGTTTGCTATATTAAACATGTCCTTAAATATCTATTCACATGCCAAATTTAAGGGAACATAAAATTACATAATTATTTACATGAAAATTATATTGCGAGGCTTACAAGTGAAGATGATGAACAAGATATATGCATTTATCTCTACTCCCTCCTTAAATTTCACTATAATGTTTTAGGGAATTTTAGTCATATACACATAGTCAAAGAGAATAGGAAAGGATTCAAAAGAGACAAATTTTGGATATTGAAAATTAAATGGGTGATTGATAACTGACTTAGCGGACTGAAGACACCTTAGGAAGGTAGAAGTAGGAAAAGTTGAGATATCATCTAAAAGATTAGAAATTGCTAACATCAGGTACCTCTGGCAGAGGAGTTGAGCTAAAAAATGGAGGGGTAGACCTGGTTTCTATGGCTTAGTGGTAAGAGGGTCCACCCACACACCAAAGGGTTTCTGGTCTTGGTTTGCAGATTCTATCCTCAGTCCAGTTGGAGTGCTATCCAGGAGACAACCAATCAATTTGTCTCTCTCGCATAGATGTTTCTCTCCCTCTCTCTTTCTTTTTGCCCCCCCCCACTTCCCAATGCCCCCTCCCACTCTCTCTGAAAAGCAGTGGAAATAATATCCTCAGATGAGGATTAACAAAAACAAACAACAACAACTGGAAGGGTTGATCAGAAAATTAAAACCATATGTCCCCACCCTATTCCCACAAATAGATACTTCCTCTCCCTGAGTCCAGCAGAAAACTAATATCGTATTCTTTGGAAAGGATGCAATATAGGGTCTTTGGACTGATGTACACCTAGCAGAGTTGAATTGGTACAATTTGAATTACAGGGGAGATATATGCTGACTGAATGTTGAGACCCCAGCCTTTCCCCTCACAAGGATGGCAACCAAGGGAATGCCGAAAAACAAAGACTGCATATACTTCTCCAGATGATCCCACTGCCCAGTAAAGCATATCTAAACATATAGCCACTGGGTTTTCCTTCAGAAAATTGGCTCAAACAGATGACCCAGTCTAAAACCCCCGTTCTTGTGCCTCTTCAGTGCTTCATTGATGCTTACCTGTAAGCAGGCAGTGAGCATTCACAGGCATTTGAGGAAAGCAGGGGTTGAAAGAGTGAGAATGAAATAAGCATACATATTATACAAGAGTGAACATTTCAGAAAATAACATAACTACTTGAAATTAAAATAATCTATAAAAAGAAAAAAAATTAAATTAAGTGGTTGGAAGATAAAGTTGAAGGAAGAATATCTTAGAAAACAGATCAAACAAAGAAATGAAAAATAGGAAATTAAGATAAGTCAGTAAATGGTTAGCCAATTTCATAGAATAAAAAAAGAATAGAAATGGTCATTAAAAAAAATCTCAGTGGTTGAGCGTTGATCCATGAACCAGGAGGTCACAGTTTAATTCCCAGTCAGGGCACATGCCCAGGTTGTGGACTCAGTCCTCACTAGGGGGTCGGCAGGAGGCAGCAGATCAATGGTTGTCTCTTATCACTGATGTTTCTACCTCTCCCTCTCTCTCCCTTCCTCTCTGAAATAAATAAAGAAATATATATGGGAAAGAAATCTCAGGCAATTTTATCAGCTCTAAAGTGTGAATTTTTTGAAAATTTTTTAAAAATATATTTTATTGATTTTGTACAGAGAGGAAGGGAGAGAGATAGAGAGCTAGAAACATCAATGAGAGAGTCATTGATCAGCTCCCACTTGCACACCCCCTACTAGGGATGACCCCACAACCAAGGTACATGCCATTGACAGGAATTGAACCCGGGTCCCCTCAGTCCCCAAGCCGATGCTCTATCCATTGAGCCAAACCGGTTTCAGCTAAAGTGTGAATTTTTAGATTGCCAGTGTTCAGGCCCTGGTTGCCTAGCTCAGTTGGTTAGAGCATTGTCCCAAATATGGCAAGGTTAACGGTTTGATCCCTGCAGGGCACATGCAAAAAGTAATCAATGGATGCATAAGTTAGTGGAACAACAAATCAATGTTTCTCTCAGTCTGTCACTCTTTGTGTGTGTCCCTCTCTATAAAATATATAAATTAAAAAATAAATTGTAGCACAAGTTTCAGAAATAGATCCATACGAATAGTAATAATTAACATTTCTTGAATGCTCAACCAATTTTAATGCTCACAGCATCCCCAAGAAGAGTGTATTATTATCATCCTCCTTTCAAAAATGAAATTAATTTACATCCCAAGGACGCTAACTGCTATTTTGAAGTTTCATTACACTAAGGACGAAGACACTATTCTACAAGCATCCAGCAACTTGGACAAACAAAAATTATTCATTCAATACAAAAGGTATAAAATCATAAGGTGATTCCATTTTCAGTAGACAAACAAATGTGCAGAGGCAAATGGTCACAGTGAAACATACATCTCAATTTGTTCATGCACCAGAAGTGTATATATGGTGAAATGGTAGACGTTCTGCTAACACGCCTTTTCAGTTTCTGAGTTTTGGGGTAGAGATATAGGTGCCCTGCACCAGAAGTGTATATATGGTGAAATGGTAGACGTTCTGCTAACACGCCTTTTCAGTTTCTGAGTTTTGGGGTAGAGATATAGGTGCCATTCTGGATTGAGCTAAAGCAAGGACGGGGACACTTTATTTCAATTAGAGCAGGACACTTTTCTTTGGAGGAGGCGGTATAAACACTGGGCTCCTGACCGTGATTTGTATTAAATTGGCTCCACTGAATATAAAAGTTAGGAAACATGATTTTTAGAGAACTATCTTATTGCCATATAATCATAACATTTGGAAGTTTAGGATTCTCCTCTTTACTTGTTGACTTGAAAGTCTAAAATGTTACACAGGCTTCTGATAAATATCTGCCTTTTAGCTTTCTGTGCTCATTCCTCTACTAGTACAAACAGCCTCCCACACCCATCTGTTATGTGCTTTAGTTGAAAAGCAGTTTAAAAAGTAATTTTGTACAAAATGCCACTTCCCTTGATATCTTAAATACCTATTATGAGACTTGCAGAGATCAGAAAGTGTTTTGAAATTTTTTCAGATTTTAGAGCAGCACTTTGAAAGCAGACTACACTTTTCTCAGAAGACAGAAAATGCCTTACCATCAAAAGAACTAGTGTTTGTATGTGGCATATTAGTCCTCATTGTGGTTTAGCCAGCAGTATGTGAGACCTATTTCAGGGTGTCACTTGTACTTCTAGCACCACCAGAATCTGAGACTTCAAACACTTTGCCAGGTTCAAAGAGGACAATCATTCCTGTAAACTGAGAAAAATACTATCATTTTCAAGTTTTTTTGATTTATATGTGCAGAAAACATAAGAGACTTGTCCTCTTAAACAGCCAAGCGGTATTATGTTAAAGGCTAAGAGAAAGCAAATTAGGTAATGTTGGGATGGTACTCTTCTTAATTGAAAGAAGAAAACCAGGATTTTGTCCCAGAAACCAACTTTAAAAAAAAAAAAAGAATTCTGAAAAAATCAAATAATAATAGGAATAAGAACAACAAAAAGATTTGTAAGATTATGCTGAGGATGAATTCCAGAAACCAGAGCAAAATTTTAAGAGAAGAAAAGAGAAGAAAAACTCAAAAGGCATGTCTAAGGTTTGGTAGGTAACTTTGAAGAGACATTCCTCCAGCACCTGAAATCCCCTTCTTTGTGTCCTTCATGCTACAAGGGCTTGGGTACAGTTTCATGAAGGAGCCTGAGCTTGAGTCCACACATTGAAAACACAGAACCTGAGGAGAAGATGGAAGAGAGGAAGTCAGCAGGTATGGTGAATGAGAATAGCCCAAAGCAGGGTGAGGTAATGATGGGGCAGGTGAATGCCAAGGGAGGTGAGAATAAGGACAAATTGGACTTGAAAATAATCAGAGGAACTGAGGAATGCATCCAACATCCTCCTTCAGGAGCAGCCTGAGCTGAGCAGTGAAGAATGATTGACTCCACAGTGAACCTGTGCACCTGCCAAGAAGATTCGCGGGCTGGATCGGGGTTGGTTTGCTTGCTTGGAAGCACCGAATCCTAGAGGAGGAGGAGATGACCATGAGACCCTTTCCCAGACACCTCAGCCTCGGCCTTGGACAGGCCCTCACAGTGGATGCACTCCAACTAGATGACCTGTCCATACCCTCTGACCCTGCCCCTCAGCCAGATATCAGCCTGTCAGGATACAACCAACACCTGGGTTCCACTTTGGGTCAAAGCAGTCAACACTGCCAAGGTCTCCAGAAAAAATTGTTATCAGTAGCTACTGTCTTTGTCCTGACCACGTGGGGAAATGAACATGCAAGTTTAATGTCAAAGAAACAACAACAAAAAAGAAAACAACCAAATGATGCAGTGGCTTTGGAACCACAAGACCATAGAGTGTAGAATCATGCTGGGTACAATTGTGAGGGTATTTGAGGCTCAGAGTGAGTGGCAGGAAGATATGAGTGATGTATTTATAATCTATGATTAACATGCAGAAAACCTGAAGGGGTCAACTAGAGGTAAATAAATGGCTTAGAGGAGACTGTAGGAGAAGAGGCTGGTGATGTTTGAGTATGTTTTGTGAATAAATAAAAGTTCACCAGTAGAGCATACATTAATAGCAGACACACCTATTTTTTTATATATCCCTAGTCAATGTTTCAAAATAAAATGAAATATATGCTGAATTTTATAGTCTATATACTTTTATAACAAACATTAGTACATATATCATGCAGGATATATTTATACTGGTGGCTCAGTTCACGAAATTCATGCGTGGGGAGAGGGGGGTGTCTCTAAGCCAGGCCTGTATCCTCTCCAATCTGAGACTTTTGTAGGATCAGGCCTAAACTGGCAGTCGAACAACCTTCTCACAATCTGGGACTCCTGGCTCCTAACCACTCACCTGCCTGACTGCTTAATCACCCCTAACCACTCTGCCTACCGGCCTAATTGTCCCCAACTGCACTCCCCCTACCAGCCTGCTCACCCACAACTGGTCCCCTCTGCCAGCCTGCTCACCTCCAACTGCCCCCCCCCCCGCCTGCCTGGTCACTCCCCACTGCCCTGCCCTCCTGGTCTAATCATCCCCAACTGCCTTCCCCTCCTGGCCAGATCACCCTTAACCACCTCTGCCTCGCCCACCACCAACGCTTTGTCCTGAAGGACTTCTGGAAGGTCTCATGGTCTAATTAGCATATTATCCTTTTATTAATATAGATAGGATATGATATACTGCCAAACTATAACATATGTACCGGTATTACTCTATGAGAATACGCACTTTATGTGATAGGAAGACATCTAATACATTACATTGTATATGTTTAAGTAGTAGTAAATGCTGTATTTATAGCAATAATATACACCCTGTGACTTCCCTTCCTGATTTGGGAATGGTTCCCCAGTTCTTTGAATGTTTCCTAGACCCTAATGTATTTTTTTTTTTTGTCATTCAGTGTAATTTTATTTACTGTTTATTGCACATGATTTGAGGTCTTTAATTTCTAACTACCAAAGATTCAAAGGACTATTTTTTCCATGAAGTTTAACATTAATATCAGAGAATTCATGTATTCATGTGTTTTTATTGTAAATATCTGAATTATTCACATTGTCATAGATCCTGAACTCATAAGCATGGACCATGCACAGGTTGGCAGCAAGCCAGGAAGCCACTCTGCAAGCAAACAGATACTCTGCATAAGGAGAAAAGTCATAGCACAACATTTAAAGTCCAACCTGAGTTACCTCAGAATGTTACATATATTGACTTCTTAATTCATATAGTATTGGGAACTCAACCGCTTGGTTGGTGATGGGGGTGACCTGGCTTCTGGAGGATTATTCCTGAAATAATTAAAGAAAGAGGGACTCAATCTTTTATTGCTTGCTTGCTCCTCCCCAGCACCTTCATCTTTCTTCTAGTACTCAGCTTCTCAGGCATCTTCTCCTTCACCTTCAGCTCCTTCGTCTTCCTCCTTTGCATCCTCATATTCTTCCTTGGAACCTTCTTCCTCTACCTCTCCTCCCTCTTTGTCAGCCACTTCCTTCTCCTTCTCCTCCTCTTAAGCTTCTCCTTCAGAGGGGTGTTCATCCTTAGATTCATTGGCTTTTGCAGTCTCCATGGTCTCCTCCACCTCGATCTGCTCCCCCTGGATATTACTGGTGTATTAAGGGAAGGAGCTAGTGGACATCAAGTAGGAGCTAGTCTGTAAACCACCTTAAGCAGATCAACCAAAGATTTGGGAACTCTGGGAGTAACCACTGGCTATGCTTTCCACACTTGTGAAACTGAACTGGGCTTCCTAACCTCCCAAGAGTTTCCTGAAAGCTGCAATGTGAATGTCCAAAGCCACACTGAGGAGGTCTGGTATTCTTTTAAATATCATGCCATTTCACTCTCTGTAGTTCTCAACTCATTTTCTAATTTGTTATTGTGTCCTGCATAGCACTAGCATTGGAGTTCTTTTTATCCTCCAGCTCTTGTACAATAGCTGCTTTCCCAGAGCTTAGTTCATGCCCTGGCATGCTTTGATCTCCAGGGTCTTGGTCTTGATCAGGCAGCTGCTTTCAGATACCTAGTCCTTGGCGGTGCACACCCAGTAGGTGTTCTTGGCAGTGCTCTCAGTCAGCATGGTGAGCAGCTGTTGTACCATTCTTCTGCATTCTGCATGTTCTTGGCAGCCAGCTTCTCTTACTGGGTGCGGATGTCCTTGAGCGCTGCAGAGAGGTCAGACTTGGAGAACATGTCCATCTCCACCAAGATCTGAGCATACTGGATCTGCACTTGCAGCTCAGAGATCTCTTCTTCATGCACCTTCTTCAGAAAGACAATTTAATCTATCAGGCTGACGATAGATTTTTCAAGCTCAACATCAGTGAGAGCCAACTCATCTGCACCTTTGTGCGCCTCTATCAGCCAGCCCTCTGTGTCATCATGGTTCAGCATCTCTTCCTGGTAGTATGCTTGCAGGTTGCTCCCAGTCCCTTCCAAGCCCTGGTGCCTGCTAACTGCCCACTGCCCTCTCCTTGCCAGGGACTGGACACGGTGGGCTGGGGCACAGGCATCCCATTTTCATAAAAATGTTCAACCCTGGACTGCTCCATCTGTGTCCACAGGAGGCCCAGGGGCAGACAGTGATCCCAGAGACCCTAGCCACCCCAGCCTGCCCAGGTCCCTGATGGCGGCCTCGACCCAGCTGGCAGAGTCAGGCTCAGCCCGCCTAGCCTGCCTGGACACAGATGGCTACCTGGACCCCGTAGTCTGCATCAGGTGCTGCCTCCCAGGCCTGCCGGGTTACCAATGGCTGCCTGGACCCCGCTGGCAACATCAGGTGCTTCCCACATGGCCTGCCTGGTCCCTGATGATGACCTGGATCCCGCAGGTGGTGACAGGCACTGCCCGCCAGGCCTGACCAACCCCAATGGTTGCCTGGAACCCTATGGGTGGTTTCTGGAGCTGCCCACCAGGGGTGCCGGTTACTGATGGCAGGCTGGACCTGGAGGGCAGTGTCAGGCACTATCTGCCTGGCCTGCCTTCATCCAGATGGTGGCTTGGACTCCGGGGGTGACTCTCAGGTGCTGCCCGCTGGGCCTGCTGGACCCTGATGGTGGCCTGGACCCTGCACACAGTGTCAGGTGCTGTGCATCATTTCTGCCTGGTCCCTGATCCTGGACCCCACCCCACCCGCGTCCTCCCAGTTACTGATGGCAGCCTTGACCCAGTTGGTGGTGTCAGGCGCTACCCACCTGGCCTGATGGTGGCCTGGACGCCATGGGCGGTATGAGGCACTTGCCACACAGCCTGCTCATCCCCAATGGTGACCTGGACACTATACTGGAGTCAGACACAGCCAGCACTTCCTGCATATGCAAATTTCCCCTCCATCTTTGTTGGTCTAATTTGCATATCACCACTGATTAAATGTGGGTGTAGCAAAGGTATGGTCAATTAGCATTTTTCTCTTTTATTAGTGTAGATTGCTTTCTTCCCTGCATCTGAGGCAAACCTAACACTCTGGTAATATGGTTCAGATATGACACTACTCATCAACATGATGACATTTCTGCAACAGAATGAAAGTGCCTGAAAAGACAGCTTTAGGAGAAATCCTCTGAGGAATTCACAATGTTTGGGATGCTATTGTTAATTTCACTCAATTAAAAGATATTTATTCAACACCTACTGTGTGCCAGTGTTTACTAGTTGTTCATATTTGCAGTCACAGTTTCTACCCTCATAAAATGCACAAACTTATTGAATGGTGGATATGTGTCACCACAATCTTTTTCCTTAAAGCACACAGGGACATCCCAAGCTGTGCATATGGTGCCATGGCAGAGGAGCAGGCCGGGTGTAATGTGTGGCACTGGTCTTGAGAGGGCACAAAAATAAAGGTAGTGTGCACTTCCCAAGCCCTGGCTTTCCCACTTCTTTCATGAACATGGGTTTACCTTACCTTATTCTCGAACTTTTACAGCTTTTTTAGGACAGTCATCATTTGGTAAATTGCTCATGCTCCTTGCTGGGATATTCACCTTCTGTATATTCAGTCACCTTGATTTTCAGGTTCTATTGGAAAAGATTGCACAGGTAGCAATAGACATGTTCATTGCCTCCTCAGAAAGATCATTGCCTTTGTATTGATTTGCATTTAATTACTTAGGAAAATAGGAATTCTTAATCCAAAAAACATGTTTTATGTAATGTAATGACCCCCTGCAATTTTGAAAATATGAATTGCACAGTTTAATGTTCAATTACATTAAGTGTTATCTATATATCACCATTTTGCCCAAGATGTTGACATTTCAACTCTAATATGTTCAGTGCTCACTTTATCAATCTAAAGGTATTTGCAATCCTTTGAGATGAGAGGCATCACACCTAAGTGTAAGATCTTAATTGTATTCCATTAATTAAGTGCTAAATTGATATTTGGCAACTTGGGTGAATTAAAGGCAAAAGTTTACACATGACACAGCAGCTCAAACTGAATTTTGACTGCAAATCTAATTTTAAAAATGTTCCTTGTTTATACTGCTTTCATTTTCTTGATACTGAACATAATCTACCAAGTGTCAAACTCCATTTTAGACTTTTACTTTATATTATAATAATATACAACTCATTATGAGATGCAAAATCCTTTGCTTCAATGAGCAGCCTTTGAGTATCAATAAAAATATTAAATATATTTTTTATCAAGAAGTATGACCCAGGGACATGTCAGGATTAAATGAATACAAAGTTCCAAACATCAGTATGAATTGACCCACTTGCAGAAGGTCGCAGAGGTGAGGTCAAGAACTCAGTGCAGAGACAAAAAGAAAAAAAAAGGCCTTGTTTCTTGACAGAGAAAATCAATGTCACTGAGGATGATATTACAAAGTATGCACTACTCTTAACAAGGTAAGCATTGCCAAAAATGGTGAAAAGTGTCAAGATACATTTTCAAAGATGTAAAAGTTAGGGATCTTTTTTTATTATTCTTACAAATTATTTGGCAAGGGTGAAAAAGAATAATTTGAGGTGTAATCTATCATTGTATGTAATTTTTAGGAAACCACAAGGTCAGTATGATCTCCAAGAACTGAATTTCAGGAACCCATCCAGATTGGTTAGGAGCTTCCCACCTATAGCCTATGATTTTATAAAGCTTTTTGAAATCATGTGCACATAGCAAAATGCTGTGGGCCTACCTTTAGAAAGCGAAAGGGGATCTTTTTCTTTTTTCTTCTCCTTTTTCATCCTTAATCTTTGGCAGGAGTGTGGCAGGATTAGTTTTGTTCTCTTAGGGATCTAGGCAGTTGATCGGTTCAATCAGCAGAACAGTTATCTCTCCAAGAGTAAGTAAGGCCATCCTGCAGAGGCAGACATGATTTTGGTAAAACTACAAGAAGCCAGACTCTAATGAACCAAACATGTGCAAGATAGGTTGGAACAAAGCCACCAATACTAGTAAAAATAAAGTACCCCATAGAGTACTCTATGTTTGATGGCTCTAAACTAGGGGTGTCGAACTCAATCAGAGGAGGGGCCAAAATCTAAAATCCAGCCTAAATCGCATGCCGAATGGTTTACTGAACAGTCATAAACTGTCATTGTGATGGAAACGCAGCGGAGTGCAGTGATGACAGCGCGGTGCGGGCCACATTGCAAGGCCTGGCGGGACGGATTTGGCCCGCGGGCCTTGTGTTTGACACATGTGCTCTAAACTGAGAACTAAATAAGCCAGTCAGAGAAAGATAAATATCACATGATCTTACTCAGTTGTGAAATATAATGAACAACATAAACTGATGAACAAAAATAGAACCAGAGTCATAAAAGCAATCAAATAGACTATCCAACCTCAGAGGCTAGGCGGGGGGTGAAGGAGTAAGAGATCAACCAGAGGACGTGTATGCATGCATATGAGCATAACCAATGGACCTAGAAGAGGACAGGGGGGGGGAGTGTGAGAGCATGTGCTGGGGGTGGGAGTGGCCCAGGGAGAGGTCAATGGGGCAAACGGAAACTTATGTAATACTTTAAACAATAAAAAAATTGAAATTAAAAAAAAAATCTGACAAATGCTGAAAGAGTGACCAAGTGTAGTAGTTTTAATATTTCAAAATGTTCTACATGAGCTTGATGAAACTGGAAGGAATCGTTAGTGCATATTGTAAAAACAGGTTAAGCTGCTACCTGACTTGAGTCAAGCAGTTGATAAATGTTTCCATCTTCAGTGACTAAAGACAGGTGATTACTTTAGAAGTTTGATTAACACTAAAGATGCTTGATTTAATTTATAGTACTGTGTTGAGTATTGTGTTTAAATGATGACAATGTAACATCACTATCATCTAAATCTGCTGGTTTTTGTTAGAAAATGCTCTTCTTGCCCTTCATCATCACTGAAGAACTTAAAAATTACCTAAAATAATTTAAATATGCCATACTCTATTATAATAAAACCTTCAAAATTATTTACACAGGTACATAAATATGCACACATGTATGTACATATAAATACACATGCATATCATGTCTCTTCACATTTCAATAAATATTATTTTTAATAATTCACACACATTACTCTTTTTACTTTTTTTTCTGTCCAGAATTATTCATAATACCTTCAGTACCAATTACGTTTTTTTATTTTATTTTAAGAAAGCAATATTCTTAGATATATATATATATATATATATATATATATATATTACTATATCTAGCAAAACTGTATGAATAAAATTGATTTGGGTTTTATGTCTATATTAATGATACTTGAATTTTAGTTTTAGTCAGAGACTCAAATAATTCTTCATTTATTTATTGGAAGTTATTTTTCAAACAGGTTACTGCTCTGAATATTTTCCTGTGTGATATGATCACATAAAAGAGCTAAATTGTGCTCAGCCAGCGTACCTCCGTGGTTGAGCTACAAATTATGGACCAGGAGGTCCCATTAGGGAACAGGCCCAGGTTGTTTGCTCAATCTCCAGCATAGGGCGGGCAGGAGGCAGCCAATCAGTAAGTCTCTCTCATCATTGATGTTTCTATCTCTCTCTCCCTCTCCCTTCATCTCTGAAATCAATAACAATATATATTTTAAAAAATAGTCAAATTGTCTCCTTTCCTCATCCACAGAAACAGATATGTTCATGTGTATTAGTCATCAGAGATTTTTCTGTTTCTTTAATATAATTAAATTACGGTATTCTTTCATTGATGATTTCTGGCAGGTAAAGCAATAAAGTAAATTATCTACCATGAGATATTTGTCAATTTAGGGCAAGAAATTCTTTCTGTAAGTTTCACAGTTAAAAATTAAAAGATTTAAAATAAAGTTACACTTTTAAATTATTAAAAATGCACATGATTATTATAGCTGCTTTTTATTCCTGTGATGTACTATTCATGCCAATTACTGTTCTAATTTGGAGGTTATTATTTCTGAAAAAAATATGAGTCAGATTCAGTGACTTCTGGTTGTATCATTTATAGCACCACAGGCAAGTGGCAAGAACTAGACTGAGAGAGAAAAGAAAGGATGGTTGATAAACTCCTCTGAGAATGGGTGAGTATTAAATATCATCTGAACTTTTTATGTACATTGTACTATAGTTTTCTGATCAGAGTCATAATGTTTTCACAAAGGATGAAAATAAAATAATCATAAATCATCTTTAACCTTGGAAATCACTGCTCTAGAGCAGTACACTTTAGAAGAGTGTTTGACACCACTTGGAATTTACTTCCAAATGGTTGGAAACTGTATAAGATTGCTTGAAAACACGTGGAAATCACTGATCCAAATGCAGAAACCGTGTAGAACAGAGTTTAACAAAACTTGGGCACATATTGCAGATATAGCTCATATTTTCTAAACCTAAATTTTATTAGAAGAAACTGATAGAAATAGTTGATTTTTGTGTATGGCAAAAGATAGGAGTCCGATTTCATTTTCTTTGCATGTGTATATCTAGTTTTCCAAGTCCATTTGTTGAAGAGAATATCCTTTCTCTATTATGTGTTCTTGATATCCTTGTTGAAGATATTAATATTTCTGGGCTCTGTATTCTAGTCCATTGTTGTATGTCTGTCTTGAAGTCAATACTATACAGTTTTAAATATTCTAACTCTGTAGCACATTTTGAAATCAGAAAGTAGGATGCTTATAAGTTTGCTTTTACTTCTCAAGACCACTTTGGCTATTCAGGGTATTTTATAGTTCCATATAAATTTTAATATTGCTTTTAGTATATCTGTAAAAGATGTAATTGGGATTTCAATAGGGTGTGCATTGAAACCATGGAGTGTTTTGAATAGTATGGATATTTTGACAAAAATAAACCAAAATGGATTTAGACTAATGTAAAACCTGAAACTGTAAAACTCCTCAAAGCATACCAGTACATAAGGGAAAAGCTTCTTGACATTGGCCTTGACAAAAATTCATTGGATTTGGCACCAAAAGCAAAGGCAACAAAAATAAAAATAGACACCTGGAACTATATCAAGCTATAAACTTCTGCACAGCAAAATAATACAATCGAAAGAAAAAAAATGCAACCTACGGAATGGGAAAAAATTTGCAAATGATATATCTAATAAGGGATTCATTTCCAAAAAATATAAATAACTCCTACAACTGAAAAGAAAAAGCAAAACAAAAAATAACCCATTTAAAAATGAACAAAGGTTTTGAATAGACATGTCTCCAAAGAGAAAATTCAAATGGCTACATTGAAGGATTATCTCATACCTGTTAGGGTGGCTATCCTATCTAATAAAAAGGTAATATGCAAATTAACCATCATTCCATCACAAAGATAGAGGTGCCCAGAACCACAAGATGGTGGCACCCAGTCCCCTCAGTCTCCCTCCCTCAGTCCTGAGGGGGCTGCCAACTGAGAGTGGGCAGCGTGAGCAGCCTGGCAAAATGTTTGCTTCATTGCCATGGCAATGCCTCAGCCATGGAGGGTCTCTGGGGGACACGGGGACTGGCCCATAACCTCCATGGCAGAGCGCAGGTCCAGAGAGGAGACATTGGGCCTACTTGAAGTCTCCATGACTGATCACCGGTCCAGAGTAAAACGTTAACAACAAGTCCTTTCGATATAATTAGGACATTAGAGGCCCACAGGATGATCATTTCCTTTTTTATGAAACACACAACTCTGACACACTATTTAAAATTAAATAAGTTCCATATTCTTTGACATTTTACAGCCCTGGAAAGTTATGTATAATGATCAGCAAAGTGAGAAGATGAAAATAATTTTTAGGCTTTACCTAACTGGTTTGGCTCAGTAGATAGAGTGTCTGCCTGTGGACTGAAATGTCCCAGGTTCGATCCAGTCAAGGGCATGTACCTCGTTTGTGGACACATCCCCAGTAGGAGGTGTGCAGAAGGCAGTTGATGGATGTTTGTCTGTCACTGATGTTTCTAACTCTCTATCCCTCTCTCTCTCTGTAAAAAATCAATAAAATACATTTTTTAAAATAATTTTTAGGCTTTTAAAGATATAACTAATTTCTGTCTAGAAGACACATCAATTCAAAAAGTGATGGTTTTATTGTCCTATAAGACATTAGCTAGATTGTATCTAATTTAGCAGTTTTACTTCAGGCTTTCATATTTGGCAATCTCCTTTGAAAAGCTTTATCATCCTGCCAGTTTCTTCACTGGGTTAAACAGAACTTTGGCATTTGCTTTTATGTATATGAATAAGATTATGTATTTAACATATGCACAATTTTGTTTTGACACAATAAAACAAAAGATCATTTGATTCTCGCTAGAACACAGAAAAGCACACACTTGAATCATTGGTGTGATTTAGGCTAATTTTCCAAATACTGTTAATAAAACTCATGTAGGAATCTTCACAGAACCAAGAATTCTCTCTTTCAGGCCTACATATTCAGCATTTCCAAGGAGGAGGCATGTTATTCTGTGTTTGTTTTTTAAAAATATATATTTTATTGATTTTTTACAGAGAGGAAGGGAGAGAGATAGAGAGCTAGAAATGTCGATGAGAGAGAAACATCGACCAGCTGCCTCTTGCATACCACCTACCGGGGATGTGCCCTCAACCAAGGTACATGCCCTTGACCGGAATTGAACCTGGGACCTTTCAATCCGTAGACCGATGCTCTACCACTGAGCCAAACCGGTTTTGGTTTGTTTTGTTTTTTTAATATTCACCAGAGGATATTTTTTCACTGCTTTTTAGAGAGAGTGGACTGGAAGGAGAGATAGAGGGAGGAGAGGGAGAGAAGAAGAGGGAGAGGGAGAAGGAGAGGAAGAGGGAGAGAGGGAGAGAAAGAGGAAGAGGGAGAGGGAGAGGGGGAAGGAGAGAGAGAGGGAGAGGGCCAAGGGCAGGCCCTCGCCAACAGTCCCACCTCTGCCTGTGAGCTGTAAACACCTTTTCTGACTTCTCATTGGCTAAGCTCCCTGTACACTATTCACAATGTTCTTGGTAACTTGCCTAATAAAACTCCAAGAAGGTGTTCTAGGGTTTTTCCACCTCACTCCTGGAGGAAAATCCAAAAGTCTGCTGCTGGGGGGGGATAAGAAATGTCATATCCTGCCCTAGCTGGTTTGGCTCAGTGGATAGAGCCTGGTCCTGCCAACCTCAGGGTCTGGGTTCAATTCTGATCAAGGGCATTTACCTAGGTTGCAGGCTCCTCCCTGGCCGTGGCCCGGGTCAGGGCTCATGCATGAGGCAACTAATCGCAATGTCTCTCTCACATTGATGTTTCTCTTTGTCTTTCCCTCTCTCTTCCATGATCTCTAAAAATCAATGGAAACATATCCTCAGGTAAGGATAAAAATTAAAAAAAAGAAAAAAATGTCATATCTTATGAAAAAGACATCTTGAAAATGCTTAAATAAAGTTGTCATTTTTTCATGGTGAACGTACTGGAGTCTGTGTTGATGAAAACACTTTCATGACTGCGGTGGCTAGCAGTGGCAGCAGCTATAGGGTGATGGGGCCGGCACCTTCCCCTGATGAGCCAGATTGCCTTCTGCAGAGGGAGGCCTCTTGATGGCTTAGGCCCACAGGGAGCCATCAGTAGGACATCCCCTAAGGGCTCCTGGACTGTGAGAGGGGGAAAGGTGAGCTAAGAGACACCCCCCACCCCGAGTGCATGAAGTTCATGCACCAGGCTTTTAGTCTATATATATAAAAGGCTAATAAGCAAGGTGTCCCCTCAAGGGTTCACTTTTAGTATTGCTTATGGGATTGGACAAATGTACAATGACATGTATCCACCATCATGGTATCATGTGTATTTTCACTGCCTTACCAATCCTCTGTGCTTTGCCAATTCACCCTCTTTTCTGCACCCCTGGAAACCACTGAACTTTTTATTGTTTTCATAGTTGTGCCTTTTCCAGAATGTCATAAAGGTGAAATCATACACTAACTAACCTTAAAAAAAAAACTAAAAAAAAACAAACCCTTACTTGATGATATTTTTCATTGATCTTTTACAGAGTGAAGGGGGAGGGGGGAGGAGAGACAGAGAGAGAGAGAAACATCCATGTAAGAGAGACACATATACTGGTTGCTTCCCGCATGGGCCAGACCAGGGGATAGAGTCTGCAATCAAGGTATATGCCCTTGACCAGAATCTAACCAGGGACCCTTCAGTCTGAGGGCTGATGCTGTACCCACTGAGCCAAGCTGGCTAAGGCTAGTATTTTGGATTGGTTTCTTTCACTTAGTAATATGCACTTAAGATTTTGTTATGTCTTTTCATGGCTTGATAGCTCATTTCTTTGTAGTACTGAATAATATTCCATTGATTAGGTATGCCGCAGTTTATCTATTCAACTCCTGATGACAGTTTTGTTTTTTGTGTTTTTTTTTTAATCTATAAACCTGCTGTAAACACTTGTGTGAATGTTTTTGTGTGGACATACATTTTCAACACCCTTCGGTAAATATCAAGTAGTCTGATTGCTGGATCATTGTAAGGAATGGCCAAACTGTCTACCAAAGTGGGTGCATCATTTAGCATTCCCAGCAGCAATGAATGAGAGTTTCTGTTGCGCCACAACCTTGCAAGGATTTGGTGTTGTCAGTGTTCTGAATTTTGGCCATTCTAATAGGTGAGTAGTGGTATTTCATCAGTGTTTTGCAAATAAAATTTTAATATAAACTTGGGACTCTTGTGCTTGTTCTCATACTTCAGGCTACCTGATTATTTTTATATTTGTTAAATTTTTATTTTAATGCCTTTATTAATCTATACTTCCATTAAAATAAACTGCACCTATGTAAAGTAAATAATTTTATAAGATATGACTTTTTGTATACTTGTGAAGCCATAACCACAATCAAGATAATGAACATGTGTGCCTCCTACAAAGTTTCTCATGTCAGGTTATGTGATTTTAGCAGTTTAATCTCCTGATATTAAGAATACACAGGTAGTAAAGGTTAAGACGCACTATGTAAGATAATATCCCAATGTACATTCTCTCTGCCTCTCTGTGTGACTGTTTGTGTGTATACCCAGATCTGTGTAATTCACTTATTTCTGTATTTATAATTGGCTTTCAGATGCTTAGAATTGAATTGGTTCATGGCCTCCTTGTTAATTTGACCATAAATTTACCACCCAACCTAGAACCAGTAACATACTATTGGATCGGCAACTACGTAATTGCGGGTTTCACACATATGGCTTCAGTTGAATTTTTAGGTTTGCAGACGTAGTACAAATGTAAAACACATTTTGTTATTTGATAGTTGGCTATTCAGCTGTTAATCAGTAAAAAAAGTTTTTTGATCTGTTTTGTAGTTTTCATTTGGCGTTCGTTAAAAAATGGAAAATCAAAAGAAACATTTTCGTCATATTTTGCTTTTTTATTTCCGCAAAGGGAAAAACGCATCGCAAGCTCATAAAAAGTTATGTGCTGTTTATGGTGACGAAGCCTTAAAAGAACGGCAGTGTCAAAATTGGTTTGCCAAATTTCGTTCTGGTGATTTTTCACTCAAAGATGGAAAACGCTCTGGTCGTCCAGTTGAAGTTGATGACGCCCTAATCAAAGCAATAATCAATTCGGACTGTCACAATACAACACGTGAGATTGCAGAGAAGCTTCATGTATCACATACATGCATTGAAAATCACTTAAAACAACTTGGCTATGTTAAAAAACTCGATACATGGGTTCCTCACGAACTGAAAGAATCACAGTTAACGCAACGCATTAGCAGCTGCGATTTGCTAAAGAAACGTAATGAAAATGATCCATTTTTAAAACGACTGATAACTGGCGATGAAAAATGGGTTGTTTACAACAATATCAAGCGGAAAAGATCGTGGAGCAGGCCAGGTGAACCAACTCAAACAACAATGATTGTTTCTCATCGTTGATGTTTCTATTCCTCTTCCCCCCCCCCCCCTCTCTCTCCCTCTCTTTCTATATATATTGGGTCGGCAACGAAGTAATTGCGGATTTTTAAAAGAAAATCAAAGACAATTTTTTCATGGAACTAAGTAACTTTATTCTGTAATGTATTGCCCATTTTGATCAATGACCTTTTGCCATCTTTCAGGCAGCATCATAATCCCACGTTCAAAAAACTTCTGGTTTTTATTAGCAAAAAACTGAATCAGGTACGATTTGACATCATCATCATTATTGAAATTTTTACCATTCAAGGAGTTTTGTAAAGATCGAAACAAAAAGTAATCAGATGGTGCAAGGTCAGGACTATATGGTGGATGTGGCAAAACATCCCAACCAAGCTCCATTAATTTTTGCCGAGTGACCAAAGATGTGTGTGGCCTTGCATTGTCATGATGGAATACAACACCTTTTCGATTTGTCAATTCGGGCCGCTTTTCTTCAACTGCATTGTTTAATTTCGTTAGTTGTTCAATGTAGACATCAGAATTGATCGTTCGGTTGGGTGGTAAGAGTTCAAAGTAGACAATTCTTTTGTAATCCCACCAAACTGATAACAAAACCTTCTTTTGATGAATATCAGCTTTTGATGTTGTCTCTCTGTCTCTCCTCCCCCCTGCCCCTTCACTCTGTAAAAGATCAATGAAAAATATCATCAAGTAAGGGTTTTGTTTTTTTTTTAAAGGTTATTTAGTGTATGATTTCACCTTTATGACATTCTGGAAAAGGCACAACTATGAAAACAATAAAAAGTTCAGTGGTTTCCAGGGGTGCAGAAAAGAGGGTGAATTGGCAAAGCACAGAGGATTGGTAAGGCAGTGAAAATACACATGATACCATGATGGTGGATACATGTCATTGTACATTTGTCCAATCCCATAAGCAATACTAAAAGTGAACCCAAATGTAAACTATGGGCTTTGAGTGAATATGGTTGGTCAATGTAGGATCATCAATTGTAACAAATGTACCACCCTGGTGGGAAATCTTGAGAATGGGGAGGCTGTGCATGTGTGAAGGCATGGGGTATATGTGCAATCTCTTTACCATCCTCTCAATTTTGCTGTGAACCTAAAACTGCTCTTAAAAAAGAAACTCTTTGACAAATGCATGTTTTCCCCATGAAAAGCATTATAAAGAATTATGATAAGGATTGTTTCAACATTTTTCATGTTAATGAAATTGTAAGCTTTAGGAAATGCCAACACTTTCCACTTTTTTGAACCTTCTTTCTTTCGTGCCAAGTTGCTGGAGTAAATTATGTCTCCATTACATGCTTCTAGAAAGAAAGTTCATCCTGAAGTAAAAATCTCTATTTTAAGAAATAAAACGTGATAGATAGAGGGCACAAATGCTAGTTTTGAGCCTGGATTGGGACAGCTTTGTTTTTCCTATTTTTGTAGTATTTTTAGTCCTAGTGACACCTTAGATATTCTGAAATGTTCTGATTTAGTTCTTAATCAGTTACTTGGGGCTATGAAAATAAGGGGGAACCCTTTTGGCGTGGCTCAGCAGTTGAGCTTAGACATGTGAATCAGGAGGTCACAGTTTGATTCCCACTCAAGGCACATGTCCTTGTTGCAGGCTCTATTACCAATATGGAGTGTGCTGGATGCAGCCGACCAATGATTCTCTCTCATCATTGATATTTCTAATTCTCTTCCCTTCTCCCTGCTTCTCCAAAATCAATGAAATATCTATTTTTTGAAAGAAAGAAAATGAGGGGGAAATGACATTTATCCTGCTTGAACATAAGTCCAATATTCCTTCTAAATATTTGAATTGAGATTAATAAACCAAAGTTTTAGCTCATGAGACTTTGTCAAATATAGGGTTTTATTGCATTAATTTAGAATATTCCTTTGAATTATAGATAAATAGTATTATTGATTTTAGAATGTTTGGTTCATAGGAGTATTTTTTAAATATATTTTATTGATTTTTTACAGAGAGGAAGGGAGAGAGATAGAGAGATAGAAACATCGACCAGCTGCCTCTTGCACACTCCCTACCGGGGATGTGCCCGCAACCAAGGTACATGCCCTTGACTGGAATCGAACCTGGGACCTTTCAGTCCGCAGACCGACGCTCTACCACTGAGCCAAACCGGTTTCGGCATGGTTCATAAGAGTATTAATGGATTTAACCCAGAGCATCTCAATCTACTATTAAGGAAAGTGAATCTCCTGAGTGAACAGTATATGCATAACTACTAGAACCTAAATATTGTTTCCCCTATGTTTTTTCTGCTCATCACACTGCTTCAGTATTAGTGCACAATAAAAGCCTCAATTCTTCCTGATTAAAAAACTTAATTTTTAGGTGTAATACATAATAATGAATATATAGGGAGATTCAATGGTTTTTACATATATATTTGTATTGATTTCATAGAGGAAGGGAGAGGGAGAGAGAGATAGGAACATCAATGATGAGAATCATCTATCTTCTGGCTCCTGCAGGCCTCCCAGTAGGTATTGAACTGCAATCTAGACATGTGCCCTGATCAGGAATCCAACCATGACCTCCTAGTTCATAGGTCGACATTCAACCACTGAGCCATGCTGGTCAAAGGTTAATATATGTGAACTCCAGAAAGTTAGAATTACAATGTGAATTGATTTGCACCACCAAAAATTTATTAATGCTTCACATAAAAACCTACTTTACTCCTATTTTTCCTGTTTTACATTTTGGTGCTACGTAAAATAGGTAGAGCTTTTCAAAATTTATTTTACATTTCTAAATATTGCATCAATAATAATGATAAATTAGATGCAATAAAGGTTGAACTAAAAAAATGTTGGAGTTGTTTTTCTCATTTTTTCCATTGGGCTAACCTGTTAAGTAAACAACACCATCTGTACAGAATGCACAGCATGTTCACACCATTACAATACCGATTCCTTGTAACCTTTATTAAAGTTCATGTCTGTGACATATGAACACTGTTTTCTGGATTATTGGGAAATATATGCCTAATTACAGTTGAAAATGAGATCTTCTTTTGTATTTGGTATTTGAGCACATGTCCAATTTAATAGGCTTACATATCATATACACATTTTGAATGACAAGATGAAATACACTGAATTACATCTATAATAGGTTATTGATGGAAAATTATAGTCCTGCTTTTGAAATCTATTACCTTTCAAGAAAATATATCTGCATTTTCATGCACTGTACCTGCTCTTACTCTAATACCTTATTTTTAGTATTATAATAGATTTAAGCAATGCTTTGAGAGTCCACCATTCTAATCATGAAGTACTGAACATTCTGAAAATAGGTTTATTATAGACAAAATTATCTGATTGCAAGGCATATCAGAAGTTTGATTTTTAAAGTAGATCTTTGATATTGTGTGTCATGGTATTTATGTTTAGCTGAAAGTTTAGAAGAATCCATTAAGTTAGATTTTTGTTGAATGAGGTTTGTTTTCCTGCAATTAGAACTCCCTAGATAAGTTAGACAACTGGTCCCTCATGACTTCTCTAATTTACTGTAAATCCCCCCCCCAAAAAAAAAATGCTTCCCTTAAGTTTGCTGAAAGCTGCTCCATATATTTAAGGCTTTGTTATTATTAATCATTATTCTAAAAACTACTTGAAATAAATAAGATAACCCTGCTTGCTGGTTTGTGCAAATTACCTAAAATTTAGGCTCTGTGAAATTATTTCAATTATTTTGTCTTTGATCATATTTCTTAAAGAATGACCTCAGACTCAACTCAAATAATTACAAAAATGGATTTATTAGTGTCTTTTCATGCCTCTGTTTCTTTTTTCTACTGGGCACTATATGCCTTTTATCTTCCTGAAATTTTTGAAGTAGGCAATAATTAAGGACCAAATTATGAATAAATTCCCATTATGAAGCTGATATTTTTTAGCTACAGCTCATCAGTCATAATAATGGATTAATATTAATGATGGTTTATAAAAAAAAGCAAAGCAACAATTAAATTTTTATAGGAACTGAACCTTCTCTTTTCCCCCATCAACCACAACTTTATAATAATCATGTGACAGTTTTTCCTTCTACTTTTTTAAAACTTAATAGAATTTATTTTTTTAGAGTAGCTTTAGGCTTAAAGAAAAATTGAGAAGAAAGTTTAGTGTTCCTGAGCGACATCAACAAGATAATTGAGTAGGAAACCTTGGTCCTCCTTCCCTCCATGGAACACTAATTCAACAATTAATAGACAAGTTTCCTTTGTGAGAAATCCAGAAATAGTCAAGAGGTTCCTGAATCCTGGATAAACACGAAACTATGAACAACAAAGTGGATACAAAAACATCACACACCCTCTTATGATAAACCCTAGCCCTGTCATAATGTCATCCAACCAGGTAGAGACTCCTGGGGAGGAAAAGAGGTGGATTGCATACATAACCATTGCCCAAAATTTCCAAGGGCAATCCAGAGGAATGGCTTCTATCTGGCCTGTCTCAGAACACCAATGAGACCTTATATAATTTGGATAAATGGGGCCAGTGAGTACAGAGATGGCAGTTTGTGTTGGCAGTCACCATAGCCCTTAAGATCCTTTCCCTTTCAGCTCAGGACAAAGCAAGTGGACAAAAATCAAAGATTTCAGCTCTCCCTGGAGAGAAATACCCCAGCTCTTGTGGGGGTTACACAGAGAACTGCCTTTCTCCTGAGGGGCAGTGAGAAAAATTACAGCAGTTTAGTTGTTAGTTGCCCTTCCCCCAAGTCATGATAGAGGGAAAAGATAAAAAGCCCCAGTTCAGTTTCTCCCTGAGGAGAGAAAAAGGTAAAACACACATTTATTTCCCAATTTTTTTATTTATTGTTGTTTACACTATTACAGATGGCTCCCATTATCCCCACCCACTTTGCTCACCTCTACCTACTCCAGTCACCACTGCCTTGGCCTTCACCACTCTGTTGTCTGTGTCCATGGGCTATGTATTTATGTTCTTTGACTACTCTCCTCACCTTCTTTTATGCAGTCCTCCCAGCCCCTCCCCTTTGACAGCTATCAGTCTGTTCTACATATCTATGCCTTTGGTTCTATTTTGTTCATCAGTTTATTTTGTTCATTAGATTCCACATACAAATGAGATTATATATAGTATTTGTCTTTCTTTTACTGCTTCATTTCATTTAGCATAATATTCTCCAGGTCTTTCCATGCTGTCTCAGAGGGTAAAAATCCTTCATTTTTACAGCTGCATAGTATTCCATTATGTAAATACACTATAGATTTCTTTTTTTATCCACTCATCTACTGATTGGCATTTGGGCTGTTTCCAGATCTTAGCTCTTATAAATAATACTGCTCTGAACATAGGGGTGCATATATTATTTCTGATTGGTGTTTTGGGATTCATAGGATATTCCTAGAAATAGGATCACTGGGTTAAAATGCGGTTTCATTTTTTAATTTTTGAGGAAGCTCCATACTTTTTTCCACAGTGACTGTAACATTTTGCATTCCTGACAACAGTGCACTGAGGTTCCCTTTTCTCTGCATCCTCACCAGCATTTGTTGTTTGTTGATTTATTGATGATAGTCATTATGGCAGGTGTGAGATGATAACTTGTTTTAATTTTCATCTTTCTGATGATCCATGTCTTTGAGCATTTTTTTCTTATGTCACTTGACCATCTATATGTCTTTAGAAAAGTGTCTATTCAGTTATATTGCCTACTTTTTAATTGGATTGTCTTCCTGATGCTGAGTTGTATAAGTTCTTTATACATTTTGGAAATTAACCCCTTATCAGAAGTATAGTTAGTGAATATGTTATCTCATACAATGGTTCTCTTTTCATTTTGCTGATGTTTTCTTTTGTTGTGCATAAGCTTTTTAGTTTGATGTAGTCCCATTTAATTTTCCCTTGTTTCCCTTGCACTAGGAAATATTTTGGTAAAAACATGTCTACACAAGATGTCTAAGATCTTATTGCCTATGTTTTCTTCTAGGATTTTTATTGTTTAGTGACTTATAATACATTTAAGTATTTTATTCATTTTGAGTTTGTTCTTACATATGATGTAAATTGATGATCTAGTTTCATTTTTTGCATGTACCTGTCCAGTTTTCCCAACAACATTTATTAAAGAGACTGCTTTACTCCATTTTATGCTCTTGCCTCCTTTGTTGAATATTAATTGACCATAAATACATGGATTGGTTTCTGGGCTCTCTGTTCTGTCCCATTGATCTATATACCTATTCTTGTGCCAGTGCCAGACTATTTTAATTATTATATAATGGCTTTGAAGTATAGTTTGATATTCAGTATTGTGATCTCTCCAACATTGTCCTTCTTTCTCAAATTGCTGAGGCTTTTTTTTGTTTCATATAATTTATTGGGATATTTGTTCTAGATCTATGAAATATGCCGTTGGTATTTTAATAGGGATTATGTTAAATCTATAGGTTGCTTTGAGTAGTATGGATATTTTAATGATGTTGACTATTTCAATCCATGAACATGGTATATCCTTCCTCATGTTTGTATTTTCCTCTATTTCTTTCCTCAATGTCCTATAGTTTTCCAAGTACATGTCTTTTTACCTCTTTGGTTAAGTTTGTTTGTAGGTACCTTATTTTTGTTATTGTTTCAATAGAAATGAGATTGGCTTTTTAGTTTCTCTTTCTGATAGTTCACTACTGGTTTATAAAAATGCCACTGATTTTGGGGTGTTAATTTTATATCCTGGTACTTTTCTGAATTGATTTATTAGACCTAGTAATCTTTTGGTGGAGGTTTTTAGATTTCTCTGTACAGTGTCATATCATCTGCTAATGATGACAGTTTTACTTCCTTCTTTCCAATTTGGATGCCTTTTTTTTCTTCCTCTTGTCTGATTACTCTGGGTAGGATTTCCAGTACTATGTTGAAAAAGAGTAAAAATACCTGTTTTATTCCTGATCTTAAGGGAAAAACTTTTAGTTCTTGTTTATTTAGTATTATATTGGATGAAGGTTTTTCATATATGTTCTTCATTACACTGAGGTATGATCCCTCTAATCCCATGTTGATAGGAGTTCTTATCATAATGGGTGCTGGATTTTATCAAATGCTTTTTCTACATCTATTGAAATGGTCATGTGATTTTTATCTTTCCTTTTGCTTATGTTATGTATCACATTTATTGATTTGTGAATATTCTACCAACCCTGTATCCCCAGAATAAGTCCTACTTGGTCATGATGGATGATCATTTTAATGTATTGCTGGATCTGATTTGCTAATATTTTGTTGAGGAGATTAGCATATATATTCATCAGGAATATTGGCCTATAATTTAATTTCTTTGTAGTGTCTTTATCTGGTTTTGAATTAGGACAATGCTGATATTGTAAAATGAATTTGAATGTCTTTCCTACTCTTGAAATTTTTTGGAGTAGTTTGAGGTTTTTGTTGTTCTTTGAATATTTGTTAGAATTCACCTCTGAAGCTATGCATATGGGTCTCTCAATAAAAATAAAGAACAAAAAATAAAAATAAATAAAAACTCCCAGCAAATGAAAGTCCTGGGCCACCTATGCATATGGGTCATGTTTTCTTATCCATTCAGCTTTCAGTTACCTTATCTTTTGATTGGAGCATTTAATCCATTTACATTTAAGGTTATTATTGATAGATAATTATTTATTGCCTTTGTTTTCTTTATACCTATGTTCCTCTCTCTATTTCTTCTTCTTAAAGCAGTCCCTTTAACATTACTTTCAATGCTGGGTTGGTGGTAACATATTTCTTTCATCTTTTTCTTTTCTAGGATGCTTTTTATTTCATCTTTAATTTTAAATGATAGCTTTGCTGGATAGAGTAGTCTTTGATTCAGGTCCTTGCTTTTCATCACTTTGAATACTTGATGCCAATCCTTTCTAGCCTGAAGTATTTTTGTTGAGAAATAAGCTGACAGCCTTATGGGAATTCCCTTGTAGGTAACTTGCTATCTCTCTCTTGCTTCCTGTTAGATTCTCTCTTTATATTTAACCTTTGCCATTTTAATTATGATGAGTATTGGTGTGGGTCTCTTTGTGTTCATCTTGAGTGGGATTCTCCTTGCTTCCCTGAACTTGTGTGATTTTTTCTTTAACCAGGTTAGGCAAATTTCCTATCATTATATAGAGTTGACATCAATAGCACAATCCATAAATATAAAAATTGATAAATTTGTCTTCATCAAAATTAAAAACATTTGCTCTGTGAAAGACTCCATTAAGAGGATAAAATTGCTAGACACAGAATAGGAGAAAGTATTTGCAAATCACATATTTACCATAGGACTACAATCTAGTATATATAAATAACTCTCAAAATTCGGTAGTTAAGAAGTAAACAAACCAATTAGAACATAGGCAAAAGACACAAACAGACATTTCACCAAAGATGAGCAGATGGCAAATAAGCACATAAAAAGTTGTTCATATCATTAACTATTAGGGAAATGCAAATTAAAGTCACAATGAAATACCACTATATACTTATCTGAATGGCTATCCTAAAAATTCGTGACAACACCAAATACAGGTGAGGAGGTGAAGAAACCAGATCATTATGCATAACTGGTAGGAATAGAAAATGATACAAACAGCCTGGAAAACAGTTTGACAGTTTCTTAAAAAAAAGTATATATCAACTAACATACAACTCAGATACACACTCTTGAGCATTTATTCCAGAGAAACAAAGGTAAATGTTCACACAAACCCTGTATATAAATCACATTTACTGTGGCCTTATTCATAAGAGTTTAAAACTAGAAACAACCCAGATGTTTTTCAATGGGTAAATGATTTAAAAAATACACAAAACTTTGATACATTGATTTCATGCTGTGTGGGTTGAATTTTGTTCCTTTGAAAATGAATATGCTGAAATTTTAACCCCCAAGTATCTCAGAATGAGATTATTTTTTGAAATAGAGGTTTTTAGTGGGCCTTAATTCAAAATGACTGCTGTATTAATAAGAGGATATTTGGGAAAAGACACATATTGAGGGAAGACAATGTGAAAATACAGGAAAAGATTGTCCTTTATAAAGCAGGGATATAGACCTGGAATGGATCATTCCCTTATAGCTCAGAAGAAATCAACCTTAATTTCAGACTTTCAGCTTCCAGAACTGTCAGACAATCAATTTCTATTAGTTATGTCACCCAGTCTGTGGTAATTTGTGATGGCTTTCTTAGCAAACTGATATAGGATTGTGATAATTTATTTTATATGTCAACTTGGTTAGTCCACAGTACCCAGATATTTGGTCTAGGTGTTGCTGTGAAGATATTTTTATATGAAATTAATGTTTAAATCAGTAGAGTTTGAATAAAGTATAATGGGAGTGGGCTTCATCCACTCAGTTGAAGACCTTAAGAGGAAAAAAAAAAATACTAAGATTCCCCAAGAAAAAAGGAAATTCTGCCTCCAAACTGCCTTCAGACTTGAGTTGCAACATTAACTCTTTCTGGTCTATAGCCTGATGGCCTCTTTTTGTGTGATCTTTTTAAAGATTGTTTTGGCTATTCTAAATTGTTTGCATTTCCGTGTATATTTTATGATCAGTTTGTTCAGATTTTGGAATTTCTAGCTTCCACAATTGCATAAGTCTAAACTGCTGTCTTCTCCTTCCTCCTTCCTACACACACATACACACACACACACATACACACACAACTTATCTCTTTTGTGTTTCTATGAGGAATTCTGACTACATATAACTCTGCCTATACTTTTAATGTTACTAAGTTATAAAAATGATCTATTACAACAACCTGGAGGAATAGCCAGACAGATAATTATACTGTATGGGGGAAAAGCCAATTGCAATAATTATTTACTATAGAATTTTATTTATATAACATTCTTTAAATGACAATAGTGTAGCAATAGAACACAGATTAGTAGTTTCCAGAGTTTAAGAAGTGGTGGAGTCATAGGAAAAGTAGATATGGCTTCAAAATTCTATAACAGGGATCTGCTTGGCAATGAAAATGTGATATATTTTTACTCTATAAATATTAATATCCTGGTTATATTACTAGTGACCTGGTGCATGAAATTCATGCACATTAAAAGGGAATTAATTAGAAGAAATAATTTAATATTACTAGTTGCCCTTTCTCTTTAATAGAAGTGTCAGAGATGAAAGAAAATTAGTAAAATGTATATGAAATTCTTCTTCCTGTCATAGTCTGGGGTGCACTATGAGAACCAAAGTGTAGTCCCAGCCCACCCATGTGTGCCTCAAAATTGCACAAGACCCAAACCTGGCTGGCTCCACCCCTATTGGGCTAGATAGAGACCTGGCCGGCCCCACCCCTGTCAAGCCAGGTTGAAGGAAAGGTTTCAGGTCACCTGGCTCAGTGTGGGGGCAAGAGTAGTGGCCTGAAGTCCCCCAGCCATGGCCAGAGGGGTGTACCTTTAAGTCCCCTGGCCCAGACCAGGGGGTATGAATTGAGGTCTCCTGTTAATCCCCACCAGGGAGAGAGGTGCAGTCTCAGGTCCCCTGGACTAGTGCTGGGGTAGAGGGCATGGCCTGAGGTTCCCTATCAAGCCCTGCATGGCAGGTGGTGCAGCCTCAAGTCCCCAGGCCTGTCACCAGGGAGGCATGGCCTGAGGACCCCCAGCATGGCACCAGGGCAGTGAGTGTACCCTGAGGTCCCCCATCAAGCCCCGTTGGGCAAGGGCATGGCCTGAGGTCTCCTGTCAAGCCCCGCTGGGCGGGTGTGCAGCTTCAGTCCCATGGCATGGTGCCAGGACATGGGGTGTGGCCTCTGCTCCTCTGGCCCAGTGCCCTGGCAGGAGGAATGTGGTCTGAGGTCCCCCATTAAGCCTTGCCAGGTGGGGTGTGTGACCTGAGTTCCCCTGTCAAGTCCTACCAGGCAGGGGGCACAGCCTCAGGTCCCTTTCTGCAGCCTAGCACCAGCAGCCTCAGATACTTGCTGATTGCTCACTAAGGCTCATTATGGGAACTCGGCCTCTTCTGTGAGCATATCCATCTTGGGTTACGGGATCCCTGCCTCTGCTTTGGGTGCAGCCATCTTCTTACATGATGGTCAATTTGCACATTCCCTCTTTATTAGATAGGATACTATAGATTTGCAGTTATACCACTGGGAATAAATAGGGTTTCTCTCTTTTGATTCTGGAAACTATTTTTTATTTATAATATCTCAAAATATTAATTTTACTTTAAAATTTTATTTTGTTTCTATACAACATTAATGAACAATTCAAAAATTGTATTAACAAAAGCATCCCATTTGCAAAATATCAACAAAATAAAATATTAAGTATACATTTACCAAATTAATTATAACTTCTACTCCAAAAATTATAAAATATTATTGGAATGAATTAAACATTATTTAAATGAATGGAATAAAGTCCCACATTTAGTCACCAAAACACTCTATTTAATATAATTAAGTTTGAATTATTCCCAAACTGATCTACAGATTCAATGTAATCACCAGTAAAATCTCACCTGCTAGTAGTTTGTTTGTTTGTTTGTTTGTTTTTTGTAGAAATTGATAAGCTGATCCTAAAATTTATATAGAAATGAAAGCAATTTAGAATAGCAAAAAATATATATATTTAAAAGGAACAAAGTGAAGAACTTACACTTCCCAGTTTCAAAGCTTATTATAAATCTACAATAATCAAGCCAGGGTGGAACTGGCATAAAGATACACATATAGACAATGGAATAGAATGGGGAACCTAGAAATGAGGCCATACATATGTGGTCCATTGATTTTCACCAAGGTTCCTGAATTCATTCATGAGGGAAAGGATGATCTCATCAAGAAATGTTGCTGAGACAACTGGATGGACGCACACAAAAGAATTATGTTGGATTCTACCTTAAGGTATAAACACAAGTGTACTCCAAGTGTATCATAGATTTAAATAAAATAGCAAAAAAAATAAAAAAATAAAACTATTGGAAGAAAATTTAGCAGTATGCCAGGGTTCTTGTTCCAGCATTACAAAGGGGAAAGCAATCTAGAGAAAGGTTGTGTGTATATTAAATAAGTGTCCAAAATGAAATATAATTTTGAAAGGCATTGGGGGTCAGAGGAGCTTCAACTAAAGGAATTAAAGTGTCTTAGTTCCCTTTGTCTCAGGACCCTTGCTTTTTATTAACACAAGTTTTCCTAAGGCAAAATGGAGATAATACACTTCAAAGGGTAGGGTACAGAAGCATTGTCAAATTGGGTTCAGGTGTTTGACCAACAGGTGGCAATAACATGTAGATTAAGATGCCCTGAGCTGTCTGGCAGCAAACAATCATCCTATTAAGGTTTGGGGGAAGTGCCTTTTAGCCATTCCAGCAGGTGATTACATATGTGACTCAGCCATTGTAGAGCCCCCAAATTTAATCAAGCTTTTGATGAAACTATTGCAATTATGACATGCTGGAATTGGCTTCTGGCAGCAGTAACTCTTGATGACCTTGAGTTAGGCAATGATTTCTTACATACTACACCAAAAGCAGAACCAACTACCATCACAAAAGAGAACTTAAACCTTATCAAAATTAAAAACATTGCTGCACATGATATCAAAAAGATGAAAATCAACACACAGATGAAAGGAAATATGCACAAATATATTTGATGAGGAAACTATTTCCAGAATATTTGAAAAAAATTCTTGCAATTTAATAATATAAAGACAAATCCAATTTAAAAATGGGCAAAGGCTCTGAATAGACATTTCTTTAAAAAATGGTATAAAAATCTGACCAGTACATTAGAAGCAGCTCCACATCATTATCCATCAGGGGAATGCAAAACAAAGCCACAATGAGATATAACTTCACATTCATTAGAATATTTCAAATAAAAAGGGGGAAAAAACAAGTGTTGGTGAAAATGTGAAAAAAAAAATTGGAATCATCATTGTTGGTAGGAATGTAAAATGTAGCTACTTTGGAAAATATCTGACAGTTCCTCAAAACACAGAGTTGCCATATGATACAGAAATTGTATTCCTAATATATACCTAAGAAAAATTAATATGCATATAGTTAATACACAAATACTCAAAGCAGCATAGTAAAAAAGAAAACAACCCTCATGTACATTAGCTGGTGCATGATTAAGCAATGTGTATGTGTGTGTGTAAAGCCTAAGCGACCATCTGACCATCTGACCAGTAGTTATGACATGCAATGATCACCAAGGGGCAGACACTCAATGCAGGAGCTGCTGAGCTGCAGTGACTTGGCAGCTATGGTTCTTGAGTGATGCACCCAGAACCAGAGAGGAGGGAGCCCATTTCAGGGGTGCATCACCTGAGAAGCACCCTCTTGCAATCTGGGACCCCTCAGGGGATGTTGGAGAGCTGGTTTCAGCCCAATCCCCACAGGCCAGGCCGAGGGACCCTGCCAATGAATGATTCCGTGCACTGGGCCTCTACTAGTGATTATAAAAATGAATAAAGGCTATAAAATAAAGAATTACTGATTCTTGATACAACATTGATGAGTCTTGAAAGTGTTATGCTAAGTGATAGAAACCATGTATCATGTGATTCAATTTATATAAAATGAACAAGATAGGTAAATCAGTAAAACATAAGAATGACCAGCAATTGGTATAGTGTTTCTTTTTGGGGGATGAAAATATTTTAAACTGAGATTATAATGATGATTGTTCATCTCTAAATAACAAAACTGTTTAATATTATCATTGAATTATATACTTTTAACAGATGAATTTATGATACTTGAATTATATCTCTTAAAGTTGTTAAAATAAAATCAAAATTAAAAAACTTAAAAACTAGAGAGTAATATTTGTGTATAGTTATTTTTGTTTTATCCTTAATTTATATAATTATGATACTGTTTTCCAATGTTACTTAGATAATTATTTCCTTCACTCCCTTCAGTATGGCTATATTATTCGTAGATAACACAGTAAATTTCTTTTTATTGTTTATATACTATCTAAGGTTCCCCACATCCTTTGTGATTTTAATTGTTTATCAACATTTTGTGTTTCTGAAGTGTTAACATTGTTCTGAAAAGCAACATTATAAACAATAGTATACTCAGAGGTGCATCACTAACTTCCAACTTACCTCCTCAAACTTGTTCACATTTTCTAATGTTTCCACCCAATTCCTACTTAAACCATGTTACGTAACTCATCTCTTTAGTTTCTGGCTTGTCCTTCCTGTATTTTCTTTCTGCACAAGTTAACAGATGTGTCTACTAGTGTATTTCCTTATAAATCCTCCTTATAAAATTTTGCATATTGCCGAAACCAGTTTGACTCAGTGGATAGAGTGTCTGCCTGCGGACTGAAAGGCCCCAGGTTCAATTCTGGTGAAGGGCATGTACCTTGATTGCAGGCACATCCCCAGTAGGGGGTGTGCAAGAGGCAGCTGATTGATAATTCTCTCATCAATGTTTCTGGCTCTCTATCCCTCTCTCTTCCTATCTGTAAAAATTATATATATATATATATATATATATATATATATATATATATATATATATATATATATATATTTTTTTTTTTTTTTTTTTTTTTTTAAGAGTTGCTACAATTCCATCTTTGACCAGAGATTATGTTGTTTCTGGGGCACTGTCGGCACCAAATCTCATTTACTGCACACTTGCATTTGCATTCTACACCTTGTAGGACAACAACTTTGCAGAGTGCCCTTTCGCATTCCTGGACCCCTTAAGGGATGTCACAGAACTGGTTTAGGCATGATCCCAGCAGGCCATGCAAAAGGACAGCACCTGCTGATGGGACCCCCCCGTTCACTCTGCAAACACCCTGGGAGCCTTGGTGCTGCCCCAGGTACAGCAGGCTGGGGAGGGACTGCAGGAGGTTGGCTCCAGGGCATGTCCAGCCTATCTTGCCAGTCCTGCCCCGCCAGCAACCTTCTAATTTATTTCATTTCAGTGTGCATGAATCCACTCACTGGGTCACTAGTTGTACTATAATTATGTAATGTGTTAAATTTGGCAATAAAATAATATGTAAATGTATCAAAATGACATGCAACTTACATAATGTTACACGTCAAATATATTCAATAACACTTTTTTTTTAAAAGAAAGAATTTTATTGGGGCTTGTCAAGTTGTCAGTAAACGATAGCAGATGTTGATTCTAGATGAAGGCTATCCTTTAGAAAATGTGGCTCTTTACTGATAATATTATAAAATCCAAGGTATTGTAATTTTAGTGTTCATCTTTATCCTACCTCATTGTTTTATCCTCTCAACCCTCACTAGATTCATTTCTGTGACATTTCTGAAATGGCCTCATTGAAACTCATGCATATAAAATCATGATATAATAGAAAATACAAAAGCACTGCATTTTCAAAAGCACTAAATTGCTTTCAGAATGAAGAAGTGGCCAAAAGTTTGTTTAAAATGACTTTGTAACTTGTTAGGACATGTATTTCAATTTTTGATAGATAAGAAATATAGATGTATATTTAAGTAGAAGTGTTGTGATTTTTTTCTATGGAGGGGAGATATCATGGTTGAATGCTTCTATTAAAAAATGACTACTGCATAGTATTAAAGAAACATTTTATTCTATCTTCCACTCCTCAGGAAATATGGTATTGCCTAGATTTTGTATTTGTAGAATGTTTAAGTTATTGCTAAGGAGTCATGTAGTAGAGACCTTATAATGTCCTCTCTGGGATAAATCAGTTAATCTTTTTGTCAACAGAATACTAATACTTTTTTCTTACTAACTCTTATGTATACTGTGTGGTTCAGTCATCATACAATGAAACAGATTATTGTATTAGGATATAGACTTAAAATTGGATTAATGTTATTGTATTTTTCTCTATCCTTAACTTCTTCCTTTAAAACAGGGGTGGGGAACCTTTTTTCTGCCAAGGGCCATTTGGATATTTATATTATTCATGGGCCATACAAAATTTTTAACTTTAAAATTAGCCTGTTATATTTGGTCAGACATTTAAATAACTCACCCCTAATGCCAGACCAAATGATTTTGCTAGCCTTATATGACCCATGGACCAGATGTTCTCCATCCCTGTTTTAAAAATTGCAGCTTTATATTTTGTTTCTTGAACTTTAAAAAACAGATAACCAGCACCTATATGTACAGAAAAACAGAAAATATGGGATAATAACCTTTCTGAGCATTAATATTTACTGTGTGCCAAGATTGTATTTGCTATGGAAAGTAACCCAGTTAATCCTCAAAATACTAAGTGAAATATGTGTTACAAAATCCATTACACAGAAGAGGAAACTGAGTTTCAGAGAATTTTTAAAAAATTGTTTATCATATGGCTAAAAAGTTGATGGTGTTAAGATCAGACCTGGGCTTGTATAATTCCAAAGATGATTCTCTGCTACATTTATTTTTTAAATTTTATTTTATTTTTTAATATATTTTATTGATTTTTTACAGAGAGGAAGAGAGAGGGATAGAGAGTTAGAAACATCAATGAGAGAGAATCATTGATCAGCTGTCTCTTGCACACCCACTACTGGGGATGTGCCTGCGACCAAGTTACATGCCCTTGACCAGAATTGAACCTGGGACCTTTCAGTCCACAGGCCTACGCTCTATCCACTGAGCCAAACCGGTTTCGGCACCATGCCACATTTAGAAATACTTTATTTTGCATATTAATGAAGTAAATAATCTATCTCTCTTATGATGTAATTAAGTATGGTTGGAGCATTGTGGTTGAGTGTTACTATTTTATTCCTTTAAAATTTTTGCAGCTGGGTGCTTCTCACATTGCAATATATATATATTGCCTCAATAGGACTCATTTGATGAAAAACATCTCACTTTGCTCAGCTGGAGGGGCTCAGTTGCTTGAGCATCTTCCTGTGCACAGAAAGGATGCCTGTTCGATTCCTGGTCAGGACTCATACCTGGGTTGTGGGTTTGATTCCCAGTCAGAGCAACCTATTGATGTTTCTCTCTCTCTCTCTCTCTCTCTCTCTCTCTCTCTCTCTCTCTCTCTCTCTCTCTCTCTCTCTCTCTCTCTCTCTCTCTCTCTCTCTCTCCCTCTCTCTCTCCCCTCTTTCTAAGAATGTCCTTAGGTGAGGATTAAAAACAAAAAATAAAAATAAAAATAAATCTCGCCTTGTTCTGTTTTCTGTCCTCTAAATGTATCATCTTCTTGTGATGGCTGAAATGTTGAAAAATATATATGAACAGAAATCCATTTTGAAGTACCAAAGTTAATCAATTTAATTTAAAAAATGCATCCTAAAAGTTGAGTAGTCTTCTTGCTTACAATCCTGCTTACAAATGAATGCTTTGAGAGTGTTTTAAAATAATTTATGTTAGAGATCCACATGCTGAAATGCTTTCTTTCTATCTGAAGCAAACTAGAGCAAATACCTAAGACTAGTGTGTTGCATCCTAATGCTTTTATGTACATGGATTAATATCATAAGCAATTCCTAGGATACATGGTGCTGTGTGTCTGGTTCTATGTGGTGACAGGTCCAACATCACTTTACTTTCTAGGCTGTTAGGCTGCTACCTTAGAGGTTTGTATGAGTAGATCTGTTGTGTTAGATTTAAACCACTGAGTTGTAGTGTGGGGAAGGGTTTTGGTGTACAATGGGGATCAGATGTGGAATGAAGTAGAATTGCCTGTGGTGGTGCTGGGAGTAATGAGGGCAAATGATTTGTCATGGATGCATTGGGTGGAAAGAAAAAGCTATAATCTAATCTGCTGAACACAGCATCCAAAGTTCCCTGACTATGGAGGCTAAGCAGGTCATGCTAAAGGAGTTACAAGGGAGTGCCTTTTTCTGACTAATAAAGTTTATAATGCATTGTGTGGTTGTTCTAATGGTAAAATGACTTCTTGTGTTGCCAGATAGTCTTGTTAGAGGCAAGGTTTGTGAGGCAAAGCAGTTAGCCATTTCAGAGAAATACTGTTCCATTGGATCCTCAGGGTTCATCAACTGGAGGCATTTTTACAACTTGACTTTGAAGCTGACAGTCACCACAGTCACTGCCATAGATGCTCACTCTCACAAATTCAGTTCACCATAATGATAGAAATCCTCTCCAGAGAAATTTGTCAACTTTCAACTCAAAAAGGAAGAAGTAAATGTTTTATTTGTAGATGATATAGTTGATGGGAATGAAAAAATGGCACAGCCACTACAGACAACACTGTAGAAATTTATCAAAGTCCTAAAGACTCGACAAAAAACTGTGAGAACTAATAAACCAGTTCATTAAAGTTTAACAATACACAATCAACACATGAAAATCAGTTGCATTTACATATTCTAACAATGAACTATCTGACAAAGAAGGTAGAAAAACAATATAATTTACAATAGCACCCAAAAACAAATACTTAGGAAAAACTAGGCAGGTGAAATATATTGAAAACTATAAAACATTGATTAAAGAAATTAAGACAGATGGATGAAAAAAAAAAACTTGAATGTTCATGGATTGGTTGACTTAATATTGTTTAAATGTCAATACTAATCAAAGTGATATGTAGATTTAATGTAATCCCTATCAAAATCCTTTTTGCAGTTTTTACAAAATAGATTTTAAAAATTTATAAAATTTATGTAAAACCACAAAAGACCATGAGTAGTCTAAGCAATCTTAAAAGAGAAAAGAAAAATTAGAGGAATCACAATCTCTGATTTTAAAACATACGTATTATAAATTTTCAGTAATTAAAACAGTATTGTACTAGTATAAAGACAGACATACAGACCTACAGACCGGTAGAATAGATTAAAGCACACAGAAATATCAATATATCCACACATATATGGACAAAGTATGTTCCACAAGGATGTCTTTTGTTTCTTTTCCTTGCCTAAGTGCTCTAGCTAAGACCTCTAGTGCTTTATTGAATACAATGGCAATAAAAGTCTTCCCTGTCTTGTGCCTAATTTTAGAGGAAGAGCTCTCAATCTTTCACCATTGAATGTGATGTTAGCTATGGGTTTTTCTTATATGGAGTTTATTCTGTTGAGATAGTTTCTTTTTATTACTAATTTGAGCATTTTTATCATGAAATGGTGTTGAATTCTGTCAAATGCTTATTTGGGCATTAATCCAGGTAATCATATTTATTTTTTCCTTCATTCTGCTAATGTGGTATATTACATTGATTTTATATATTGTACTAGTGGCCCAGTGCACAAAATTCGTGCACATTGAAAGGAAATTAATCAGAGGAAATATTTTAATATTGCTATTTGTCCTTTCTTTATAATAAAAGAGTGAGAGATTAAATGAAATGAGTACAATGTATATGAAAATAATACATAATTTTATTAATAAACAAAAACAAAATGATATAACAACAGCAAACTCATGTTATAAAAACAATATTGATGCAAACAATGACTGATAAAGTGATTAAACTTATTCTAGTATCTCCCTGTATTCCACATTAAGAGTGAAAACACTTTCAATGTGGTTGACAAATTTCCATTGGGATAAAGTATTTACAACTTTAACTTTAATGTCACACATAACTGACCATGTGTGAAAACTGGTTCAGGTAAGAATATTCCTACTCTGTCTAGAGTTTGTCCTTGTGGCTTATTAATATTCACTGCAAATGCTGGCATCACAGGAAACTGTCATCAAATTAATTTAAATGTGAGGCCTGTGTCAGATGGGGACAAATCAATTCTTGGAATCAGAACAACATCTCCCTCTGCAGATCCTGTTAATACTTCAACTTCAGTAATTTTAGGTCATAATCTTTTGATAATAAATCTAGTACCGTTACAAAAACTCCATTTACTATTAAGATTTCTCAATAGCATAATTATTGCACCCACTTTCCATTTTAATTTATGACATGGCATTCCTGAAGGAGTAATACCATTAAGAAATTCGATGGGAAAATTTTCCTTTTGAGCATCATCTGTTGAGTCAATGGAATCATCACTGAAATATGTGTGAAAATCTCCTTCGAGTATATCCAAAATTTCTTCATTTAATTTTGAACATGCTCATTTTTTGGACAAAGAATTGCACTTTTATATATATTCTTAATTTTATCTATAGATAAACTATTTCCAAAGGTGACTTCAATAAAATAGATCCGTTACAAATCATTTTATGGGGGATTTCAATAAAAAATCCATTCCTAAATGAAAACTGCTATCATATTTGTCATCTCCAAGTTTTACTAACCATTCCCTATAAGCAGAATCCTCTGATCTCATACTTGTTGTAAGGACAACTTTCTGAAACATCCCCAAACATCAGAGTACTTTATTTTATTTATTTATTTTTTCATTTCTAGTGTATGTTTATTTTTTTATTAAATTATTATCTGTGTACATATTTTGACATTGCCCCCTTCCCATTCATAACCTCCCTCCCCAGAGTTTTGTGTCCATTGGTTGTACTTATATGCATGAATACAAGTCCTTAGGTTGATCTCTTATCTCCCCCAGATCTCCCTACCTTCCCAGCTGTAATTTGACAGTCTGTTTGTTGCTTTACTGTCTTTATATCTGACTTTTGGTTCATCAGTTTATAATGTTCTTTAATATCCATAAATGAGTGACCCATTTGACCCAGTAATCCCACTCCTAGGAATATATCCCAAGAAACTAAAAACACCAATCAGAAAGGATATATGCACCCCTATGTTCATAGCAGCACAATCTACAATAGCTAGAATCTGGAAACAGCTTAGGTGCCCATCAGCAGATGATTGGATCTAAAAACTATGGTACATCTATACAATGGAATACTATGCTGCCATAAAAAAGAAGGAATTCTCATCATTTGCAGCAACCTGGATAGAACTAGAGAACATCATGCTGAGTGAAATAAGCCAGTCAATGAAACAGAGTAAACTCATTTGTACTATGGCCGATTGCATAGCATACGGTACAGTACTGAGACATTGTCGAAAATCCCCTCCAAGAAGGAGAACTTTCCCACCAAATGCAACATTCAAATTCATAATTTCTCTTAATAACATGTCTATGGTGTTTATAGCATGACTGGATGTCATGGTGCATTCATCAATAATAAGAAGTTGGGCCTTTTAATGGTTTTAGCAACTTTGCTCTTTATATCGAGTCTAGAAATTGAAGTTTCATTTAATGGAATTGGTAATTTATATTGGGAATGAAAGGTTCTTCCACCAAGAAGTAAATTTGCATCAATTTCTGTAGATGCTGTAGGTAAAACAGTACCACCACAACTTCTAATATAATGTATTAAAACTTTATATACAATAGATGTGTTTTTCCACTACCATCTGGACCATCCAAGAAAAAGTATTTATGGTGCACAGTTTGATCTTCGATGAGTGAAGTTATAGTCTGAAAGGCTGTCAACTGTTCATCATTCAGAGAATTTATCAAAACCTCTGCCTGTTGTTGCTCGTAGGATTCATCACATGTATTTACATTCATTAATAAAGGATAGTCCTGAAGTTTGAAATGTGAATATTTCATTCCATACAATGTGAATACCTCCTGAATTTCGTTAAGGGCATATGTTTCACAATTTACACAGGCACCTTCTCTTCAGTGTAATTTCCAACAAAAATCTTCAATAAAATTAGATTTATTCTCATCCAATAATTTGCCTGCAGCAGGACATCCAAACACACATATGTATGCAAAAAGTTGCTATAGTTGTTTGGACATTAAGGATGATTGCATCGTCAATTGTACCTTTTCAGATAGTGTCATCAAGTAATAAACCTTGATGTTTAGCAGCTTCATGAAATGTATTATCAGTTACACCTCCTACAGTTCGCAGATCCTCAAAACTTTTACATGCAGAAGCAAAAGTCTAAGGCAATATCGCTCTGGTTCTCTAAAGCTGACAGTGAATCTTCTACCTAATACTTTATTCCCACCCTTTCAGCATTTTGTCCACAAAGAATTATTAAACTCACAATGCTGAGAAATCTCCCAATAATAATAATTATGTGCATCAGAGTCTTCTCTATTCAATAAGAACCAAGCCATCAAAGTTGAGTTATGTCTTTTAGCCCTATCTAAAACTTCAGTAAAATCATCGGCATGAAAATACAAATTTTGATCATTTGGCAAATGAATAGCTAATCTTGTGATTGCATGAGATTGCTCATGCATTCGCATTCCAAAAAGTCTCCAAACAGCTTCAGGAGCACTCACGTACATGGAGTCAATGAAGTCCTGTACTTCGTCATGATTGATAATATTTTTTTTCAGAAATTTGAATATTTGCACAATTATGCCCTTTATATTAATAGATGTATTTAAATAGATATTTGACACTTCTAATTGATGCACTAACTTCAACATTTATATGACAGTTATACAATATTTGAGGCACAAATACGGGTTATAAAGGACAATCCAAGTATTATCGACAATTTTATTTCCAATAGAAATGGTACTGCCAGATCTTTGTTTGTATTTGGGATATCCATCAATATTTCTAATGATCGCATTTTGAAATTACTTTGGATATCCCTTTGAACATTTTCCATTTTCCATACATGGACTATGGATTTTGTATTTCACCTGGCCCATGTACCATATTTGATTTTACAATTTGAAAAAGTGGAGGACTCTTGTCTTCATCTGGCACTTCTGCCTTAACTATTCGGTCAATGTCATCTTCTGAATGTAATTTGGACTCACTATCTAATATCAATAATATTTGAGCATGAGGCAGTCCGAGCTTCTGAAATTCAATGACATGAACCTTAGCTATTTCTTTGCCAAATAAATAGAATTTACATATATCATTTAAAAAAGCATTCAGCTTAATATTTAAAACTCTGGCTACCAACTCAGGTCTATTTTCAACTTTTTGCCAGTTTTGTAAGTGTTTGTAATATCTGCCCATTTGGGGTTACATGTCATGGTTAAAAATAAATCAGGCTTGCCACACTTCATTACAATTGCCATAGTATCCTGATATTAATGTTGCATATTTTTGGGACTACCCTCAAAAGATCATGGAAGTGTTATCATTTTACCAATTGGCACATTGTCATTTTCAGATCTAGATTTAGGATTACAAATCAAACAACTATATTTTTCAACTCTCAACTTATATTGGTTTGCTTTAATGAAATTTATCTAATTGGCCTCCATTTTTTAATATGAATCTACAATAAACTGTTGAGTTAATTTTCCTGCATTTAAGATAGGATTGAACGTGTTCCTCACAGAGAAATGAAATACATAATACTGCATTTGTGTGACTCGTGTCCTTACATTTCATCTAGTATTATTGTCGATTACACTGTTGTCTCTGAGTCTTAATGCAATATCTGTTCCCCAGCCTTTTTCATCATGTGGAAAAAGAATAGGATATGTCATTGCATCTAATATAGGAAACAGGATACTGATTTGTTTCATTTTAGCGGCACTTGGATTATTGGGATCTGGTTTACAATGAATGAGCAAGTCCCTTTCAAAAGGAGGTTCTCCAACTTCATTTCTGAATATGACAGCAACCTCCATTACAAGGGGAGAATTATATCTACCGGAGTCACTGTTACCATCATATTTAATCACCATTGTTACTTCCATGGGAGCAATAACTTTTGCTGCTGCTTCAGATTGGGCTTCCTTTTATTGTATAATTGTAACATCTTGTACAATTTTGTTAGTTAATTTATTTTATGCATGAAGTTGCTGATGTTGATCATGAGTCTTTCTGAGCAGGCCTGGTTTTCTGGCATTGCTAATCTTTTACTTGTAGCTTCGACTATATCCAAAATATAGAGTTGAGCAAACTTCTGAAAAACACCATCCCAAGTATGTAAAGTTCCAATATGATGATAAATTTGTCTGTATATTCTAAAACAGTGTGGTCCATATCCTGATGGTGATTCAATATTTGCACCCATTGAAGCAAAATGGAACAAAACTATTTATGGAACAAATATTTTCCATGAAATTTTTACTGTCAGAATATTCGTTTGTCATTAATCTTTTTAAATATGCTGGGTAATCTGGAAAAATGTATATCATTTGAACAGACATTCACTTTGCTACAGCATCAAATAAATTTACCATCAGATTGGTTTTCATCAGAGAAATTTAATGATAGGCAAAATTCACATCTAACAGTCATTCCACCATAACTATGTTGGAGAATTGCATCCTCACGTACTCCATTTTCATTGAGAAAGCAGTACCTATCAGTATTGCTAGTATATGTTGATGACTGTTCTCTATACATATTCTGTCTAGACACAGCCTTTTTTCAACTTCAAAGGCACGTTGATCTTTAGACAGTCTCTGCCGATGATGCCACTGTTTTTCGGCTTCAGAGCAACATTTTTTCAATAGCTGCTCTTCAGATACATTCTGTCGAAGGTGCAGCCTTCTTTCAAGATCAGAAGCATGTTGCTCTTCAGACATTTTCTGTCAATAACGATGGCATCTTTTGGCTGCAGAGCTAGGTTGTATCAACAATTTTTCTTTGGACATAGACCTACCTCTCTACTGCCAAGGTCTGAGATACAAGTGAATAACAGTCCTTGCTGTCAGGCCTTTGAGAACTGCGTGACCATTGGCTGATTCTGTGGGGGTGGGATTTCCTCCTACCTGTTGTCAGTTTCCACAGCTGGGATGAGGAAGCTGGGGCTCCAGAGGGAGCGACACCCTCTAAGCTGCCAAGACCCCACAGGCAGGCTTTGGCACTGCCCACCCTGCCTCACTGGGTCCCTCATGGACCCAGACCCCGCAGGTGGGGCCTGGTGTTGCCCTCCTTGCCTCCCTCTGCCCCAGATTCACCTGGACCCCTGCAGGCAGCTTCTGGCGTGGCTCGCCCCACCTCCCAGGGGCCCAATGGACCAGGACTTTATGAGCAGGGCCTGGCTGGTGGGCTTAGCAGAGGTACAGTCAATTAGCATCTTTTTCTTTTATTAGTGTAGGTGATTCTTTAATACAAGAATAAATCTCACTTGGTGGCTGAAGTCAGTTTGGCTCAGTGGATTGAGTGTCGGTCTACTTACAGAAAGGTCCCAAGTTCGATTCTGGTCAAGGGCGTGCAAGTTGGGGGTGTGCAGGAGGCAGCTGATCTATGTCTCTATCTCATCTATTTTTCTAGCTCTCTATCCCTCTCCCTTTCTCTCTGTAAAAAATCAATAAAATATATTTTAAAAATAAATAAATAAATAAATAAATAAATAAATAAATAAATCTCACTTGGTGATGGTGTGTAATCCTTTTCATATGTTTCAGAATTTGATTTGCCAGTAGTTTATTGAAGATATTTACATCAATATTCATAAAGTAATAGTCTATAGTTTTTTTTTGTTTGTTTGTTTGTTTGTTTTTTTTTTTTTTTTTTTTTTTTTTTTTTTTTTTTTTTTTTTTTTTTTTTTTTTTTTTATGTCTTGTGTTTGGTACCAGGATAATGTTGGCTAAATGGAATGATTAGAAAACATTCCCTTCCATTTAATATTTTGGAAGAATTTGAAAAAGATTGGTGTTAATTATTCTTTAAATGTTTAGTAGAATTCATCAGTAAAGCCATTTAGTCCAGCAAATTTCTTCATGGGAAGATTTCTGATCACTAATTTAATCTTCTTATGAATTAGAGTTATAAGGGCTTCATATTTCTTTTTTATTGAGTTTTGGTACTTTTTTTTTCTAGGAATTTGTCTATTTCATCTATGTTATCCACCTTGTTTGTGTACAATTGTTCATAGTAGTATTTAAGATATATTTTATTATTGTCAATGTTCCCTCTTTCATTTATGATTTTTAATTTTGGGTCTTCACTCTTTTTCCATTAAGTATAGCTAAAGATTTGTCAATTTTATTGATATTCTGAAGAGACAACTTTTGGTTTTGTTAACTTCCCTATAATTTTTCTATTCTCTGTTTCATTTATCTCAGCTATTTTATTTATTTTCCTTATCATTTAAAATTTTTATTCACACTTACTGAAAGAGCTCCTCGTAGACTTCAAATATACAGATCTTTACCCTTTATCAGTTGTGTGTATCTTTAACTAGGAACATAAGTTGGCTAAGATGCTCCTGAAGCCACACAGCATGTAACTGTAGAGTCACTTTGGCCTCCATGCTTTCCCATACTATATGTTATCTGTGCCATCGGGAACTGCCATGATGCTATTATCACATCCAGGCAACTCTGTCACAATGACTGCTGGGCTGATAGTAAGGCACCATCAACTTTGATTCTTCCCGATTTCAAAATTATCTCCACTATTTAAAAACTACTGTGATTTCCTTTCTTCTTCTAAGTTTGGGTTTACTTTGTTCTCTTTTTCTAGCTCCTTAAGGTATAAAGTCATATTGTTGATTTGAGGTGTTTTTATAAAATTCAAATGTTTGCAGTTATAAATTTCCTGTTAACACTGCCTTTACTACATCTAATAACTTTTGGTATATTGTTTCATTTTTATTTTCTCAAGATATTTTATAATTTCTCTTTTTATTTTTTTATTTCACTGTTTTTTAAGAGTTTGTTGTTTAATTTCCACTTATTTGTGAATTTTTGAATTATTCTTCTGCTATTGATTCTTAGTTTTATCCTACTGTGATCAGAAAATATTTGAATTTTTCCATTTTAAATTTAATAAAACTGTGTTTAACTACTCTGGCTAGGTGGCTCAGTTGGTTGGAGCATCATCCTGTACACCAAGAAGTGCCCTGACCAGGAATTGAATCATGACCTCCTGGTTCATAGGTCAACAGTTAACCACTGAGCACCACTGGCTGAGCTAAATATTTTCTTTGTGGTTACCATGATTATTATATATAACACTAGAGGTCCGGTGTATGAATACGTGTACAGATAGGGTCTGGCCAGTGATCAGGGCTGATCAGGACCACAGGAGGTTGGCTGGCCAGGGAGAGAGGCCATGGGAGATTGGCCAACTGGGGGGAGGGGCTGTGGGAGCGAACTGACCACAAGGGGAAGTGCTGAGCATCTGTCTCTTGGTGGTCAGAATGTGTCATAGAGATCAGTCATTTGGTTGCTTAGGCTTTTATATACAGGCAGTCCTCAGCTTACTTCATTTCATGGTTATGTTGCCATCTCCCATTTATTTATATAAAAAAAAGTTCTGTCATTTAGAGATATGTACATATATGCTTTATGTTTTTTATTATTTATTTACCACAAGTAAAAGTCAAGAATTATCTTTGTCTTTTAGCAGTTGATTATAATGTATCTCACTGTGAATCTCTTTAGGACTATCTTAATTTGTGTTTGTTGAGCTTCTCATATTTGTATATACATGTCTTTGCTTAAATTTTGGATGTTTTATTATTTTTTCAAATAATTTTTCTGAAACTTTTTTTTCCTATTTCTTGAATTCCCATAATGTATACATTGATATGCTTAGTGGTGTTCCAAGAGTCCCTTCAGTTCCGTTTATTTTTCATCATTGTCTTTTCTTTTTGTTCCTCACACTCAACAATTTTAGATGACCTATCACCAAGTTCACTGATTCTTTCTATTCTAGTTGTTGAAAGCATTATTATGGGCTGAATTGTGCTTTTCACCTTCCAAACTCATATCTTTCATTGAAAGTTGAGCATGTGAAAAAGTCACCTATCTTAATCTCTGCAGACAATCATGAAATACCTTTAGTAATTAGTAGACCCCTTGAACCTTGTAATTAGCCCTACATGGAGGCTTAAGTTCTCAAGTATTTCCTCGCTGTGCTTTTGTCTGGATCTGTATAAATAAGCTTTTCAAAATTTATTTCTATCAATAAGTATCACCCAGCTTCTTCTGGGAGTTTAGTGCACAGACCAGACAGAATTTTGCAAATAAATTTTACACTGTTCCTCCCATTTTAAGTGAGGGTACCAGAAATTAAACCTCTTTCTACCAACCTTGAAGTACTAAGCCATGGAGGTGTTGGAATGTGGATGAGTAAAAATGGCATGAAATTTGCTACTAGTTTGAATGTGGCTTTATAAAAAATTAGGTATTCATTCTGTTGCTATAGATCTTTTACTGGTTTCCAGAACTCCTATGTAGTTATTTTACTCAGTCAATAGATGTTTATTTCATGTTTCCATGGTGAAGTTAGTGCCTGGAGCTTCCTAATCTGCCATCTTGACCATTTACAGTTAAAGTTATTATTCAAATAATTGTACAGTGTCCTTACTAGAACTTAGTGTTTTTACTTTTTAATTATTTATTTGTTTTAATCTTAACCATTCTAATAGAATTGTAGTGGTATCTCTTTTGCATTTCCCTAATGACTAATGATAGGACCATGTTTTAATATGCTCATTTAATAATTGCATATTAAATAACATATATTAAATAAATTATATAATACTAGAGGCCTGATGCCCAGATCCATGCATCAGTGTGGTCCCTTGACCATGTCTGTGCCCTCTCACAATCCAGAACCCCTCTAGGGATGTCAGATACCCAGTGCATGGATTCAGCCCAATCCCCGCAGGCCAGGCTGAGGGACCCCACTGATACACGAATATGTGCTACCAGGCCTCTAGTACACATATAAGATCTTTGGTTAATCTCATCCCACCCTCCCCATTTCCTCCTTCCCTCTGAGATTCATCAGTTTGTTCCATATTTCCAACTCACTGTGCTTTGAGTGTCTGACCCCCGGTGGTCAGTGCGTGCCATAGCTACTGGTCAAACAGTCGAACAGTAGAATGGTTGAACTGTTGCTTAGGCTTTTATATATATAAATAATATATAAAAGTAAATTAAATATATATAATTTATATGTATATATAATTTATATGTGCATTTAATTTATATGTATATTTAATTAAACATGTATGTATATATATATATATATATATATATATATATATATATATATATATATACTTATTCCCCTATTAGGTACAATATTTGATCAATTTGCATGTGTACTATTTACTTCACTGTGTGCTTTTTTTTTAATATTCAAGTTTAAAGTGTTGCTTACATTCATTTAATACAAGTCCTTTATAACTTATGTGGCTTGCTAATATTTCATCCCTATCTCTGGTTTATATAAACTTTCTCTTAAATTTGTCTCTCATAAAGCAAAAGTCAAGTTTATTAGTTTTGTTTTGTTTTTATGTATTTTGCTTATGACATCATATCTAAAAACTAAACACCAAACCCAAGGACATATAAACTATCTTTTATATCTTATTATCAATACATGTTAAAATCCTGCTGACTATATTTGTTTGGTTAATTTGGGAGATCTCTATTCTGTCCCATTGAACCATGTGTCTACCCCTTGATTAGTTGCCGGGGCTGAACAGCAGACCCTGAATGAAGGATGAACAGATTGCTCTGACACATGTTTTTATTAAAGAGAGGGCTAAAGGACTATTTTACTTTAGAAACAAAAAGCAGTCCTGCCAGGACGGGTTTGGCTCAGTGGATAGAGCGTCGGACTGCGGACTGAAAGGTCCCGGGTTCAATTCCGACCAAGGGCATGTACCTTGGTTGCGGGCACATCCCCAGTAGGGGGTATGCAAGAGGCAGCTGATCGATGATTCTCTCTCATCGATGTTTCTAACTCTCTATCCCTCTCTTTCCACTCTGTGAAAAATCAATAAAATATATTTTTTAAAAAAAAGCAGTCCTATTTGCCAGCCTTCTTAGGCTTTCATTGTCACAACAGCTTGAACTAAAATTAAGCTGTTGGTATAATTAGCAGGGTAAGTATCCTTGAGAAAGTATATGCTTCTTTAAGGTCAGCTCTTTAAAAACTAAACATAGTAATTCTAGCAAAACAACCTGGGTGATCTGACTTGTTTGGAAAAGTCAAGATAGGGGCTGCTGCCTATGGCAAGGTCCCCTCAGAGGCCCCTGACCTTTTTGAGAATCCTCCTTACAGACATTCCAACCAAGTCCCATGCTTCCTCACAATTGGTGTAGTTTTATAATAAACACAGAAATCAGGTAATGTGAATTTTCCAACTTTGTTATCTTTTTCATCATTGTTTTGGGTATCCCTTTGCCTTTTCATACAAATTTTAGCTTCAGCCTCCTGCTATTTACAAGAACATTTGTTGAGATTTTTATTGGGATTGCTAAATCTATATATTAAATTTGGGGAATTAACATCTGACTAATATTGAATGTTCCAATCCATGAATACTACATGGTTTTTCATTCATTTTTTCTTCATTGCAATCTTTTATCTGTATTTTGTAGTTTACTGTACACAGGGCCTGCAGTAAAAATTAGGTATATTAATTTTATAACTAAGTATTTGCTATTTGTGCTAATGTGAATTATTTTTATTTTTATTTTAATATATAAGAATACGATTGTCTTTTATTTATTAACCTTGTATCCTGAGACCACAAGAAACTTGCCTATTAGTTCTTAAAGCTTTTTTGCAAACTTTTTCTATATAGAAAACATTGCCATCTAATAATGGAGACAGTTTTATTTATTTCTTTACTATCATTAGCTCTTTATTTATTTTTATTGCTGATTGCTCCACTAGGATTTTGAATATGATATTGACTAGAAAAAATGAGAGAATATCTTCCCATATTCATGAACTCTTGCCATTATTAGTGATGATACTAAATGTTGACAGATGATTTTTTTAAATAAAGAAACTTCCATTTATTAAAGATTTAGTGAGATTTTTTATGCTATTTATGTATATATTGAAAAGATATGCACTACATAAGAATAAACTCAAAATGGATTAAAGATTTAAATGTATATCATGAAACAATAAAAATCTGAGAAAATATAGGCAGTAAAATTTGGACATTTCTCCTAGCAAAATTTTTGCAAATATATCTCCTAGGGAAAGGGAAACAAAATTAAAAAAAAAAATGGAACTGCATCAAACTAAGATGAAAAGGAAATCTACTGAATGGAAGAACATAATTGTCAATAATACATCTGATAACTTATACCACACCACACCAACAAGACTAACAACCCAATAAAAAAATGGGCAAAGGTCCCAAATAGACAGTTCTACAAAGAGAACATACAGATAGCTAATAGATATGTGAAGACATGCTCAATATCACTAATCAGAGAGATGCAAATTAAAACCACACTGAGATATTAACTCATGTCAGAAGAGCTATCATCAATAAATCATCAAAAAACAAGAATTGTCCAGGCTGTGGAGGAATGGGAATCCTCATGTACTGTTGGTGGGAATGCAGACTGGTGCAGCCACTGTAAATAACAGTATGGGGTTTCCTCAAAAAATTAAAAATGGAACTGCTTGTAGACCCAGCAATCCCACTTCTAGCAATATATCTAAGAAACCTGAAATTCTAATTTGAAAGTATATATACACCTCTATAGTCATTGAAGCATTATTCATAACTAGAGGCCTGGTGCATGAAATTCATGCACAGGGAGGGTTGTCCCTCAGCCCAGCCCGCACCCTCTCCAATCTGGGACCCCTCGAGAGATGTCAGACTTCCAAGTAGGAGCGGGCCTAAGTGGGCAGTCAGACATCCCTCTCACAATCAAGGACTGTAAGCTCCCAACTGCTCACCTGCCTGCCTTCCAGATTGCCCCTAACCGATTTCACCTGCCAGCCTGATCACCCCCTAACCACTCCTCTGCTAGCCTGATTGTTGCCTAACTGCTCCCCTGCCAACCAGTTTGCCCATAACTGCCCTCCCCTGTAGGCCTGGTCCCCCACAACTGCCCTTCCCTGCAGGCCCAGCCACCCTCAACTTCCATAACTGCCCTCCCCTGCAGGCTTGATCACCCCCAACTGCCCTCCCTTGTAGGCCTGGTCCCTCCCAACTGCTCTCCCCAGCTAACTTGATCACTCACAACTGCCCTGCCTTGCCGGCCTGGTCCCTCCCAACTGTCCTCCCCTGCTGGCCATCTTGTGGCAGTCATCTTGTGTCCACATGGGGGCAGCCATCTTGTGTGTTGGAGTGATGATCAATTTGCATATTACTCTTTTATTAGCTAGGATAGAGGACTGATACATGGGTGGGGACCAGCTAGTTTGCCCTGAAGGGTGTCCCAGATCAGGGTGGAAGTTCCCTTGGGGCATAGGGCGGCCTGAGTGAGGGACCTGGGCAACGGGCCTATGGTGGTTTGCAGGCCAGCCATGCTCCCCGATGACCCAATTGGAGGCTTTGGTATTTGGGATTTATTAACCTTCTATAATTGAAATTGTGTAGCCTTGAGCAGAGCCAAGCCTCCTGCTTGCTCTGCGGCTGCCACCATTTTTGTTGGGATTTATTTATCTTCTATAATTGAAACTTAGTAGGCTTGAATGGAGGCATAGATCAACTAGGGTGTGCCGAAAGCTTGGCTTCCTCCATCGCTGGGGGAAACAGCCTCCTGCTCTCTCCAGCTCTGAGGCCTCCAACATTTTTGTTGGGATTATTTATCTTCTATAATTGAAACTTTGTAGCCTTGAATGGAAGCCTAGGCTGGCCAGGGTGTGTGGAAAGCTTGGCTTTCTCCATTATTAGGGAAACCCAAGCCTCTACAGTGGTGCCTCACACAACGAACTTAATTCGTTCCAGGAGCAAGTTTGTTATGCGAAAAGTTCGTTATGTGAAACGCGTTTTCCCATAACAATACATGTTAAAAAAAATAATTGGTTCTGTAGCATAAAATATGCTAAGATGACATAAAAAAGATAATTTTTTGTTATTATTTTTATTTAGATACATCTAAAAACGTAATTTTTTAAAAAAAAAATTATATAAAAAAAATATTGAGTTTAACTTAAAAGGACGACTGCCGTGATACGTGCGTGATTTAATTCGTAATGAAGAACGATTGCCGCGATACGTGCTTAAGTTAAGCGCAGTGACTAACGACTGCCTGCAGTGCCTGCGCAGAAGGATGCAATACATCGGCAGAGATCGTGGAAGCTCGGGCGAAGCAGTCGTGGAAGCTCGGGCGACTTCGTTGTGTGAAACGAAGTTCGTTGTGTGAATCATGAAATGAAGTTCGTTGTGTGCAGCGTTCACTGTGCGAGGCGTTCTTTATGCGAGGCACCACTGTACTTCGTGGCTGCAACCATCTTGGTTGGGTTAATTTGCATACTCATTCTTGATTGGATGGTGAGCATGGATTGTGGGTTTAGTGGAGTGATGGTTAATTTGCATATTATTCTTTTATTAGATAGGGTAGCCAAGATCTGAGAACAAACCAAGTGCCAATCAGTAGATGAGGGGATAAAAAAAAGTTGTACATTTACAAAATGGAATGCTATTCAGCAGCAATAAATAAATAAATAAATAAATAAATAAATAAATAAGAAGGGGGTATCTTATTTTTCGCGACACATGATGGACCTGGAGATTATTATGCTAAGTGAAATAAGCCAGTCAGAGAAAGACAAATACCTTATGATCTCACTTATATGTGGAATCTAATGAACAAAATAAAAATAAACTGGCAAACTAAATAGAAACCGACTTATAGATAGAACAGACCAACAGCAGTTTGGGAGACATGGATGAAAGAAGATAAATGGATAAAGAAAAGAAAAAGACATGTTATATATACACAGATAACAGGGTGGTGATAGCCACAGGGAGAGGGGGTGAGTAGTACCTGAAAGTGAGCAAGGAAGGAATGGGAAGGAAAAGAGACTTTGCTTGGGGTTTTGGGTGCACGATGCAGTGTGCAGATGATGTTTTGTTGAGTTGTACACTTGAAACCTGCATGATTTTGTGAACCAATGTCACCCCAAATAATTCAATAAAAGCAATCAAGAAAAGAAAGAAATGATATATACTTTATCTTATAAAGTCTCTTAATGTGCTGAATTCTATTGCTTGATATTTGAATTACATCTAGTTTTTATTTTAGAATTATGATTTACTCACTAAATGGCTTGGGATGTATTTCTCCCTTCTCTATCTTCTGGGACAACTTATTTTAGAATTTATATTTGTATTAGTCAAAGTTCTCTAAAGAAACAGAACAAATAGGATGTAGGACTGTAGCTATAGACATAGCTGTAGATATAGACATAGCTATAGATACATATACATATATACATATAGATATAGGTGTGTAGATAGATTTATTATAAGAATGTGCTCAAGCAGTTATGAAAGCTGAAAACTTAAAGGCTGAAAACTTAAAGTCTGGCTGGAGAATCAGGAATGTTCATGGTATAAATCTGTTTAAGTCTTTAAGCCTGAGAACCAAGTGCTCTGAGATCTGGGGGCAAAAAAGGATAAAAGTCCCAACTCATGAAGAGAGGGAAAATTTGCCATTCCTTTGCTCTTTTGTTCTAATTGAGCTCTTAGCAAACTAGATGATACCTGCCTATATTGGTGAGGGTGAATAACTTTCCTCAGTCTACTGCATCAAATGCTAAACTCTTCTAAAAATGCCTTCACAAACACACCCAGAAATATTTTTCCAGGTATCTGGGCATCCCTTAGTCCAGTCAAGTTGAAAAATAGAATCAACCATTATATTATTTTTTTTCTCTCAAGTGTTTTATAGAATTTGTTATTGAAATCATCTGAAACTGGAATTTTATTTTTAGGAAGGTTTTAAATGATAATTTCAATGTTTTTAATAGACTCAGGACTATTCATGGTTAGCTATTTCTTTTTTTAATGAGTTTTGGTACTTGTATCTGTATTAGATTTCTACTGCTGCTGTAACAAATCACTACAATCTTAGTGTCTAAAATAAACTATTTTATATTTTTAAAGTTAGAAGTAGTATAACATTCATCCCACTGGACTAAAATTAATGTGTTACTAGCGTTGTGTTCCTTCCTGGAGGCTGCAAGAGAAAACTTGTTTCCTTACTTTTTTCAGTTTCTGCATGCCACTTGCCTTTCTTGGTTTGTGGCTTCTTTTTCTGCCTTCAAATCCAGATACTTTAAATCGCTTTCTGCACCTTCTATGATCACATTTTGTATAACATTTTTATTTCTGTTATAACAAATTACCATAAATGTAGTAACCTCAAGTAACATAAACCCATCATCCCAGAGTTTTGGAGGTTAGATATTCAAAATGGATCTTCAGAGTTGCATTTCTTTTGGAAGCTCTAAAGGAGAACCCATATGTTATATTTTCCATCTTCTAGATAATGCCTGCATTTCTTGCCTCATAGTCTTACATCACTCCAGCCTGTTTCCATTGCTACCTCTCCTCCTGTGACTGTAAAACTCCTGCTTTTATAAGGAGCCCTGTGATTACCTTGGACACACATAGGTATCCAGGATAATCTCTATTGCAAAATCCTCAATTTAATCACATTCACAAAATTTTCTTTGCCATGCAAGGTAACATTAAAAAGCTTTATATATTAGTAAATGAACATCTCTTTGCAAGGAGGAGGCACTATTCTGTCTTTATATAATACATTCCTTTCTGAGTTAATCAGGAAAGGTTCTTCTTTTAAAGATGCATGTGATTAGATTGAGTCCACCTGTATAATCTGGATAATCTCCCCATTTCAAGGTCCTTAACCTTAACCACATTTTCAACATGTTTTTGTTGTTGTTGTTGTTGTTGTTTATTTTGTTTTTTATAAAGTACAGTAATATATTCATGGGTTCTGGAGATTACGACTACAGTATGAATTTTTTTGAAGCCATTATTTTGCCTACCAAATTGTATTTCAGGAATTAGTCCATCTCATTCAGGTTTTCTATTTACTATATAAATTTGTTCATAATATTCCCTTATTATCCCCCATGTCCACTCTTTCATTATTGATAGTGGTAATTGTGTTTCCTGTCTTTTTATCTTGGTCACCCTGTTTAGAGATTTATCAATTTTACTGATTGTTTTGAAGAAATGTCTTTTGTGGTCATTAATTTTCCTTCTGGCTTTATGTTTTAATTGATTTATGTTCTAACCTTTAGTTACCTTGCTCTCCTTTAATTTTCTCTTTTTATTTACCTAAGGGGAATACTGACTTAGATCTTTTTTTTTTTCTTTTCTATTACAGGCTTTAATTGCTTTAAATTTCCTTTAAGCACTGCTTTAGCAGCATCCCACAAGTTTTGTTACCTTTTATTTTCATTTAAGTCAAGATATTTTTAATTCCCTGAAGACTTAGATTATTTAGAAGTATGGTATTTAATTTCCATATATATGGAGACTATATAAATATTGTTATTGATTTTTAGTTGATTTCTCTTCCTAGAGTATACTTTGCATAGTTTATATTGCTTTAAATTTGTTCAAGTGTCTTTTATGGTCTAGAATATGGTCTATCTATGACAGTATTTCAGAAACATTTGAAAAGAATGTGCATTCTGATGTTAGGTTGAGTGTTCTATAAATATCAATGATAAAATTGTTCAGATAATCTATATTTCACTATTTTTCTGACCACTTATTTTATCAGTATGTTAGAAAGAATTTTTTAAGTGTCCAATTTTAATTGGTGATTTGTCTTTTTGTCTTTTCAGCTCTATAAGTTTTTTATTCATGTATTTTGAGGATCTTTTGTTTGAAACATGGTATTTAGGATTGTTATGCCTTCTTGGTAAATTGACTCTTTTATCATCATTTAATATGCCTGATTATACTTGATAATATTCTTTGATCTAAAGTCCTAAGGATACATTTGTTGTTATTTATCCCCCTAAACATTAAGGCATTTCTTTAATAAGAGACTAAAAAGGAATGGATCTCAGTGGAATTTTATCTGAGGCTGCTCTTCCCTATCCCTAGCCAGCACCATGAAGAAAATTTTGTAAGGATACTCTCAAAATTTCTTGTAAGCACTTGGTGCAGTTCATGGAGGAAAGATTTTGTTTGTTTGTTTGTTTGTTTGTTTGTTTGTGGGTTTGTGTGTGTGTGTGTGTGTGTGTGTGCTTTTTTAAATATATTTTTATTTATTTCAGAGATAAAGGGAGAGAGAGAGATATGATGAGAGAGAATCATGTACTGGATGCTTCTTACACACCCCATCCCAGGGATGAAGCCCATAATCCTGACATGTGACCTGACCCGAAATTGAACCTTGATCCCTTGGTTCATAGGTTGACACTCAATGACTAAACCACACTGACCAGATGAGGAAAAGTTTTCAAGAGAATACTAGCCGTGATATATCTGGCACTCCTAAAGTCTTCACACTCTCCTTTGCCCATGCTCTCAGCCTTTAGCAATTCATTATTATTTTTATCTGAATCTTCTTAATGTCATATATTAAATCTAATGGCATCCTCTCCAGGTAAGCCAATGCTAGAATTTGGTTTTCTGTTGTAGGTGCCTATTTCTCCCTAGATTTGGAGTTAATTATTTGACTTTTGGCTACAGTTCTTTGATTGGCTTCAAGAAATACCTAAATTTTTCATGTCTCCAGCGTGTTTGTTTTGTTTTGTTGTTTTGTTGTTGTTGTTTTTTGTTTGTTTGTTTTGTTTTGTTTTGTTTGTAAGCATAACAACGATGCTCTTTTTATCTCTCTGTATCTCAAAGTAGATACCAAAAGTGGCATCAGGGAGAGAATTTAGTGAGAGATTCCTAGATTGTCTCTAACTTGGTATTCTTACAAACAATGCTGCAATAAATGTCCTATATGATAACTATATGAGAATTTTCTTGTGTTATTAGGAGAGGGGTTACTAGGTTCTATCATGTATGTGTACTTAATTTGGCCAGTGCTACCATATTGCTCTCCAAAAATGACTATTCATGTCTACATGCCCACTATAAGTAAATGAAATGTGTTACCTGGGTCCTTGCCCATATGTAACATTATAAAATTTTCCAACTTTTAAAAATATAAATATAAAGTAGCATAACATCATTTTAATGTACATTTATCTGATTACTAATTATTTTGAGCTTGTTTTTTTATACTTAGAGGACTGGTGCATGAATTTGAGTATGGATGGGGTCCCTTGGCCTGGCGGAGATTAGAGCCAGCTGGGTGTGTGGGTGTGTGAAAGTACTGTGGGAGGTTGGCCAGGCTTGGGGAAAGGACCACAGGAGGTTGACTGCAGGAGCACACTGACCACCAGGGGGCAGCTCCTGTGTTGAGCATATGCCCCTTGGTGGTCAGTGCATGTCATAACTACTGGTCGGTCATCTGGTTGTCTGGTCATAACAGTCTCTCTCTCTCTCTCTCTCTCTCTCTCTTTCTCTCTCTCTCTCTCTCTCTCTCTATATATATATATATATATATATATATATATATATATATATATATATAGAGAGAGAGAGAGAGAGAGAGAGAGAGAGAGAGAAAGAGAGAGAGAGACTAGTGGCCCTGTGTGTGAAATCATGTGCAGTAGGCCACCTGCTGCTTCTGTGGGCACCAGCAGGAACCACAGCATGCCCACGAGAGCCAGGGGGGAGGTACCGAGAGGTGCTCCATCCATCTCTTAGTGACTGGTCACACATGCAGCACCGCCTTCCCGCACATGCCTCGCCAGGCACGCAGCCCTGCCCACCTGCATGTGCCTGCTGCGCCTGCAGCCTCCTGCTGAGTGGTTGTTAAATGTGAAAGCATGATCACCGTTTGCATATTTGCATATTAGCCTTTTATGATATAGGATTATACATGGAAGTTTTATTTCCCTAAATTTTCTATTCTTATACTTTTCCCATTTTCATTGCTTTATTTTTCTTGTGTGTTTTTTTAGGTGGCTTAATTGTTTATTTTAGTTCTTAGTCCTTCATCAATTAACTTGATATAGCCAACCCATCAAATTTTATCTTATAATTTGTATTTTGGAGAGTCTTATGATGTTTTTCCTTATAGCTAACTAGAGGTAAAGTTTGGACAAATGATCTTAATCAACTAATGTTTTATTGGTAAAGTGGAGATAACACCACTAGGGTTTGCCTTGTGTTTCAAGTAGTTTTGAAAGTACTTTGAAAATTATATATTGCAGTCTGATGAAGACCTGGGGAAGATGCAAGAGCAGGGTAGGGGGATCCGTGGGGGTAAAATGCGACATCTGTAATACTTTTAACAATAAAAATAAAAAAATAAAAAGGAAGAAAAAATCTTGTATTGCAATACAAATATAAAATCCTGGCATGATCAGTTTATGTCTTTGGTTTTGTTTTATTAGTAAGATTACCTAAACAAGTGGCTCTCAGACAGTTTCAAGGATATTAATAAATGTCCTTGAAAAATAAATTATGTGTTAAAATCAGTTGGGAATTATTATTTAAACCAGTTGTACACTGTGGGACTTCTTAGAAACATCACTATTCTAATATGCAATGAACTTGGTCAAGAGTCATAAAATAGTGTATTTTTTTCCACCACAGATATTTCCCTTTCAGACGTTTTTTTTTTATCACAGAATTCCTATGAAACATCTCCCAGAAAGTAATCTTATAAAATACAAATTGGGGGGAAATGGTTTATTGGAAAGAACACTGGGCTTCTCATATTCTAGTTCTGTTACTCAGGTGAGACTTTGGGAAAGGTACTTATTCTCTTTGAGACTCACTTTCTTAACCCTTGAAAATAGGGCTAAAATTTTCCATTAAAGTACTTTTTAATAAACTGCATGTAAAATAAGTGTCTGGTACATAGTAGAACTCAATAAGTGGTGGTGGTGGTTTGTTTATTTTTGTTATTATTGTTGACAGTATTATTAAGATTATCAGTGTAAACACCTGCCAGAATGGCTACCATCAATAAATCAACAAGTGCTGGTGAGGATGTGTAGAAAAAAAATACCCTAGTAACACTGCTGGTGGGAAGGCAGACTGGTGCAGCCACTGTGGAAAACAGTATGGAGTTTCCTTAAAAGATTAAAAATGGAACTGCCTTTTGACTCAGTGGCTCCACATCTGTGAATATATGCTAAGAATTCAAAAACACCAATTTGAAAGAATATATGCACCCTTATGTTCATAGCAACATTATTTACAATAGCCAAGATCTAAAAAGAGCCCAAGTGCCCATCAGTAGTTGGGTGGATAAAAACAAAAAGCAAAATAAAACTGTGATACATTTACACAATGGCATACTACTCTGTCATAAAAAAGAAGAAAATTCTAGCTTTTGTGACAACAATAATGAACCTGAAGATTATTATGCCAAGTGAAATAAGCCAGAGAAAGACAAAAACCATATGATCTCACTTATAGATATATATGGAATCTAATGACAAAATAAACTGATGACCAAAATAGAATCAGAGACATGGAGACATGGAACAGACTCACAGCTTTCATAAGGGAGAGGGGATGGAGGCTGGGTATACAAAAGGTGAAGGGATTAAGCAAAAAATTTACATGTTGTCTCCCCAAAATATATACACAAATTTTGAATTATAAAGGTAGTATATATTAAAATGAATGTCAATTTAAAAATTGAGCTATAAGCTATTAAAGTGTGTATACATTTTTACTTTTTTATTGATTTCAGAGAGGAAGAGATAGATAGAAACATCAATGATGAGAGAGAATTATTGATTGGCTGCCTCCTGCATGGCCCTCACTGGGGATTGAGCCTGCTACTTGGGCATGTGCCCTTGACTGGAATTGAACTCTGGACCATTCAGTCCACAGGCTGACGCTCTATCTACTGAGCCAAACCGGCTAGGGCTGCATACATTTTTTGAGAATATATATATCAATAGACACAGACAGCAGTATTGTGATTGCCAGAGGGAAATGGGATGGGGAGGTAGAAGAGGGCAAAAGGGGGATAAATGGGATGGAAAGAGACTTTGCTTTGGATGATGGGCAGATGCCCAAATGCAGATGATGTTTTGTTGAGTTGTACACTTGAAATCTGTAGGATTTGGTAACCAATGTCATTACAATAAACTCAATGAAAAAAGTGATTGATCAGAGATCATATAGCTAACTATCAATAAAACTAGTTCAAAACTCAAACTCCCTTAGTGTTGTGCTCTTTCCATTCACTAAAATTTAAAAAAAGGAGTACACATCACTACTCCACTTCAATGTGTTTGTCAATTCTGCTAGCAAAATCTACTTAAAACAGGTGTCATACTTCTTTCAGGATTGTAAAACTCCATATCCACCTCTAATTAAACAGACTTTCTTTATCCAACCCAAAATATTTTTCTTCAAATTATTCTGTTCCAATGTATAATCCCTTTAATCATTCTACTTGTCTTTCAACTCCCAGTAAGCTGTTTGTAAATTTTGAGAGCCATAAAAAAATGATCATTGACACTTTTTCCCTCCCACTGAAGTAAAATATTAGAAGGAACTTAAAGCAAAGGCAGTTCTCCACATGGCACAGAATTTCCTATGGTGAATTGCTGGCGACTTCATTTCCCTTACTGAACAACAGAAACTACAAAGGCAAAAGGTCATACTGTATGGATTAAGATGCTGAGCCCACAGCAGGAAAAGCCAGCAAGGGGTCAAAGTAATAAGAGAGGAACTGTTAGTTGTACAGTAGTTTATCTGAATGTGAATATAATCTGTGCACATCTCAGGGGTTGGCATTTGGGACTGAAATAAAATCATAGAAATGTTTTGTTTTAATTTACCATTTATGTAGAGAGACATAAAAAGGTAGTTTCTCCTGGGGCTTAAAAGGTACTGTTGGGCAGTAAATCAGGTGTTTCCATTTTCAGGTTCCCTGGATAGGACTTATCAAACACCGTGTCAGCAAAAGTTGAAAGCTTGAAAAGGTAAATGTTTAAATGTACCACCCACCTAGGAGTAGCTTAGGCTTTGGGAGAAGCTGGCTCAGCATGTATAAAGCTGGGCTCAGGAGGTGTTTTTTCATTACCTGACCCTATCTAAAAGCTAAAGAGAACAATGCAGGTTCAGTAGAATGGTTACTTTTAGAGGAAATCCTATTCCCTGAAAAGAATAGTTTTTATTTTGGTTGTTTTCTTCTTAAGAGACAGTTTTCAAAGCACTGCCCATCGCTGTTTCACTGACGTAGGATACAAAGAGCAGTCAATTGTTTTTATTCCATCCATTCCTCTCAACCGTCATTGAAGAAACATTCTTTGGCACAAAGTTATAGGAGTCACTCTTCCCACTTACTCTCTAAAACTTGAGAGGATGTTGTTTTAAATTTCATAGGAAGGTCATACATGCATTCAACACTTTAAACGTGTACTTTTGTAGCATCTGTTGCAAATTGGTTTTTTTTTTTTTTTTTATCTCCATAGTAACTGTTTCTTTGCACAAGTGTCAAAAGGACAGGCAGACTAAGTTGGCCTTGACTGCTCTTTAGTAATCAGCCCTTACACAGCATGCTTCAGGAAACATCCTTTTGATAGATGGTGTTCCTGTGAGAGTAGCTGCAAAAGTGGAGGCAAAGTGTCTTCCTACCTCGGGCTTTGCTGATGAACCATAGCAATCTGGCATAGCTAGAGTGGGATCCCAGGTCTAATCATAGCCAACTGGCTCCTTTGTGATTTGCTTCATGTTCATTTTGTTTGACAGTTCTGAAGCTGTGTTTTCTTACAGCTGAGTGGCCTGTGGCAACTGGGTGTAGAGAATAGTTCTCACTCACATAGAGACCACACACACAAGAAGAGAGAGAGAGCAAAAGTGAGCGCGAGAGCGCAAGAGCTAGAGAGACAGACAAAGATTGAGAGATGTGTGAAAAATTGAAATGACAAAGGCTGTTAGTGGCTTGTCTCATCGTCACAGACAAACTGAAATGGCTGCTGGTAATCTGAGCACTTGAAAGGAGGCAGGACAGAAGACAGGGCTATCAAGGTTCACTCTTTCCACTGGAATTCTACAAAGGTCAGGTTCAAAATGATTGTGCCTCACTTCTAAACCTATAGGCTTAAGAGAGCACAGTGAGGATACTAAGAAAGAATATGCCTTTCACTGCTTGAAAAATTAAAAATTATTTAATTCTTCAGAACTGATTTTCTGTAACTACCTGTTGGGGCACTGATGATAATAGCTTCATAGATGTAGAAAAAGTCCAGAATATACTCAAAAAGAATAGCTATTTAACTTCTAATTGAACAAAATTTAATAGAATGAATGTTTTGGGAGTGAGGCATGAATTCAGAATCTAAATGGCGTAACTGGAGCAAAGTGTACATAGAAAATAGTGAATAAGTAAACAAAAGGACACTGAAAGGAAGACAAGGCACTAATAACAATTGAAAAAGAGGGCAGTGAGCCTTCATCACAATCATGTTATAATAGAAACCCCACTCTAATACAGGATCATGGCTGAAAGAATTTGCTGCCTTATGGATTCATTTATATTACAGCCACAGAAAACTTTTTGAGAAAGAGCTCGAACCCACCCATTTTCACCTCAGTGTTGGTTAAAATAATGATGCAGAAAATACAGCTATCAGAACAACTGATATTTTAATTATACAAATAGCAGGGTAACTAGATAATCTGGTAAAAGGAAAGATTACCAACCTCTATTTTATTCTTTTATGTTTAGGAAGAGAAAGCAAAAATGTGAATACAAACTATTAATCAAAGATCAGTGTATACATTGATCATCTCTTATTGTTTTTACTTTATTTTTATTGTTGACACTATTACAGATGTCCCCATATTATCCCCGTACCCCCAAGCCCCACTAAACCTTACCTCTGGCCATCAAATCACTGTAGTCTGTGTCCATGGGTTATGCATATAGATTCTTTGGCTAATCACTTCACCTTCTTTCATCCCATCTCTCCTCCCACCACCCCTCTGATAGTTGTCAGTCTATTACATCCCACATATAAGTGAGATCATAAGTTATTTGTATTTCTCTGACTGGCTTATTTCACTTAGCAAAATATTCTCCAATTCTATTTATGCTGTCACAAAAGGTAAGAGTTCCTTCCTTTACCCAGTGGTATAGTATTCCATTGTATAAATGTGCCACATCTTTTTTATCCTTTCATCTACTGATGGGCACTTAGACTGCTTCCAGATCTTGTCTATAGTAAATAATGCTGCAATAGTAACAGCAGGTGTGCATATAGTCTTTTGAATTAGTGTTTGTTTGTTTTTTTGTTTTGTTTTTTTAAATATATTAGAAGTGGAATCACTGAGTCAAAACACAGTTTCATTTTTAAATTTTTGAGGAAAGTTTCTGGGCTTCCATTCTTATCCATAAAATGAGGGATGTGTAAATTATTCCATAAGTCTATTTCTGCTCTGCCATATGACAATTCTGTAACTTGTGAATATTCTACTGTGATGGTCCTTATCACTGATAAGTGTGTGTTCCTGGTACTCTTATCTTCTGGGCTTTTTTCTGGGCACCCTTGTGGTTGAGTGGAACATTGTGACTAGTTCTTATAAATTAGAAGTTCTGTAAAAATTTCTGTAATCTAAAGTGATATGTGTCACTTCTAAGTCAGAGCATTCATTTACCAGTGTGAAATCTCCCATAAATATAATTCATTTTTGCATAGCTACTAGAAAATTCAATATGAAGGCTATTGTGTCATTTTGTATCTCTGAGGTATTACTTAATAGACATGTAATATAAGGTAACAGTAAACCTTTATGATGTCAAGGCACTGAATTTTGGGACTTGTTTGGCATTGCAGCATAATCTAGCCTATCTTTACTGATATGGCTGCTTCCAATGTTAGACTGTACATCTCTTAGGGGAAGATGATGTTGTCTACAACCTTTACAGATTTTTACTCTGAAACTGAAGGTGTTAAATGAATAATGGCTTATTTGTTGACTTTTTAGAAGAAAATTTTTGACAGAGTAAATATGGTATAATAGAAAAAGAATGAGGTAGAAATAATTTTATATCTGTTGGGTCTAATAAGGTTAGTAGTTCTATAAGACACAGGCCTCAAATAAGTAAAAATGAAATATTAATACATTTGATGTTAAATTATCTTATTTCTAGCCACACTAACCACAAGGAAGATACAATTAATAGTTGATGCTCTTTAGTAGTATACACATTTAATCCAAATCAGTCAGCTATTTTACAATTTACTAGGCAACATACAGATTTAATATGTAAAATGCACCTACTAAGTGCTGGGATGTGTTAAAATGTATGATTACATTAGCAACTAAGGACTACACAGTGCTGTTGTTACAGAGGGTTGAAAAAGTAGGTAGAAACTATGTTCAAGGTAGTTAGATATTCTGAGCTTATTCAGTGAGAAGTAATTCAAAACATTCATTTTACAGATTGTGTCAATCAACCAGTGATTTAGCTCTTACAATGCTAGGCAACTACCTTAATCTCCCCCTCCACGGGAGGTTCATTAACTTCATTGCCTCATAGACTATTTTTTTGAACTATAAGATTTATTTTTCATGTTTAAAATAACAAAAAGCAAATCTAAATGTCCTTTAACAGAGAACAAGTTGAATTAAAGCCACTGAAGATATGAGAGGTAAGTTTACCAACATAAAAAGATGCTTATAGCCGAAACCGGTTTGGCTCAGTGGATAAAGCATCAGCCTGTGGACTGAAAGGTCCCGGGTTCGATTCCAGTCAAGGGCATATACCTTGGTTGTGGGCACATCCCCAGTAGGGGGTGTGGAAGAGGCAGCTGATCGATGATTCTCTCTCATCGATGTTTCTAACTCTCTATACTTCTCTCTTCCTCTCTGTAAAAAATCAATAAAATATATATTTTTAAAAATGCTTATATATTGTTAATTGACAAAAGAAGGTGAAAAAGTCATACCTGCTGTTATATTAATTTTGTAAAAAAATTAAAAAAAATATGTATCCATAGGAAAAGAAAAAGTCTGGAACAACCTCAAGTATCATCTGTGGTTATTTCTGTATGGTTTATGGTTAAGTCTTACATTCCGGTTTTAGATATCCTATCTAATAAAAGAGTAATATGCAAATTGACCATCACTCCAACACACAAGATGGCTGTCTCCATGTGGTCAAAGATGGCCACCCCTATGTAGACACAAGATGGCTGCTACAAGATGGCCAGCAGGAGAAGGCAGTTGGGAGGGATCAGGCCTGCAGGGGAGGGCAGTTTGGGGGGACCAGGTCTTCAGGGGAGAGAAGTTTTGGGGAGCCAGGCCAGCATGGGAGAGAAGTTAGAGGGGACCTGAGTAGCAGGGGAGAGCAGTTATGGGTGACTGGGCCTGCAGTGGAAGGAAGTTGGGGGCAAGTAGGCCTGCAGGGAAGAGCAGTTGGAGGTGATCAGGCCTGCAGGGGAAGGCAGTTACGGGTTATTGGACCAGAGGGGAGGGAAGGTAGAGGCAATCAGGCTGGCAGAGGAGCAGTTAGGCATTGATAAGGCTGGCAGGGTAGTGGTTAGGGGGTGACCAGGCTGGAAGGCAGAAGCAGTTAGGGGCAATCAGGCAGGCAGGCAGGCGAGCAGTTGGGAGCCAGCAGTCCTGCATTATGTAAGGGATGTCTGACTGCCCATTTAGGCCCGATCCTGATGGGATAGGGCCTAAAAAGGCAGTTGGATATTCCTTAAGGGGTCCCAGATTGGAGAGGGTGCAGGCTGGGCTGAGGGACACCACCCCCATGCACAAATTTTGTGCACTGGGCCTCTAATTACTGAAAAAATTAGATATTTAATCATTTAAATAATCCACTTGCATATTATTTGTATAATAGTAATAATATATTAATAATATACCTGTCTATCATGTCTGATGTTTGATGATCTCCTCCTTCTAGTCCAGCAGCTTTTATCTTCTTGGAAGGCAGTATGAGGAAACCAAATTTGGTTCCTCACCCTGACTCTAGCCACTTCCACAAAAGATAATGTCCATTCTGTTTAGTTTTTAAGTTTGACAAATATTTATGGGGTGCCTACTATTCACTATCTAGGCCTGCTTTAAGTATTGGGAATAAAAGTGATTTCAGGGTTGTTAAGATACTAGCTTTATTGCTTGTGTGCCTGTTTTTTGTCTTAATAGCTGTGTGATTTGGGCAGGTTACAACCAGTTATTTTTCTGAAATCATTTAGACATAGCTCTTTATTTTTTCCCCTTGATGCAATAACTGATTATTTTTCTTAAAAGTCTCACATTGACATCATGCCCTCATCAAGTATTTGTGTTCACCAAATGCCACATCTGAGGGTAAGACTATAATTCTGATAAGGAATACCATCTTGAAGAAGTTAATTCAATTATGTTGATTTCAATTCTCTAAATTGTAAGAGTACTGAATTGTATAGTTTTCAAAGATCTTTCAATTCTAAAATTATATGATTATAAGGTTCTGCTTGTCCTTTCTGTGAAGGATAAATTAAGTCTCTAGACTAATTGATAATAAGAAATGAATTCTTATTTGTCAACAATCTTTTGAGGAGTTCTTGATAATTGCACTTTAGAGAATCAAGATTTGTGGATTATCTACTACACACATGCAGATCCCAGGCTACCACCTTGCTGAATCAGAATCTTCTGAGTCAGATGCCACTAATATCTGTTCAGAAACTGACTTTACTAAATGTAATCAGGAAGGAGAGCATCAAACATTAAAAAAGAAAAACAATCTACATGATTGTTCCCTTTGTTTTTATGATGTTTCAACAAGTTAGTTTCATCCTTTATTATTTCTTATAATTGATTACTTCTAAGAAAATCTGTTTGAAAAAGCAGGAACACCTTTGTTTATATCTACCTGACCCTTTCTTTTGAATCTGATCAAATTCTCAACACAAATGCCATTTACTGGATAAAATTGTTTGATTTTGAAGGCCTGCAATGCCACCTTGTGGATAAATCATGGAAGCAATGGACTATGTACCTTTATATGTTATCTGGGAAATAAGCTGAAATTTGAACATTCTAACTTGTCAAGTTTTAATTCAAGACTTTGTTTCTTAGATCAAAAATAATATCATAATATATGTCACAGTCAGGGACCACTTTGTCTTATTAAAACAATAGTTGAAAATAAGACTATTTTGTTGCTTCTGTTGATTTACATTGAGTATTCATATAAGATGCACAACCCATCAAAATTATCACATCAGAACATTTTGCTTTAAGCCATGGCCAGGTGGCTCTGCTGGTTGGAACGTCCTCCTCTATATCAAGATGGTGGCAACCAATCAATGTTTATCTCTCACATTGATGTTCCCCTCTCTCTCTCCCTCTCTCTTTTTCTCTCTCTCTCCATTCCTGTCTCACTCTCTCTCAAATCAATAAAAAAGTACCCTCCAGTGAGGATTTAAAAAGGTATCTGCTTTCATAGTATAGAAGTAGTGTCATTTAGAACAACTGAGCTTCAGTAACAGGTTTGTGACACCTGGTTTCTATTTTCCCTATGGGAGTTTTCAATAATTTTTACATATAAGAACTAAGAATTACTTGCTCTGTAAATAGGTAAGTGATTACACAGAATTATTTGGAAGAAGTTTTATAATCAAGTTCCAAGCCATTACAGAGATGTGGCTTATTTCATATTCTGAATAATCATCCCACTGAAGACATCTGAAATGCTTAATTGTAAATAAGTAAATAAAACAAATGTATCCATGAGATAGAAAATAAGACACACTTAGAGATTAAACAGTATAGTAAAGATTAGAACTCAGAAAGGATATCTGGACAATAAAGATACCTTTCACCTTAAAAATATTTGCTAAATCTAGCAACTTTGATTTTCATGTTTTCTTAGGTTGAGGAGTAAGTGTGAGATGCTGGAGACAAACAGAAGTTCTTTCAAAGTTATGGATTTTAATGAAATATTTCAGACAGAAAGAAATGAATGACAATAAAATTAAAGTTTAAGGGAGAAACCTAGATGTCAGTATAGGTAAACACCTGAACTTACTGCCTCACACAATCACTTCAAAACTACAATTAAAAGACAAAACAGGTATCATCCAGAACCACAGGAAGTCTGGCTGCATGGAAATTCTACAACTAGAAGGAAAGAGAAAAGCACACTGAGACTCAGAGGAGATGCGGAGGTATGGAAGTGAAGTGTGGAGGTACGAAGGTGCACACAGAAAAAGGGGCTGGAAACTGAATATACTGCTGTCTTTTTCAATCAGGAGGGAGACACAAGCTCCCAACTTCTCTGATCTCCAGTTCCAGGTGAGATTCTGAGGACCCAGACTCATACTGGGAGAAGCTGGATTGTATGGCATCAGGCAAGAACACGAGAGTGGCTTTTTCTCAGAGGTCCTTGCAGCGACCATTGTTCCTGCACAGTGCTGCTGGACACAGAATTTCAGGGACCTTTTCATGGCAGGGCTGACCATCAGCCATTATTGTTTACTCAACCCTGGTGATTCCTTGAGACCCTGCCCCACCCAATTTACAACCTAAGTTGTGTGCAGAGGTTTTTGCATATGAATAGCATGGCCTTTACAATCTAAAACCTAAGATACTACAGCTGGGTTAGAGAGTCCCCAAGCCTCCAAATGAAGACCAAAAGCTGGAAAGAAGCTTGCATTATTTCACAGCTTGGCCTCATCTGGGTACCTCTAAACCCCAAACAAAGAGGAAAAATCTGAAGATTCTTCTATAGCTCTTATTGGGTGGCCTCAGTGGCTGACTTTGTACCTCCTTGGAGACCCAAGAGCCAGTGTACCCAGTGGTCAGAGTGAGAACATCCAGATTACAACTCTTCATATCCATAAGAAACACACTCAGGGGACAGACTCAGTGAGTGCCAAAGACCCACTGAAGCAAGTCTTGCCCTATTAGGGTGTCTTCAATACAGAAGTTCTCCCATTGTAGACACAACTGACCCTCACAGCCAATTGGCCTGGAGTTCAATTCCTCCCAGTGATACCAATAGCAATCAAGGCTTAACTACAATAAGACTGTGCACACGGCCCACAAAGGGGTATACCAATAGTGCCACCTCAAGCAATTAGGGGGTCTGATCTACTAGGCCTTATAGGACATGTAACACACAAAGCCACTCTATCAACACAGGGAAGCAGCCAAAATGTGGAGACAAACAAACACCACAGAAAATAAAGAAATGGAGGAAAGCAAACTACTTGATGTAGAGTTCAAAACCATGGTTAACAGGTTACTCAAGAATCTTCTAGAAACCTCTAAGAAATTTAGTGAGAACCTCAAGGATATGAAAAAGGACCAACTATAGATAAGCATACACTGACTGAAATAATGATTAATTTACAGAGATCCAACAGCAGACAAGAGGATCCCAAGAATAAAGTCAAATATTTGAAATATGAAGAAGCAAACATCCAACGGGAAAAGCAAAACTAAAAAAAGAATCCAAAAATATGAATATAGTGTAAGGAGCCTCTGGGACAACATCTGAATTATGGGGTGCCAGTAGAAGAGAGAGAGCAAGATATTGAAAACCTATTTGAGGAAATAATGATAGAAAACTTCCCCTACCTGATGAAAGAAATAGGAAGCTCACAGAACCCCAAACAAAAGGAATCCAATAAGGACCACACCAAGACACATCATAATTAAAATGCCAAGGGCAAAAGACAAAGGGAGAATCTTAAAAGCAGCAAGAGAAAAACAGTTAGTTACCTACAAGGGAGTACCCATTTGACTGTCAGCTGATTTATCAACAGAAACTATGCAGGCCAGATGGGAGTGACAAGAAATATTCAAAGTGATGAATAGCAAGAAACTACAACCAAGATTACTCTACCCAGAAAAGTTATCATTCAGAATTGAAGGTCAGATAAAGAGCTTCACAGGTGAGAAAAAGCTAAAGGAGTTCAACTCTGCCAATTCAGTATTATGTGAAAAGCTAAAGGGTATTCTTTAAGAAGAGGAAGAAGAAGAAAAAGGTAAAGATAAAAATTATGAACAACAAAGTCACAACAAATACATATCTGTCAACATGTGAATCTAAAAATCAAGTGAATAAAAAATCTGATGAACAGAATAAACTGGTGAATATAATAGAATCAGGGGCATAGAAAGGGAGTGGACTGACAATTCTCAGGAGGAAAGGGGTTTGGGGAATGCAGGAAGAGACTATATAAAAATTGTACTCCTATGAATAAGGACAGTGGGGGGTGGTGGCAAGGGCAGAGGGTGGTGAGGGAACCAGGTAGAGGGGAGCTATGGGTGGAAAAAGAGGAACAACTATAATAATCTGAACAGTAAAGGTTTATTAAAAATATTAAAAAATAAAATTTAAAACACAGTGGATATAATAACACTTAGAAAAATGCATATGAGGTATATAAAGACTGTCAATATAATGTTTGCAAATTTTCTGTAAATCTAAAACTATCCTAAAGTAAAAAATATTTTTAAAAATCAATGGATGGATTAAAACATAATAGAGACAGATAATATGAGCATAAGTTTGATGGAAGACTAAAGAAAATACCTAGGACAGAGTATGGAGAAATAAAAAGCTGAAACATAATGAACAATATATTCTAAGAGACTTGGGGGATAGTGTATACAATTCTGAAATTAATTGATTTGGAAATTTGAATGAGAAGGATAGTAATAATAAATAAAGTAGAAGAACCTTTATTTGCATAGAAAATTTTACTGAACTAATGAAAGGCAGCTGTACACCGAATTAGAAAGCCAAATAAAATATTTTTGTAGTCCCTATGGTAACAAGGCAATTACCTATAGAAGCTACAAAAAGAAAAAAAGAAGGGAATCAATGCATTTCAATTTCAAAAAAAGTTAAAGACAATAAAAGAGAACAAAATAAAAATCTACAAGACAACCAAAACAATTAACAAAATATCAACAGTAAGTATTTTGCTATCAATAATTACTTTAAATACACATGGAGTAAATTATTTAATTATAAGACATTGAGTGGGTGGAATCAATATTCTCCAAGACACTCTAGCTTTAAGGACACACTTGGGCTGAAGATGAAGACAGGGAAAACTGTATTCTGTGCAAATTGTAACCAAAAAATAGCAGGGGTAACTTATATAAACAAAATAGGCTTTGAATAGAAAACTGTCACAAGAGAAAAAGAAAGACATTATCCTATATAATAAAAGGTTAGTATGTAAATCGACCAAACAGCAGAACAACCAGTCACTATGATGTGCACTGACCACCAGGGGGAAGACACTCAACAAAGGAGCTTTCCACTGGTGATCAGTGCACTCCCATAGGGGGGAGCGCTACTCAGCCAGAAGCCAGGCTCATGGCTGGCAAGCACAGTGGAGCATTAAGTATGTACAACTTCTGGCTTAGACCCATCCCCCTAAGTTATCAATCAGACATCCCCCAAGGCTCCCAGACTGCAAGAGGGTGCAGACCAGGAGGATGGATCCCTCTCCCCGAGTGCACAAATTTTGTATACCAGGACTCTAGTACAATGATAAAAATATATCAATTAATCAAGAAAAAATAACAACTTAAAATATGTTCAATATAAAAAGGAAACATTGAAGGAACTCTAAGGAGTAACAGACATCAAGACAATAATATTATGAGTCTTCATTATCCCACTTTCAATATTGGATTAAACTTCCAGAGAGAAATTCAACTGAGAAATGAAGGACATGAATAACACTACATATCAAATGAACCTAACCTATATATACAGAACATTCAATGCAGCAGCAGAATATACATCATTCTGAAATATACATGGACCATTTGTGAGGACAGGTCACATGTTACATCAGAAAATAAGTCTTAACCAATTAAGATTCAAATCATACCAAGGATCTTTTCTGACCACAATGTAGAAATTAATAGCAGAAAAAACTGCAATATTTACAAATATGTGAAAATTAAGCAACACAGTTTTATACAGTCAAAGGGGCATTGTTCAGGTGATGAATTGTACACTTGAAATCTTCATGGTTTTGCAAACAATGTTATCCCAATAAATTCAGTAAGAAAACAAACAAACAAACAAACAAACAAAAAAAACTAAATAGCCCAAGAGTCAAAGAGAAAATCAAATGATAAATTAGAAAATATATGAGACAGCCGAAACCGGTTTGGCTCAGTGGTAGAGCAGCTGTCTGCGGACTGAAAGGTCCCAGGTTCAATTCCGGTCAAGGGCATGTACGTTGGTTGCGGGCACATCCCCGGTGTGGGGTGTGCAGGAGGCAGCTGGTCGATGTTTCTTTCTCATCGACTTTTCTAGCTCTCTATCCCTCTCCCTTTCTCTCTGTAAAAAATCAATAAAATACATTTTTTAAAAAAGAAAGAAAATATCTGAGACAAACAAAAACACAACATACTTAAAATACAGGATGTTACTAAGAAGTAAATTTATAGCAATAACTGCCTACATTAGAAATGAATAAATATTTTAAATAAAATTCAACTATATAACTTAGAAAGCTAAAAAAATAAAAACAAACTAAACTCAAAGTTAGTAGAAGGGAGGTATATGATTAGAGCAGAAATACATGAAATAAAGAATTGAAAAGGCAAAAAATTTATGAAACAGTTTTTTTTTAAAAGGATGGATAAAATCGACAAACTTTTAAAAGAGTAATTTTAAAAGATAGAAAACTTAAGGTAAATACAATTTCAAATTAAAAAGGAGACATTATAACTGATTCTACAGAAATAAGAAAATCATAAACGACTATTATGAACAATGATACACCAACAAACTTCATAAGTTAGGAAAAAGGATAAATCCTTATAAACAGTCAACCTTCCAAGACTGAACCATTAAGAAAGAGAAAATCTGAAAATATATTTAACTCGTATGGAGATTGGATCAATAACTAAAAACCTCCCAACAAAGAAAAGCCTGGGAATAGGTGGCTTCACAGACAAGTTGAATCAAATATTTAAAGAAGAATGAATAATAATCCTTCTTGAACTCTTCTAAAAAATTGAGAAAGAGAAATTACTTTCAAACTCCTATTATGAAGCTAACATTACCCAGATACTATAGCCAAACAAAGATACCACACACAAAAACAAAACTATAGGCCAAGATTCCTGATGAAAACACATCCTGCATAATAAAAGGCTAATATGCAAAACAACCGAACCGTGGAAGGACCGGTCCTATGTAGCACACTGACCACCATGGGAAGGCACTCAATGCAGGAGCTGCTCCCTGGTGGTCAGTGCACTCCCACAGGGGTAACACCACTCAGCCAGAATCCCTGAGCCAGGCTCATGGCTGACAAGTGCAGTAGTGGTGGCAGGAGCCTCTCCTGCCTCCCCGGCAGCACTAAGGACTCCAACTGCTGACTTATGCCCATGGGGAGCAGGCCTAAGCCATCAGTCAGACATCTCCCAAGGGCTCCCAGACTGTGAGAGGGTACAGGCCAGGCTGAGGGAATACTCCCCCCACAGCCCGAATGCACAAATTTCGTGCACAGGGCCTCTAGTGCAAAAATAATCAACAAAATACTAGCAAAATGAATTGACCAACACATTAAAAGGACCATAAACCATAACCATGTACAATTTACACCTGGCATGAAATGATGGTTCAACATAGGAAAATCAACTAACATGATATACCACATAGCAGAAAAAAATGGATAAAGGTAATGTAATCCAAGAGTAAAGAAAACTAATTTAAGAAGTCATATTGGAATTTTATAGGATAATGTATAAAAAAAATAAAAAATACAGTGAATAAATTAAGCAATATTAGAATGAAAACGAAAAGTAATCCACATAAAAATAAAGAAAGTTGAGAAATAGAAACAAAAATAGTATAGGATAAATAGTAAACAAAATCAGGTGATGAAAATAAAAAAAAATATATATCAATACATTGAGTAAGTAGAAGTGGACCAAATATTTCAATTAAAAAAAACCTTTTTTTAGTCTGCATAAAAATATAATAGAAAACAAGATCCACTGTATGCTGTTTTCAATTGACACAGAAGAAAAATTAAACGACCATGAGATATCACCTCACACCACCAATAAATCAACAAACAGCAAATGCTGGTGATGTTGTGGAGAAAAGGGAACCCTACCTAGTACACTGTTGGTGGAAACGCAGACTGGTGCAGACAATGAGAAAAACAGTATGGGATTTCCTCAAAATATTAAAAATAAAACTGATTTTGACCTAGTGATCATTCTTCTGGGAATATATCCTAAAAATCCCAAAACATCAATTTGAAAGAATATATGCATCCCTATGTTCATTGCAGTGTTATTTACAATAGGCACAATTTGGAAACAGTTCAAGTGGCCATCAGTAAATGAGTGGATATAAAAGCTGTGGTGTACTTAACACAATGGAATATATGTGACCTTAAAAAAGAAGGAACCTTTTGTGACAGCATGGATGGATGTGCAAATTACATATTATGCTATGTGAAATAAGCCAGTCAGAGAAAGACAAATACCATATGATCTCACTTAAATGTGAAATCTCATGGGCGAATTCTATCTCTCTCTCTCTGTCTCTCTCTCTCTCTGTCTCTCTCTCTCTCTCTCTCTCTCTCTCTCTCTCTCTCTCTCTCTCCCTATCTATCTCTATCTCTATCTGTCTATCATCTATCTATCTATCTATCTATCTATCATCTATCTATCTATCCATCTATCCATCCATCCATCTACCTATTTGTAATATATCTGTCTCAGGCAAATACAAACAAAATGAAAGTGTATAAAGTTATTTTAAATCAGACAATATGGACTTCCTGACCAAAACTAATTCCTGGAGATATTACATAAAAGGTATAATTCATACACACACACACACACACACACACACACACACACACACCCCAAAATTAAATTTGCATTTACATAATTACATAGATTAAAATATATGATGCAAAAATGATATGATCACAAGAGAAAACACCCCATTCCATCATTATGTGGGAGATGTTTAAATTCACAATGTTATCTTTGACCATAACTTCCAAGAGATTATTGATTCTGGTCTAGTGTATCTTTTTATCAGCTTCACTTTTGTTTATTTTATTATACTCTCTCGATGAGGGAAATGCTTAAACATTTTAAGGCTAAAAATTAAAAATGGAATTTTAACTGAAATCAGTATATTTAAGTACATTCAGGTACTTTTCTTAAGTCTGCAAATTTTCAAAATATTAGCTGGTTAGAAGGATCTGAGTTAAGAAAAGAGGTCTGGGCTAAAGATAATTTGGGAGCATGGGTGATATTTCCTACGGAAAAAAGTATAGCATAAGAAGAAATAGACATACTTTTATTTAATGAATGTCAGCATTTAGGGATCAAACAGCAATGCTTGAGTATAAAATACAACTTAAAAGAGTGACCATAAAATAAAAAGAGGAACATCAGGAGAGTGTGTTAACATGAAAGCCAAGAGGAGATAGTTATTTTATAACTAGAGGCCCGATGCACAAAATTAGTGCACTTTGGGGGGTCCCTCAGGTTGGCCTGCACCCTCTCATGGTCTGAGAGCCCTCAGGGGATGCCCGGCCTAAGCCGGTGGGGAACAGGCCTAAGCCAGCAGTTGGACGTCCTTTGCACTGCCATGGAGGCAGGCGAGGCTCCCGTCACTGCTGCTGTGCTCACTAGCCATGAGCCCAGCTTCTGGTTGAGTAGTTCTCCCCTTGTTGGAGTGCACTGACAACCAGGGGAAAGCTCCTGCATTGAGCGTCTGCCCCCTGGTAGTCAGTGTATGTCATAGCAACTGATTGTTCTAACGTCCGGTCTATTTGCATATTAGCCTTTTATTATATAGCCTTTTATTAAATATTTAATATTTGTAAATATTGTTTATTATATATGTAACACTTGAGATATAGCTAGTCAGAGAGCATTATGCTAATTGAAATAAGCCAATCAGGAGAAAGATAAATATCATATGATCTCATTCATTTTATGGAATATAATGAACAACATAAATTGATGAACAAAACTAGATCTAGAGACAGAGAAGCATCAAATAGATCAAATCTAAGAGGGAAGAAAGTGGAGGGAGAGCGGTAAGAGATCAACCAAAGGACTTTTAGGCATACATATAAGCATAACCAATGGACGCAAACAAAAGAGGGATGAGGGCATGTGCTGGGGGACAAGAGCAGGTGGGAAGAGGTCAATGGGGGGAAAGGGAGACATATGTAATACTTTCAACAATAAAAAATTACTAAAAATAAACATAGCTAATCAGATTATATATTTTTCATCAGTCTAGGATAAACCATTCTGAGAATTCACCTTTGATCTTAGTGATTGACTAAAACTCAAAGTTGCAAATTACATATTCCTGTTGTAATTAAATGTATCACAGTTTTAATCAAGACAGTTACTTGTAGAATCTATCAGGCCCACAAGTAGTTTAGATGTGACTATAAAGAAAAAAACTAGTATCTCTTATAATACCTAAGTTACCTGTGCTTTAGAGTCATATTTTATATGGCCCTTAGAAAAAAAATGGAACTGCTAAAACCATTGATTAAATCATTCTGAGCCCTAAACTTAGACCAATGCAATGAGTCTTACCATTCTTAAATCTCTAGAAATTTAAGCTTGTGCCAAAATGTCATCTATTAATTGCAATACATTAGGTCAGAACTATGCTTACTCAATTCCTTTTAACTTTATCTTTCTGTCCCTCTCTTCAGATTTCAGAAATTTTCCCCTCCTTATGTAACACCTATTTGTTTTCAGGCAGGCTCATCTTCATATTACAGCTTCCTTGGATTTTCTAATACCTAATGTCCTAGTACTTAAATTTTTCAGAATATACTCTTCTGAAACAAGCACAGAAGTTTCTCTCAATTTTTATTTTATTTATTTATTTTTTTAAATATATTTTATTGATTTTGTACAGAGAGGAAGGGAGAGAGATAGAGAGAACCATCGATGAGAGAGAGTCATCGATCAGCTGCCTCTTGCACACCCCCTACTGGGGATATGCCGGCAACCAAGGTACATGCTCTTGACCAGAATCGAACCCGGGTCCCTTGAGTCCCCATGCTCTATCCATTGAGCCAAACTGGTTTTGGCTTCTCTCAATTTTTAAAATAAGATATTTTGTTTCTGCCATCACACAATAATTTTGTGACTTTTGCTTTTTAAAAAATTTTTCATTCCTATCAGTCTTTTATTGATACAGAAATGTCTCTATTTTCAAAATTTTAACCTAAAATATTTTATAGAAAAGGCTGCACATCAGAGCAAAAGTATGCCAACCATGTCTGAAACTGATAGCTAGTTTGAGTGCTCCCTTGTACAATATCATTTTGGAATTTAGACAAATAAAGTTATAGTCCCTTAAAGTTTAGCTTGTTTATACGTAGGGGAATGTACATATTACTAATTTTTCTTTTTTATATAGAAACAAACGACATAAGATTAACCTTTTCATGTGTTTTTTTTTTTAATTTTACTTTATTTAGAATTTTAATAGATTTATTGAGGCATAATTTCCATACAATAAACTGTACATATTTAGAGTTTACAACTTGATACACTTTAACAAATGTAACACCTATGGGTAGGACATTAAATTTCATCTAACAGAGTTTGACAAAGATGAAGGAATTTCATGTCTCTTTTTAATTTTTTAACATATTCTTATTGATTTAAGAAAGGAAGGGAGAGGAAGAGAGAGGAAGAGAGAGATAGAAACATCAGTGATGAGAGAGAATCATTGATCAGCTGCTGCCTACACTCCCACACTGGGGATTGAGTCCACAACCTGGGCATATTCCCTGGTCCAGAATTGAACACGGACCTCTTAGTTCATAGGTCAACACTCAACCACTAAGCAATGCAGACATTTATTGAGACACACTCTGGGTTCTGATAAAATGTAAAATTGTTTTGCATTTCTTTGAGACAGAATTGGTTGCTCAGAATTGGAGATGAACTCCATAGGTTTTCATTGAGTCAGAGTGCTAATTCTTTAATTTTTTATCTTTATGTAAGTATTAGGAAGTTCACCAATATATCCTGGGAAAAAATATTTGTTTTTTTTTTAATTTTTATTGTTGAGAAACCAAGATGACTGCATAGATAAACACCTAAACTGCTGCCTCGCACAACAATTTCAAAACTACAACTAAAAGACTAAACATCTATCACCCAGAACCACTGGAAAGCTGGCTGAGTGTAAGTTCTAAAATTGGAAGGAAAGAGAAAAGAGCATTGAGACATGCACAAGCACTGAAAAGCTGAGGTATGAAGGTACACCAATCGGCTGGCAGTGGGTGACTGGCTGTGCTGCTTTTTTCAACCTGAAGAGAGACAATCTCCCAATTACTCTGAACTCCAATTTCTGGGGAGATGCACGAAACCCAAATTCCTACAGGGAGAAACTGAACTGTCTGCCATTGGGTAGGAAACTGAGGGTGACTTTATTGCAGAAGTTCACCCAGTAATCATTGTTTACTGTACTGCAGCATAGGACTCAGGGACATGAAAACACAGAAATGCAGAGACAGCTGACTGGCAGCCATCACTGTTTGCCATGTCCTAGCCTAGTGACTTCCTGAGACCCCACCCCACACAATCTACAATCCCAAGCAAGCTCCATGCAGTGGTTTTTGCATATAAATGGCCTGCCTTATCACAGCTTAATCAAGCAAATTGCAGCTCTCTTCAAACAGCTCCAAAACCTCCAAATCCCAAGCAAAGAGGAAAAAACTGTAGTTCTCATTGTAGCTCCTGTTCATCAGGCTATAATGTTCTTTATTATCCATAAATGAGTGAGATCATGTGGTATTTTTCTTTCACTGCCTGGCTTATTTCACTTAGCATAATGCTCTCCAGTTCCATCCACACTGCGGCAAATGTTTAAAAATCCTCCCTTTTTATAGCAGTGTAGTATTCCATTGTGGATATACCATAGTTTTCTGATCCAGTCATCTGTTGACAAGCACCTAGGTTGTTTCCAAATCTTAGCTATTGTAAATTGTGCTTCTATGAACATAGGGGTGCATATTATCCTTTCTGATTGTTGTTTCTGCTTTCTTGGGATATATTTCTACAAGTGGTATTAGTGGGTCAAATGGCAGAACCGTTTTAAAATTTTTGAGGAAATGCCATACTGTTTTCAAAATGGCTGCACCAGTCTGCATTTTAACCAGCAATAAAGGAGGGTTCTTTTTTTCCATAAGCTCTCCAGCACTTGTCACTTGTTCATTTATTTATGATAGCCATTCTGAAAAGTGTGAGGTGTTACCTCATTGCTGATTTGATGTGCATCTCTTGAATGACTAGTGACTTTGAGCATGTTTTCAAGTGACTCCTGGCTTTCTGAATGTCCTCTTTCGAAAAGTGTCTATTTAGGTCACATGTGTCAAACACAAGGCCCGCTGGCCAAATCCGTCCCGCCAGGCCTTGCAATGTGGCCCGCACCGCGCTGTCATCACTGCACTCCGCTGAGTTTCCATCACAATGACAGTTTATGACTGTTCAGTAAACCATTCGGCCTGTGATTTAGGCTGGATTTTAGATTTTGGCCCCTTCTCTGATTGAGTTCTACACCCCTAATTTAGGTCCTTTGCCCATTTTTTGATTGGGTTGTTTATCTTCCTTTTGTTAAGTTGTATGAGTTCCCTGTAAATGTTGGAGATTAAACCCTTATTGTAGATAACATTGGAAATATGTTCTCCCATGCAATGGGCTTTATTATTATTTTGTTGATGATTTCTCATGCTGTGCAGAAGCTTTTTATTTTGATGTACAATAGTTCCATTTTTTTATTTTATCCTTAGTCTCTCTTGCCCTATGATCTGTGTCTGTAAAGATATTGCTATGACATATATCTACAATTGTGCTGCCTATGGAATCTTGTAGGATTTTTATGGTTTCACGTCTTACATTCAAGTCCTTTAGACATTTTGAGTTTCTTTTTGTGTATGGTGTAAGTTCATGATCTAGTTTAATTTTTTGCATGTATCTGACCAAATTTCCAAGCACCATTTATTAAAGAGGTTGTCTTGGCTATATTGTGTGTTCTTGCCTTCTTTGTCAAACATTAAGTACAATGGCTTGGGTCAATTTCTGGGTGCTGTATTCTGTTCCATTGGTCTATATGTCTGTTCTTGTGCCAGTACAAGGCATTTTTTAGAACAGTAACTTGGTGGCTTGGTAATATAGTTTGATGTCTGGTATTGTGATCTCTCCAACTTTGTTCTTCTTTCTCAGGAGAGCTGTGGCTATTTGGAGTCTTTTTAAATTCCAAATGAATTTTTGGAGAGTTTGTTCTAGATCTTTGAAATATGCAATTGATATTTTAATGGGGATTTCATTGAATGTATAGATTACTTTAGGTTTTATGGACATTTTATTTTGTTTTAAATATATTTTATTGATTTTTTACAGAGAGGAAGGGAGAGAGATAGAGAGCTAGAAACGTTTATGAGAGAAGAACATCAACCAGCTGCCTCTTGCACACCCCCTACAAGGGAATGTGCCCGAAACCAATGTACATGCCCCTGTCCAGAATCGAACCTGGAACTGTTCAGTCTACAGACCGATGCTCTACCACTTAGCCAAACCGGTTTCAGCGGTTTTATAGACATTTTAACGATGTTGATTCTACCAAGCCATGAACATGGGTGTTCTTCCATTTGTTTATGTCTTCCTTTATCTCTTTACAATGCCCTGTAGTTTTACATGTACAGGTATTTTACGTTCTTGGTTAAGTCTATTCCTATGTATCTTAATTTTTTTTGGTGCAATGGTAAATAAGATTGCATTTTTTTTCATTTCTTTCTCTGTGAGCTAATTATTGGTGTATAAAAAGGAGAAAGATTTCTGGGCATTAATTTTGTATCCTGCTACATTGCCATATTCATTTTTTAGGCCTAGTAGTTTTTTTATGGAGTCTTTGGGGTTTTTTATGTATATTATCATATGGTGGATGGCAGGACGGAGTGAGTGAGGGCATGAAAGTAGAGTGTGTGGGTGTGTGTGGTGTGTGTGTGTGAGTGAGTGAGGGACACTTAAATCCAGCAGGAGAAGCCAGAGGTTGCAGACCAGGCTCTACTGAATAGGAAGAGGCTATTACTGCTGTATGCATTCCCTGGACTGTGGAATTTGAGCATGGAGTTCATGCCATTTTGAAGGGGAGAATGGCCTCTTCTAGGAATTCAACACTACCACCCAGACAGCTCTTGTACACTGCCCATGACCCTGCAGCTACTCCAGCAAAAATCCTGCTGACCCACCTGCAGACCTGCAGACCCTAACACATCCACCTACAAGGGTTCATGGCTCCTGCAGCAGTAATGTGTTTACCCCCTCCCCAACTGCTGACTTCCAGACACATCTGTTTCACCTTCCCTGCATGCAAGATTCCTGAGCCCACCACCCCATAGGCCACTCTCAGGTGCCACTGTGAACCCCTGCTGGGCACACTTACATCCAAACAAGGACACAGGGCCCCAGCAGTAGAAACAACATTCGCATAATAGGGGTACCAGAATGAAAGAAAGCAGAGCAATGAATAGAAAACTTGTTTGAAGAAATAATGCCAGAAAACTTCCCTGATGTTGGCAAGCAAAAAACCACAGAAGTCCAAGAAGCACATAGAATCCCCAAAAAAAGATGAACCCAAAAAGACCAACATCAAGACACATCATAATTAAATTAGCAAACATCAACAACAAATCTTTTGATATTCTAATGGTAAATTGTTTGTAAGTAATTCTCCATTTCTCTCTTGAAGCCTTTAAGATTCTCTCTTTGTTGTTAACACTTACCATTTTAATTACGAAGTGTCTTCGTGTGGGTCTTTTTTGGTTCATCTTGTTTTAGAATCTCTGTGCTTGTCTTGTTTTTCTTCCCCAAATCAAAGAAGTTTTCTGTCATTTCTTCAAATAGGGTTTTTCATCCTTGATCCTCTTCTTATCCTTCTGGTACCCTTATTATATGTATGTTACTTCATTTTATGTTGTCCCAACGCTTCCTTAGGCTCGCCTCCCACTTTCTAATTTTTTTATCCAATTGCTGTTCAGACTGGGTGTTTTTATTCCCTCTCTTCTAACTCACTAATTTGGTCCTCCACTTTTTCTAGTCTACTTTTTCTAAAAGGCACAGCTCAGGAGGTCTTTCTGATGTACACTCACTGCAGACATCTGGGACCCACATCATGGTACCATGTTCCTCACTGTGGAAGCATGGTGGTGGTTCCACATGGGTTATGGCTGGCAAGCGACTCCCTGCACATGTCCTGGGGTGCTGTTTAAAGTCGGTCTGGATTTTGGTGTGCCAGCACTCTTGGTCTTTGTTGCTTCCCTCTATAACACATGTGTCAAACACAAGGCCCACGGGCCAAATCCGTCCCGCCAGGCCTTGCAATGTGGCCCGCATCACGCTATCATCACTGCACTCCGCTGCGTTTCCATCACAATGACAGTTTATGACTGTTCAGTAAACCATTCGGCCAGCGATTTAGGCTGGATTTTAGATTTTGGCCCCTTCTCTGATTGAGTTCGACACCCCTACTCTATAAGATGGTGTGGGTTCCACACCAAGGCTGAGCTGACCTGGGGGTGCCTGCAGCCTTAGCAGGACTCTCCATCTAGGAGAGCCCCTGCCAGTCTCTGGGACTCTGTCCCTCACTCACCCACACAAATACTGCATATGTCCATACACACCCCTCTCCCTTCTTTATTCTGTCATACTCTCTTCCTCCCTGCACTCCTGTCAGCTACCATGTTGCTGATCTCCAGGCTAATTTGTAAGTTAATAATTTTGTATGGTTCATGAATGATGTTTAAATATCCAAATGGCCCTTGGGAGAAAAAAAAAGGTTCCCCACCCTTGTTTGACTGAAGAAGTAAAAAATTAGATGTTGAAACCATGATTTGTTTGGTGTTAAATATTGACAATGTATTATAAGAAAGATAAAAAAAAAATAGTTACTTTATAAACAAGGGTGAGGGCAAAAAGTAATATAGGTACAACATTTTCTATTCTCAAACTGGAAAGTGCAAAATTTAAGAAATTCTTTGAATAATAAATCCCACTAGGACAAATTAAGATTGAGTCTCTATCAAGGACCAGATCAAGAGCAGGCATGGTAACATATTTTGCTAAACACTTATGAATAGATTTAGTTGATTCTCAGTAAATGCTTTAAATTGAATTAAATAGTTTAGGGTAAACAGACTAAGATAGTTCGTTTCACAAATGCCTAATAAATTTATATTATCTCTAAGTCTAATCCAAAGGGAATATTTTGAAATGAATTATGAGTATAGCTATTGGCACATGAAAATGACTAGAATAAAATAGGTAAACATATTTTCCATGTTTTCTTCATATGTAGCTAAGGAGCATCATGGAAAAGAAATCACTTGACTTAAAAATTTCTCCCAGAAAGTTGAACTGGAATATAATCAAGGAAAAATCCTTATCCACATCTTTTAGCCCCAGGATTTCATAATTTGTTTTGACCAGTGTTTATGTTATCCCACATTCAGATGTATCATTGTTCCATCATTGTATGTTAGATGTTTGTAGGACTAAAAAACTTGTCTTTAATTCAGATTCTTGAATTTAGAAAAAAAGATTGATGTTGAAACTATTACAGTCTAACACTTCTATTTTGATGCCATAATTCAGAGTTTTTTAATGCCTTTTTGAGAAAGAATGAGTTTATTTTACATTCAAGAAAATGAAAATTTAATATTTGTTAACAAGAGAGTGGTCAGTCTATTTACTCTTTTTTCCAATAAAAGGTTTTATACATTTTTGCCTGTTGGTATTTGACTTACAGTGTTTCTTATGGCCCCATACCCACCCCACAGATTTTGAGCTTGGAAATATGATTAGCTTTGACAAATATATATATATATATATATATATATATATATATATATATATATATATATGCCTAAGTGATCCTTATGATGGAACAACCAGATGCTATGATATGTACTGACAACCAGGGGAAAGACACTCAATGCAGAAGCTGACCCTAGATCTCAGTCCCCATTCACAGATGGGGCCTGCCAGCCAACTTTCCAGTCCCTCCCCCTCCTGGCCAGCAGGTCCTGGTAAGCTAATTAGGGATTGGCTTTGGGCTGGGATGGGAACCAAGTTGAGTGTGGTGGTGAGTGTGGGCAGCAAGGGAAGGAGGAGGGGGGAGGTAGGGAGGCAGGGAGGTGGGGAACCGGATCAGCGCTGATCACCTGCCAGGCATAGGGACCACACCTGTGTATAAATTTACTTGCCTCTAGTAAAGTAAAGGGTGATTTAACTTCTGAGCAGAAACTTTAAGTCCTATCTGCTACATCCTTATTCTTTTTCCTTTGCCACAAGGATGGCATGTTTGAAGCATGGATGGAAAAGATAGGAGCTGTTTCTTTTGTTTTGGTCCTGAATTAGGGCATATGTAATAGAGTTATAACAGATCCATAGATGAATTAATTGTGATGGAGCAATAAACATTTGTTGTGAGATACAAATGTTGGGGTTGTTTATTAATATACAAAATTACTTCTTTTAAAGCTTCAATGAATACAGGAATACCTTCAGATATGCATCAGGATGCATTGGAAGAATTCTACCTAATAAAAGAGTAATATGCAAATTGACCATCACTCCAAGACACAAGATGGCCATCCCATGTGGTCAAAGATGGCTGCCCCCATGTGGACACAAGATGGCCACCACAAGATGGTCTGCAAGAGAGGGCAATTGTGGCAGTTAGGGTTGACCAGACTAGCAGAGGAGGGCAGTTCGGGGGGCTAGGTCTGCAGGGGAGAGCAGTTGAAGGGACTAGGCCTGCAGAGGAGGGCAGTTGGGGGAGGGGGACCAGACCTGCAAGCAAGGACAGTTAGGAGCAAGCAGACCAGCAGGGGAGGGCAGTTAGGGGCAATCAGGCCAGCAGGGGAGTCATTACATGTTGATCAGGCTGGCAGGGGAGTGGTTAGGGGGTGACCATACTGGAAGGCAAAAGTGGTCAGGGGCAATCAGGCAAGCAGGCAGGTGAGAGGTTGGGAGCCAGCAGTCCTGGATTGTGAGAGGGCAGTTGGACATCCCTCGATCGGGCCTAAACGGGTGGTGGGACATCCCTCAAGGGGTCCCAGATTGGATAGGGTGCAATCTGGGCTGAGGGACACCCCCATGCACGAATTTCATACACCAGGCCTCTAATATATAAATAAATGATTGAATGACTGAATAATAGAACGGACAAAGTTCTTTTCATTCAATGGGAAGTAACTGTGATTACTGAGAATGAGACACTGATTGAATTACACTATTTTGGAGTGGGGGTGTGCTTGTAGGTATGAGAAAACCATTTCTTATTTTCTAAAATACTTGTGATAATATTATATTGTCTAAACCTTTATTTTTTATTTTTTGGAGAAAACACATTTTGTATGTTAATTAATTAATTAATTAATTAATTTTTAAATCTTCAGTGTTTAAAGTATTACATATGTCCTCATTTGCTCCCCATTGACCCCTTCTAGCTAACCCTGTCCCCATCTAATGCCTTCAAAACTCTATTTTTTGTGTCTATGGGTTATGCAAGTTTTTTGTTGATCTTTTCCTACTCACCCCCCACCTTCCCGAGATTAGTTAGTCTGTCCCATGCTTCTATGTCTGGATCTATTTTTTTAAATAGTTTATTTAGTTCATTAGGTTATGCTAAGCAAAATATGCCAAAGAAAGACAAGTATCACATGATCTTACTCATATATAGAATCTTATCTAATCTGAGCCTTTCAATACTCACAAAGTCATAGGTTTTAGACGGGGGTGGTTACATGGTCAAAAGAAAACAAATATATTGCCTGGTCTAAATAATATGATTTGACTCCTAAAACCTTTATCCTACTATTGTGTAGTGTTTAAGTAAATCCAGAGAGAGTATTGGTATCTAGTAGGAGGAAAAATGAGGGAGGATAGAACAGAAGCAATAAGGGAGATTTTGAAGTCATATACACCATGAGGAAGTAAAAGCTATGAATAGGTAGAAGGGAATTTGTAGATCATAATGTAGGATAGTTGATTGTGAGGAATAAAAAAGTAGAAAATCAGTAATACATGGCTACTGAAGATAAGAGGAAATTCAACAATATAACCTAGCAACTAGATCTGCTTTAAACAATAACCAAACACCAATTTCCCTTAAGCCTTTATTCAATTCTGCCCATAAGGCCTAACTATAGCTATTTTTATCTACGTTTATGTGAGGCATGGCAGTAAGTTTAAGATATTTGCTTTTCTTATTTCCATATACATCTTAACATTTTTTAAAAATTGTTATTTAGAAGAGTGATTTTCAACCGATGCTCTATGGCAGGAACACTGGTGTACCACAACACTTAAAAACAAACAAACATGCAGTACCTGACTATTTATTCAGAGGCACTGACCTCTTTTCCCTTAGAGTGCAAAATAAAAATAAAAAAAGAGAGAATAACCAACACAAGGATAACCATCCAGTGTGAATGAAAAAGAATTGTACATAATTTTTTATCAGATCAGCAAATTTAGTGTGCCACAGGATTTTAGTGATTTGTGTGCCATGAGATGAAAAAAGTTGAAAATCAATGATTTAGAATAATCTTTACTCCTTCCAAACAAAAAAGTTCAATGCAATTTATGGATTTTCATACTACCTGTACTCATTGAATCTATAAATGTGATACCTATCAGAAGTCAGGTCACGTCACCTCTTTACTTAAAACTTTTCTACTGTTTCTCATTATATGGAGAATGAACTCCAAACTCCATATCATGATTTATAAATCACATGGCCATACATCCAATTTTCCCAGTCCAATTCTGGTTTATGTCTGTCATTCAACATAATTCTAAAAACTTTCTCTATCTTTCCCAAATGTGATTGGATTTACATAGTGGGTAAACTCCGTGATATCAGTTTTGGCATTAAAGTTTTTGGATTTTACATAAAAACACAGACAACAAAAGCGAAAGCAAACAAGTATACTATATCAAATTAAAACACCTCTGCAAAGGAAACAATCTACAAAATGAAAAGGCAACCTACAGAATGGGAGAAAACATTTGTAATGCATATATCTGGAGAGGAATTAATGTCCAAAATATATAAAGATTCCTACAATTCAATAGTAAAACAACAAAAAACCTACTTAAAAATGGGCAGAGGAACTAAACAGACATTTTTACAAAGGAGACATACTAATGGCCAATAGGTATGTGAAAAGGTGCTCAGTATCACTAATCATCAGGAAAATGCAAAATAAAAAATAGGGCATATAATCAATAATCCTATCTAATAAAAGAGTAATATACAAATTAACTATCACTCTGCTACACCCACCAGCTACGCCCAGCAGCCACACCCACCAGCCAATCAGAGCAAGTATGCAAATTACCCCCAGCCATGATGGCTGAGGCCACAGAGAGCAGAAAGGAGGATTGGGTTTCCCTAGCAATGGAGGAAGCCAATATTTCCACACACCCTGGCAGGCCCAGACCTCTACTCAAGGGTACAAAGTTTCAATTATAGAAGGTAAATGAATTCCAACAGAAATGTTGGCAGCCACTGAGCCTGAAGAGCAGGAGGCTAGGATTGCCCTGGGCAATGGAGAAAGCCAAGCTTCTGCAGCCTTGGCCAGCTCAGGCCTTCACTGCAGGCTATGAAATTTCAATTATACAAGATACATACATCCCAACAGAAATGGCTGCCACCACAGAGTGAGCAGGAGGTTTGGCTCCACACCAGGCTACTAAGTTTCAATTATAGAAGATAAGTAAATTCCAGACACTAGAGCCTCCAAGTGGGTCATTGGGGTGTGTGGCTAGCCTGCAAACCACCACAGGCCCCTCGACCAGGTCTACTCACACCTCCAGGGAACCCCTATCTTGATCTGGGACACCCTTCAGGGCAAACCAACCAGCCCCCCGCCCCCGTGCACCAGGTCTCTATCCTATCTAATAAAGGAGTAATATGCAGATTGACCATCACTCCAATGCACAAGATGGCTGCCCCCATGTGGTCAAAGATCCTGCCCCCATGTGGACACAAGATGGCCACCACAAGATGGCCAGCAGGGGACAACAGTTGGGAGGCACCAGGCCTGCAGGGGAGGGCAGACAGGGGTGACCAGTCTGGCAGAGGATGGAAGTTGGGGGCAAACAGGCTGGCAGGGGAGCAGTTAGACATCAATCAGGCTGGCATGGGAGTGGTTAGGGGGTGATCAGGCTGACAGGCAGAAGCAGTTAGGGGCAATCAGGAAGGGTGGCAGGCAAGAAGTTGGGAGTCAATAGTCCTGGATTGTGAGAGGGATGTCCCAGATTGGAGAGGGTGCAGGCTGGGATGAGGGATACCCCCTCTTCCCCCGTGCATAAATTTCATGCACTGGGCCTCTAGTATTGTAATAACTTTGTATGCTGCAAGATGCTTACTAGACTTATTGTGGTGACCACTTCATGAAGTATATAAATATTGTATAACTTTGTTGTATACCTGAAGTTAATTTAATATTGTATATTAACTGTATTTTAATAAAAACAAATAAAATATCATAAATGAGATATCACCTCACACCTATTAGAATAGCTATTATAAAAAATACAAGCAATAACAAGTGTTGATAAGGATGTGGGAAAAGGAAAAGGGAATCCTTGTTGATGGACATGTAATTTGGTGAAGGCATTATGGAAAAGAGTATGGAGATTCCTCAATAAATTAAAAATAGAAGTACCACTTGCAGGAAGAAAAAAACTTGGGTGTATCATGTTACCTGGTGTCAAACTATACAAAAAGTCTATAGTAATCAAAATAATATGGTACTAGCATAAAAAACAGAAATATAAATCAATGGAACAGAATAGGAAGGCCAGAAATAAACCTATAGTTATATGGTAAATTAATCCTATCTAACAAAAGAGTAATATGCAAATTAATCATCAATCTGTTATACCCATGAGCCATGCCCACAGTCACACCCCCAACCAATCAGAACAAGTATGTAAATTAACCCCAACAAAGATGGCTGCAGCCACAGAGAGCAGGAGGGAGGTGTGTGTTTCCCTGGCAATGGAGGAAGCCAAGCTTTCCACACACCCTGGTGGACCCAGGCCTTCACTCAGGGGTACAAAGTTTCAATTATAGAAGGTAAATAAATTCCAACAGAAATGGCGGCAGCCACTGAGCTGGAAGAGCAGGAGGCTAGGGTTTCCCCAGGTGATGGAGGAAGCCAAGCTTTCCACACACCCTGGCTGGCTCAGGCCTTCACACCAGGCTACAAAGTTTCTATTGTAGAAGATAAATAAATTCCAAATACCAGGGCCTCCACTTGGGTTGCTGGGGGGCATGGCTGGCCTGAAAACCACCACAGGTCCCTCACCCAGGCTACCCCTTGCCCCAAGGGAACCCCTACTTCGATCTGGGACACCCAACAAGGCAAACCAGCTGGCCCCCACCCATGCACCAGTCCTCTATCCTATCTAATAAAAGAGTAATATGCAGATTGACCATCACTCCAACATACAAGATGGCTGCCCCCATGTGGTCAAAGATCCTGCCCCCATGTGGACACAAGATGTCCACAACAAGATGGCCAGCAAGGGTGGGAAGTTGAGAGAGACCAGGCCTGCAAGGCAGGGTAGTTGGGGGTGATTAAGCCTGCACGGGAGGGCAGTTAGGGGTGACCAGGCCAGCAGAATAGGGAAGTTGGGGGTGACTGGGTCTGCAGGGAAGGGCAGTTGGGAGGTGACCCCGGCCTGGAGAGGAGAGCATTTGGGGGGAACAGACCTGCAGTGGAGGGCAGTTAGCATGACCAGTCCTGCAGGGGTGGGTTCTTAGGGGTGACCATACCTGCAGGAGAGGGCAGTTTGGGGCAAACAGTCTGGCAGGGGAGCAGTTAGACATCAATCAGGCTAGACAGGGAGTGTTTAGGGTGTGATCAGATTGGCTGGCAGAAGCAGTTAGGGGCAATCAGGAAGGCAGGCAGGCGAGCAGTTGGGAGTCAGTAATCCTGGATTATGAGAGGGATGTCCGACTACCCATTTAGGCCCAATCCTAGATTGGAGAGGGTGCAGGCTGGGTTTAGGGACACAATCCCCCCCACCCTCGTGCATAAATTTTGTGCACTGGGCCTGTAGTGTGTGTGTGTGTGTGTGTGTGTGTGTGTGTGTGTGTGTGTGTGTATATATATATATGAAGGAAATCTTAGCATTTTCAGTAACATGGATGGATCTTAAGGAAATTATATTAAGTGCAGTAATACAGAGAGAGAAACATACCATATAATATCACTTATATTGGAACTTAAAAAGGCCAAATCAAAGAGTATAGTAATGATTACCAGGAGTTAGTTGGGGGGGGGGGGGGATGGAGAGATATTGGTCAAAGTACACAAACTTCCAGTTCTAATATCAAGAAGTTCTGGGGACCTAATGTACAGCATGGTGACTATAGCTAATAATACTGCATCATATACATCAAATACTGCATCATATCTTACATGTTCCCACCACAAAAAGAAATGGTAACAATGTGATGGGATGGAAGTATTAGCTATTGCTATGGTGATAATTATTTTGCATTTTATAAATGTATCAAATCAATACATTGTACACTTTAAACTTACACAATTTTACATGTCAGTTATCCTATATAATAAAAGCCTAGCGACCAAATGGGGGAATGACCAGAAAGAATAGAACAACCATTAGATCAGATGCTCAAAACAGGAGCTATCCCTGGTGGTCAGTGTGCAGCGCTCCCACAGTGGGCTGATCCCTGCAGGCTGCCCCCCACCTGTGCACGAATCACAGCACTAAAACCTGGAGGTTATTAAGCACTGTCCTCGTGGCCGGCAAAGGCTGGGTAATCTCCACAGAATCTCAGATAATCCCAGAACCTGGCTCAAAGGGTTGATCCAAGGGTTTCTATTCACAGCTTTAAGAATGAAATGAGATTGTCAGCTTTAAGTAGTTGAGGGAAAACACACACTGCTCCTTTTTCATTCTTTTATTTCTTCCTTCTTGTGAGAAAAGGAACAACCAGCTCCATGGTCCCCGCCCTGAGCACTGTGCTGAGAACTCACCAGCCCTCAGCTCTAAGTGAGTCTGCCTTCCAATGGCCTTTATACCTAATGCCACTGCCTGAGCATCTTATTCACCCTGTATCACTGACTGAGCGCCTGCTGTGTTCTAGGCATTCCCAGGTGCTCACAGAGCATCAGGGCATGCCTAGGATAGAGTGTGTGTTCCGCCAGGAGAGGATGGGGATGTGGGGAGGAAACAGCCTCAGACAGACTGAAGTGCAGCAGTTAGAAGGCACAGGCACCATGAAGACATGAGAATGAAGCCACATAAGGGTCCCATGAGGGGAGGGGTAAAGGGAGGCACACTGAGGGGAAGTGGACAGATGGAGGAGATCCTGGAGAAGGGCATCAGGCAGAGGAGACAGCCCACGGAGGGGCAGCAAGATGAGTAAGAGGCTTAGTGGAAGGGGGTCAAGGCTGGGTTGTGGGGCACATCCTACAGGGATAGAGGGCCCATGAGAACCTGGCATCCCCTGAGTGCAGGGGGAGGCACAGGGGCTGTAGGTGAGGACCCACTGGGCTGACTCAGTGGGGACAGATTCTCTGGCTTCTGTGTCAGGGGCAGACTGAGGGGGAAGAGGAAGCAGGGAGACAGCAGGAGGCAACAGCACCCTCCCTGAGGGCGAGGCACAGATAGTGGAGACTGTGGCAGCTGAGATGGTGGCTTTGGGTTGTGCTGGAGGGAATCCAGAGCATGAGGAATGATGGGGAGGGGGGGGACCCATGCTCAGCTAGGTCCCTGGGAAGACAGGGTCTCTGGGAGCTGCCAGTTGGAGGGCCTGGGAACAGACCCCATATCCATTTTGAGTGTCTGCCTGTAAAACCCAGACCTTATTTTGAGCTCCACACGAGGTACATGGAATGTTTACAACCAGCCTCCCACCCTGAGGTCCAGGAAGGGGGTCATTACTGGCTGGCTGCCCTAATCCCTCCATGCCAGCCCCCTCCCTCCCCTCCGCAAGCTCTCTTCAATTATGACATGTATTTATTGGAAACAAGCAAATGGTTTTATTTTTGGTACAATACAACAACAACAACAACAACAACAACAACAACAAAACAGAATGTACAGTATTATGGAAAGCAAACATTGAAAACTAGGAAAATGAAGCCCCCTTGTGGACACACAGATCAGCTGTGCCCGGAACCCGGTTCATGCGTGACACAAAGGGCTCAGGGTCCAATGCAAAGGGTTTGCCCAGGTTATCCGACTCCAATCCCTGACTCCAGTTTCCAGGACAGAGAGGATCCTGCACCACAAAACAGAATGGCTGAAACCAGCCTCAAGTCCTGTGGCCTAAGGCAATGCTTGCAGTGCTTCTAGGGAAAGAAGAACTCCTGGAAAGCAGGGACAGGGCAATCAGCATCCAGATCACTGCCTCCAACTCACACTGGGGGTCTGTGGTGCTTCCAGCTCTATGCCTCCCTCCCTCTCCCATGTTCCCCACCCCACCCCCAGAGTTGAACCGCAGATAGCCCTTCCCAAACTCTGCCCTCCTCAGCTCCGATTGCAGGTAGGGAAAGCCTGGGTTCATGCGGGAAATCTGAGGGCCTTAATGATGTGCCTCTTGAAGATCCAGAGAAAGTGTATGTCCACCTGGCTTCCTGGCTGAACCAATTAACACAGAGGACTCGGGAGTGCTTGTTTAGAACCCAACCCCCTCCCTCCCTAGACTCTGCCACTGTGTAACTTGGCTGTTTTAGGTGGTAATTCTCTCTCCTTTAAAATGAGAACAAGAGGGGAGAATGCGGACTGCTCTCCACCAAGCCTGTTGCAAATGGCTCAGCTCTTCACTGCTTATCTTCTGAAGTTTACATTAAAGGCCTAGCTCTGAGGAAAGACAGGACAGCATTTGCTTCCCTTGAGCATACTTTGCAAAAATGGCTTCTTAAAGTAATATAAAGTTACAGTGGTGATTAAAACAATGATGTAGGAGGAAGGGACAAGATGGTGACTGAACAGATGGACTTGTTCTGACCCTGGTCCCAGAACAGATAGAAGCAGCGTCTGAGTCACTCAGGGAATACCGATTGGCAGCTAAGGGGTAGCAGAACTCTAAAGGAAGGTAAGGAAAGGTCCGCTGGACAGGATTTCCTGACCAAGCAGCCAGCACTGCAGCAACGGCGACCTCTCTCGGAGCTACAGGCTCAGAGGGAAGGCTGCACCATCTTACCAGGAAAGGAGGATCTTCTCTGAAGCCTGGAAAACCCACAGTAGAGGAGTCCATCGAGCAGCTGTGACCCCCCAATCGGCGCAAACACCTGGATTCAAGGGAGTTCTTCAATCACCCATGGAAAGGTCAAAGTTTGCAGGGATAGCGTGAGGGTTCTGGGTCCCCGCTACGCCGGCAGCGACTGTAGCACTGGAGCTCCCGAGAGGCCCCACCTCCACTGTAGCCGCTGAGCACCTGAGCAGCCCAGCCGAGCTGCGCCCAAAGAAGGCTGCAGCCAGAATTCTGCCAGGCAGCACCCAGTGCTGGGTTTGGAGTAATCTTCCCCAGAAGCAGGACTTTTTTCAAACGCAAAGGGATAGGGAAAGATTTTTAAGAATCAGGGCTGTCCCACCAAGGGCGGAACATCTGGACACCTCGGCGCCTGATCCCCTTCACCCCCTTGCTTCTGAATACTAGGGAAGGACTGCCCAGTTGGGCATATCTAGGGAAATTGCAGGGGGAAATTGCCTTCCTGGAAACAAGGGATCAGAGCCAGAAGAGATAGTCTGGGAGCCAGCAGGCACTCTGGCAGCTAGAGCCATAGAGAAAGAAGGCCAGAGCAACCAAAAAGACTGGGAGGTCAAACCAGAAACACTGCCACCTAGGGGCAGAAATTCAAACTGCCTTTTTTTAAAATTTTTAACTAATCAAAAATAAATGGACACAAATAATTGAGGTGCAGTGAAACCTGGGAACTGCAAGACTGTCTGGCCTGAGAATCAGGCGTGCCGAATACAATAACAGAGGAAGTGAATGACCACTAATGGACATTTTTATGCTAATTTTACTATTCTTTATTTTATTTCCATTTTTACATCTTTTATTCTATTTTCATTTTTTACTTCTTTTACTTAAGAAATATTTTTTTTCTTTTTTCCTTGATTTTACATTATCAATTATTACATCTTTCAATCTCAATCATCACTATTACTACTGCTATTTTGCATTATTTGTTCCCTTTTTCTTCCTTTTTTTCCTCCAGTACCATTTTATTTTCTCTTTATTTTACATTGGGATTAGTCTTCATTCTATTTTAATCTCTACTATAGCATCGTTCAACCCTATCTCAACTCAACCTCTACACTAGGGGTGTCGAACTCAATCAGAGAAGGGGCCAAAATCTAAAATCCAGCCTAAACTGCGGGCTGAATGGTTTACTGAACAGTCATAAACTGTCATTGTGATGGAAACGCAGTGGAGTGCAGTGATGACAGCGCGGTGAGAGCCACATTGCAAGGCCTGGAGGGACGGATTTGGCCTGCGGGCCTTGTGTTTGACACATGTGCTCTACACCATCATTCTCTTACTAATCTTTACCCTTTTTGTATCCTGTTTACCCTATCCCTTTCTGGCTTTAGTTTTTCCTCTATTCTTTCTTTATACTCCCTGCTAAAGCTCTCACCATACCTATAGACCTAATTTCCAACCCCTGATCCAAGTGTATAAATACCACTCTCTGCACTATATTAACTAGTTAAAAACAAAACAGAACAACAACAAAAAACCCTGTTCTCCTCTCTATCCTTTTGTCATTGTTTGTGTGAATGTTGATTATAGTGACTTTTTATGCTTTTTAGTGAAATTGTTATGCTTATTCTTGTGCTGTTATTGTTGTTTTGCATTTTTTAAAAATCTTTTGTTTTTGTTTGTTTTTTACTTCTGTACATCATAGCCTTATGTAATAATAGTGGATATTGTAGTTTGTATTAATCTCCAAGTATTGTTGCTGGCATTGGCTGGGATTAGTGGTGGTTCTATGGGAATTTTCTCCACATATATATATATAGTTTGTTTCTCCTTTCTCTCTTAGTCTTCTTTTTCTTCTTCTTCTTCTTCTTCTTCTTCTTCTTCTTCTTCTTCTTCTTTCTCTCTCTCTCTCTCTCTCTCTCTCTCTCTCGCTCTCTCTCTCTCTCTCTCTCTCTCTCTCTCTCTCTCCCTCTTTTCCTTTTTGCCCCTGTTTTCCAATGTAATTTCATCATTACTTTTTTTTTCTTCTTTTTCTATCTCATAATTTCTCCCTCTTTTTTATTTTATTTTTTATTTTATTTTTACCTTTCTTCCTCCTCTCCTATCCCATAATTTGCCTTTCTCTATTGGTCACCTTTATTAGAGGTTATTAATATTGCAAATACATTCCTGTTAAGTGCCTTTTGTGTTGAACCTGGTAGTATATTTTGTGCCTTTAAATCAATGCAGGAGAAGGAACACCACATAACCAGACATCCTGAAAAAGAGAGACCATGGGGAGACAAAGAAATAGCCCACACATGAAAGAAAAGCAGGCATCACCAGAAAAGGAAGTAAATGAGTTAGAGGCAAGCAACCTACCAGAGCAAGAATTCAGAGTAATAATCATAGGATGGCTAAAAAGAATGGAAGAGAAATTTGATGATATGTAGAACCAAGAGGAAATGAGGAAGAACCAAGAGGAATTGAAGAAGAACCAATAGGAATTGAAGAAGAACCAAGAGGAAATGAACATGAACCAAAAAGAAATGAAAAATGACATCGCTACTATGAAGAACTCAATAGAAAGCATCAAGAGTAGACTAGAAGAAGCAGAGGACTGCATCAGTGAGCTAGAAGACAAGATGGAAAAAATACCCAATTAGAGCAGCTTCTAGAAAAAAAAATTAAAAAGCATGAGGAGAGCTTAAGGGAACTTTGGGACAATGCAAAACAAAACAATATTAGAATAATAGGAGTTCCAGAAGGAAAGGAAACTCAGGAAGACATGGAAAAAGTATTTCAAGAAATAATGACAGAAAACTTTCCTGAGATAGAGAAGAAAAAACCCACACAAATCCAAGATGCTTGCAGAGTTCCAAGCAAAATGAATCCCAGAAGACCGACACCAAGGAATATTATAATTAAATTGGCAAACACCAACGACAAAGTAAGAATATTAAAAGCAGCCAGAGAGAGACAGAAAGTTACATATAAAGGAGCCCCCATCAGGCTAGCAACTGATTTCTCAACAGAAACTCATCAGGCCAGTAGGGAATGGGATGAAATATACAAAGTCATGCAAAGGAAGGGTCTGAATCCAAGAATACTGTACCCAGGAAGGCAATCAATCAAAATTGAAGGTGTTATCGGGAGCTTCACAGACAAAAAGAGTCTAAAGGAATTTATCTCCACCAAACCAGCAATGCAAGAAATGCTAAAGGGTCTACTGTAAAAATAAAGAAATAGGAAGCAAAGAAGGAACACAAGGGTATAGATTAAAAATGGCATGAAATGAGTACCTATCAATAATATCTTTAAATGTAAATGGATTAAATGCTCCAATCAAAAGACATAGGGTAACAGATTGGATAAGAAAGCAAGACCCATATATCCGTTGTCTACAAGAAACCCACTTCAGAAAAAAAGACACACACAGACTGAGGATGAAGGGATGGAAAAAGGTTTTCTAGACGAATGGAAATAAAAAACAAAGCTGCGGTAGCAATACTTATATCTGAAAAATTAGATCTCAGAGTAAAGGACATAAGAAGAGATAATGAAGGCCACTTCATAATACTAAAGAGAGCAATCAAACAAGAAGAAATAACCCTGGTAAATATATATGCACCCAATATGGGAGCACCCAAATACATAAGAAAAACTATTGGAGGACATTAAGGGAGAGATTAATAGCAATACAATCATAGTAAGAGATTTTAATAACCCACTGTCACCCTTGGACAAATCATCTAAACAAAAAATCAGCAAAGAAATATCAATCCTAAATGACCCATTAGACCAGATGGAATTAATCGACATCTTCAGAATATTTTACCCCAAAGCAACAGAATATACATTCTTCTCAAGTGCACATGGGACATTCTCAAAGATAGACCACATTTTGGGACATATGCAAAGTCTTTTCAAATTCAAGAAGATAGAAATCCTATCAAGCATCTTCTCAGATCATAATGGCATAAAACTGGAAATTAACTACAATAAAAATAATCCAAAGAAATCAAACACATGGAGACTAAACAACATGCTATTAAACAAGGACTGGGTTACCAGAGAAATCAAGGAAGAAATTAAAAACATCCTGGAAACAAATGACAATGAAAACACAACAATCCAAAATCTATGGGACATAGCAAAAGCAATTTTGAGAGGGAAGTTCATATCCGTACAAGCCTATTGCAAAAAACTAGAAAAAATGGTAACAGATGATCTAACTCTACAACGCAAAGAGTTAGAAAAAGAGCAACAAAAAAAGCCCAGTGTAAGCAGAAGAAAGGAAATAACAAAAATCAGAGCACAGATAAACGACATAGAGACCAAAGAAATAATACATAAGATCAACAAAACCAAGAGCTGGTTCTTTGACAGATAAACAAGATAGATGGACCTCTAGCCAGGCTAACCAAGAAACAAAGAGAGAGGACCCAAATAAACAAAATCAGAAATGAAAGAGGTGAAATAACAACAGACCCCACCGAAATAAAATGGATTGTTACTAAATACTATGAACAACTCTATTCCAACAAACTGAACAACCTGGAGGAAATGGACATATTCCTAGAAAAATACAAACTTCTAAAACTCAATCAGGAAGAATCTAAAAATCTCAATAGACCAGTGACTTAGGAAGAAATTGAAACAGTCATCCAAAAGCTTCCAGCAAACAAAAGCCCAGGGCCAGATGGCTTCACAGGAGAGTTTTACCAAAAGTTCAAGGAAGAACTAAAACCTATCCTCCCCAGACTATTCCAAAAAATCCTAGAGGAAGGAACACTTCCAAATTCCTTCTATGAAGCCAGCATCACCCTAATACCAAAACCAGATATAGACAACTCAATGAAAGAGAATTACAGGCCAATATCCCTCATGAACATAGATGCCAAAATCCTCAACAAAATTCTAGCAAATCGACTCCAGTAGAATATCACAAAGATCATACATCACGACCAAGTAGTATTTATTCCAGGAATGCAAGGATGGTACAATATCCGGAAATCAATAAATGTGATACATCACATAAACAAATTGAAAGATAAAAATCATATAGTCATATCAATTGATGCAGAAAAAGCATTTGATAAAATCCAACACCCTTTTCTGATAAAAACTCTTACCAAGGTGGGAGTACAAGGATCATACCTCAACATAATAAAAGCTATATATGATAAACCCACAGCCAACATTATACTCAAAGGGCAAAAACTAAAACCATTCCCTCTAAGAACAGGAACAAGACAGGGATGCCCACTCTCGCCACTCCTGTTTGATATAGTACTGGAAGTACTTGCCATTGCAATTAGAGAAGAGGAGGAAATAAAAGGCATCCAAATTGGAAAAGAAGAAGTAAATTTATCATTATTTGCAGATGACATGATATTGTACATAAAAAACCCAAAAGACTCCATTAAAAAACTAATTGACTTAATAAATGAATTTGGCAATGTAGCAGGATACAAAATTAATGCCAAGAAATCCATGGCATTTCTATACACCAACAGTGAAACCGCAGAAACAGAGACTAAAAAAGCAATTCCATTTACCATTGCACCAAAAAATTTAAGATACCTAGGAATAAATTTAACTAAGGAAGTAAAGGACCTATTTGCGGAAAACTACACGACACTGAAAAAAGAGATAGAGGAAGATGTAAGGAGATGGAAGAACATACCATGTTCATGGATTGGTAGAATCAACGTCATCAAAATGTCCATACTTCCTAAAGCAATCTATAGGTTCAATGCACTCCCAACGACATATTTCACCGACCTAGAAAGAACTCTCCAAAAGTTCATTTGGAACAATAAAAGACTCCGAATAGCCACAGCAATCCTGAGAAAGAAGAGTAAGGTAGGAGGGATCTCAATACCAGACTTCAAACTATATTACAAAGCCACTGTTCTCAAAACAGCCTGGTACTGGCACAAGAACAGACATATAGATCAATGGAATCAAATCAAGAACCCAGATATCAACCCAAATCACTATGCTCAATTAATATTTGACAAAGAAGGCATGAATATACAATGGAGTCAAGACAGTTTCTTCAATAAATGGTGTTGGGAAAATTGGACAGACACTTGCAAAAGAATGAAACTAGATCACCAACTTACACCATGCACAAAAATAAACTCAAAATGGATACAGGACTTAAACCTCAGATGGGAAACCATAAAAATACTAGAAGCATCTACACTACAGGCAGCAAAATCTCAGACGTATGCCAAAAGATCTTCTTCACTGATACTACCCCTAGGGCAATGGAAGCTAAAGAGAAAATAAACAAATGGGACTACATCAAAATAAAAAGCTTTTTTACAGCAAAAGAAACCATCAACAAAACAATAAGAAAGCCCACTGTGTGGGAGAACATATTTGCAAATGATACCACTGATAAAGGTTTAATCTCCAACATCTACAAACAGCTTATATTAATACAACTAAATAAAAGGAAGATGAATGATCCAATTAAAAAATGGGCAAGGGACCTAAATAGAATATTTTCAAAAGAAGACAGAAGGAAGGCCAAAAGGCACATGAAAACATGCTCAAAGTCACTAATTGTCGGAGAGATGCAAATCAAAACAACAATGCGGTACCATCTCACACCTGTCAGAATGGCCAACATCAACAAGTCAACAAACGACAAGTGTTGGTGAGGTTGCGGAGAAAAAGGAACCCTCCTTCACTGCTGGTGGGAATGCAGACTGGTGCAACCGCTGTGGAGAACAGTGTGGAGTTTCCTCAAAAAACTGAAAAAGGAACTCCCATTTGACCCACTAATCCCACTTCTAGGAATATATCCCAAGAAACTAGAAACACCAATCAGAAAGGATATATGCACCCCTATGTTCATAGCAGCACAATCTACAATAGCCAGAATTTGGAAACAGCCTAGGTGCCCGTCAGCAGATGATTGGATCCCAAAACTATGGTACATCTACACAATGGAATACTATGCTGCCATAAAAAAGAAGGAATTCTCATCATTTGCAGCAACCTGGATGGAATTGGAGAACATCATGCTGAGTGAAATAAGCCAATCAACGAAAGAGAAACACCACATGACCTCACTCATTTGTGGATAATAAAGATCATTATAAACTGATGAACCAAAAGATAGATACAGAGACAGTAAAGCAACAAGCAGATTGTCAAATTTCAGCGGGGAGGGGAGGAGGATCTGGGGGAGATAATAGATCAACTGAAGGACTTGTATACATGCATATAAGTACAACCAACGGACACAAAACTCTGGGGAGGGAGGGGATGTGTGGGAGGGAAAGAGGGGGGCAAAAAAAATCAATAAAATATATTAAAAAAAACACTAACAAACAATCAAACAAATTACAACAAGATAGAAAGGAAGAAAGAGGAACAAGAGGAAGAAAAAAAATTTGGGTAGTAAAGAAAGAGGAGAGAAGTGTGCATGGACTTGGAGCAGGGGAGAGGAAATTATATATATATATATAATGTGTGTGTGTAAGATCAACTTTTAACAAGAGTAATAAGAATGGATAGAGAAAAACTAAAGCAGGAACATGTTAAGACAAACAGAAGAAAAAAGGGGGAAAGTGAGGAAGAGACTGTTGGCATAAAGGAAAAATTGAGATAGATAAAATAAAATAATGCTAAAAGAAAAAGAAAAGTAGAATGTAGAACACTAATTTCAGAATAAACTAAAATAAAGGAAAAATAAAATAAAACTTTAAAATGATAAAAATAATAGTAGCAATAATAATAATTGGAAATAAAATATATTAATAATAAAAGCAGACAGGATCTCTCTGCTCACTTTATTTCTCCCTACCTTTAGTTGTATTTACACAAGAGTCAATTTCTGACATAACCTCTAGAAGGCAGTGTTTCTGTATTAATATCTGGGTCTAAATGGCCCCTTTATGCACTGCTTAGACTCTCTTTCCCTGCCACACTTAATACTGGGTTAGATGGATGGAGTGACCTAGAGCTGATTTCCTGCTCATCTCTCCTTATTCTGATCCCGTTTCCACAAAAACAAGTTTCCCCTGCAGTCTCGGTGAGTGTTTTTAATTGGAAAATCCTATGTACTGGACTTAGCAAGCAAAAGGAAGGAGGTAAGAAAAAAAAAAAAAAAGGAAGGAAGAAAAGGAAGGAAGGAAGGAAGGAAGGAAGGGAGGGAGGGAGGGAGGGAGGGAGGGAGGGAGGGAGGGAGGGAGGGAGGGAAAGAAAGAAAAGAAAGAAAAGAAGAAAGAAAGAAAGAAGAAAGAAAGAAAGAAAGAAAGAAAGAAAGAAAGAAAGAAAGAAAGAAAGAAAGAAAGAAAGAAAGAAAGAAAGAAAGAAAGAAAGAAAGAAAGAAAGACAGACAAAGGGAACCGCACTTACTCCTTTTTTCCCTGGCACCGCATGGCCGGTATAGAACTTCAGGCTGTCTTTTTGAGCACAGATCCTCATGGCTGTGGACTTAGATCTAGAGTCCCCCTCTGCAAGCAGCCCTGTGGAACACCCCCCCTTCCAATTTGAGGGCTACACTGACCCCATGGGTCATGGGTTTGGTGGAGCACAGTCTCCCTCTGAGACTGTTCCCTGTTGTGCGTGTTTCTCCCTCCAGCCTGGATCCCAGACCTCTAGGAGATCCATCTCTGACCTTCCTGTCCACGGACTGCCTCCCTGGCTGTCTGATCCGCAGTCAGGTGGGTGCTATTCCTCTCTTTGCTCTGGGAGGAGGTGCAGGGCCTGCCTGCATGTCTGTGCAGCAGCTTTGTCTCCCCCTGGATAAACTTTTCAGGTGCCTAGGGTCATAGAGGCTGGAGTTCCGGTGTCCGTGGGTTCACAGCTGAGGCGGCTGGTCCCTGGGCGTCGTGGTTGTAGGGTCCTGGGAGGTATCTGAGGTCTCCCCCCGTGAAGATAAGGCTGGGCTTCAGGTCACAGCAGCTCTCCCCTTCAAGATGGCATGGTCTCTGTGGCAGGGCCGGCTGCTCCAGGAGAGGTTTCAGCAGTAGCAGAGGCTGCCCGGCCAGGGGAGCCCAGTCTGCCAGTCCCTAACAGTCCTGTGGAATATAGCTGTCCCTCTCTCAAAAATACACACACTTCCGGCACATCCACGCACTCTTTTGCTCTCTCACTCACACACTATCTTCCAGCCTGCCATCCTGTCGGCAGCCATCTTGGATCCAATATCTGAAAACACTAATTTGAAAAGATATATGTATCGGTACCCCTATTTTCTTTTTCTTAATATATTTTATTGATTTTGTACAGAGATGAAGGGAGAGAGATAGAGAGTCAGAAACATCAATGAGAGAGAATCATCGATCAGCTGCCTCCTGTACACCCTCTACTGTGGATGTGCCCAGCAACCAAGGTAGATGCCCTGACCAGAATTGAACCTGGGACCTTTCTGTCTGCAGCCTGACTCTCTATCCACTGAGCCAAACCTGTTAGGGTCCTATTTTCATTCAAGCATTATCTACAATAGCCAATATATGGAAGCAACTTGCAACTTAAGTACACATTAATAGATTAATGAATAAAGATGTTATATACATGAATAGAATATTACTCAGCCATTAAAAATAAAATATTGTCCTTTGTGACAACATGAATGTATCTAGAAGCTATTATACCTAGTCAAATAAGCCAGAGAAAAATACCATATGATTTACCTTATATGCGGAATCTAAAAAGAAAACAAACAAAACAAAACAGAAACAAACTCATAGACACAGAAAATTAACTGATGGTTACCAGAGGGGAGTGCCAGGAGCATAGGCAAAATAGGTGAAGGAGATTAAGAGGTAGAAACGTCCAGTTATAAAATAAATAAATTATCGGATGCAATCTACAGTTAAGGGCATATAGCCAACAATATTATATTAACTTTGTATGGTGACAGATAATTATTAAACATACCATGATGACTATTTTATAAGATATATAAACATCAAATCACTGTGCTATACACCTGAAACTAATATATTACTGCGTGTCAACTACAGTTCACAAATAAAAAACCAAAACTACTATGAATACATTTTTAAAATGTAATCACATAATTATTTTTAGATGAGGATCCTAGCTACACATAATTATTATTTTAAAGTTTTTTGCTTGTTCACTTTACATATACAACATGTAAACTACACTATTGATTAAATAGCCCTTTGTGGGATAGCCTAAGAATCATTGTGTTATTTATATGTGAGTTTTATGAATGTGTTTTCTGGACCATTTCAAAAAGCCCACAAAGCCTTTATAAGTTGCTAACCGCTTATATTCAAGCTCTGTCTATTGCCTCAGAAAAATACTGGACTGCATTTGAGTGCAAACCTTAACTTCAAGCAACTGGAATAATTTAGCCCCTTGAGTAATCTGCCTCAATTTTTACATGGTTATTATCAATTAATATTTTGTTGCACAAATTATGAAATGCTTTGATAATAAAAAATTACATTTTTAAAGACTCATAAAATTGTTTCATTTCACAATTTAATGTGTAATTTCCTTGGCTATGATCATAGGTTATATTCTGCTGATATTACATTTAACCTGAGGAACAAACAATTCTTTTTGGAAATGCTTAGGTTAAAAAACTATTGGACATGAGGCTTTCTACATTGTCTCTTCAGAAATCAGTTCTTTAAAAACTGCTTGGGGAAAAGTCTGACATTCAATTTAAGTTTCATTGTTATTTATTTCACAGGTGGCGAATGGATAGGTGAAATGAACATGTTAAAATACTTAATGAAGGAATGTGCTCCTAGAGGTTTCTTTCTGTTTGGGGAAATGGAGAAACAACAATGGAAAATTGTATTCCAGTAGTCAGCATCCAGGAGATAGACCTAAATTAGTAAAATTGGAAAGTAAATGCTATTACTTTAGCCAGCCTATAATGGTGTGTAAAATTGCAATGCTATGAAAGTGTGTAAAATATATTGAATACTATTTTCTCCTTGATTACCAAAATAAAGAGGTGATCTGATCACATGGAAGTATTTGTCCTTAGAATGTCATAAAAATGCAATTTAAGAATATGTTTTAAAACCACATGTAAAAAGGCAAATTATTAACATTTAGTGAGAATGTTGATATATACCATATCTTTAAAGGGGCAAATAGTGAGAAAGTAGAATTGGGAAAAACTATTCTAGAGTATTATCAAGTAACCCTCATTTAGTTTTTAAAAATAACTTTATAAAGTTAGCTATTCCATTATTTATTTATTCACTAAATGAAGCCAAAAGAAAATGAACCACAAATACATTTTAAATCCCAAGTAATATGGGCAGTGATGGTCCACTTTTAGAAAGTCAGTTCATTGTTCTCTGGTGTGAGTGGCTCAGGGTGCCTCGACTGTGCTTCACTTATCTGGGGCTTGGCCCTCACAGAAACTACAATCTGTCACTTGAACCTGTGGCCAATATAATTTGGAGAGTGTTCTTACCATATACTGGTATTAAAAGAGATCAGCGAGGTCTGGCTATACAATAAGGTAGCTTTTGCCAGTTTCTCACATTCATATTCTTGTAAATACATGATGTAAAGCAAGTATGGTATTCCCATCCTCCTTGCATTTAAGTTTTCCTTATTTGTAAGCTTCTCAAATCTCTATGAACCTTTACCATTTCACCCTCACCTGCCTTCAACTAGTTATCAATAAGCCCACTTTTTCCTGGAATATTTACATTTTAAGAAGGGTGAGTCTTCTGATATGATGAAGTTCAGGAAGCATTTAGTTGGTGTGCAGCATTTAGTGCTAATTTAAATAGGAATTAAGTGTCATAGATGTTTATTCCTATGGATAAAGAATTAATTTATCTTAAATATGTGCTTCTATATAAAGTGGCAAACTGGTCATAATGAATGGGTGACTTATAAATTCACTTCTCATTCTCATTCTGAGCTAAGTCACATTTATGTAAAGTTTGTTAATTTTGTCCCGTTAACACAGAAAAATGTAATTACTTTCTTGGGTAGTTGAGTTAACAGGGTGAATTATTGGTAAGCTATTTTCTGTGCCCACCAAATTTCAATATAGGTATAGATACAGAAAAAAAAATAGAGAAATAAGTTACACTTTACATTGGTATGCTTTCTTATCTATGAGAAATCTGGTAAGATGGAGTGTCATGAAGTTAAAACAAACTGACTTTGTAAAATACAAAAATTATATTTTCTAGTAAAATTCACTGCACAGGAGGCAGATTCATGGTTGTTTTTGTTGACCATTCAGTGTAATATCTGAAAGGTTTGGTCAATTTTATATTAAAGCAAGTAAACAAGGTAATATTTTGAAAAACATAGATGTACTTTTTCTCTTTTGCTTTTTCAAACATACAGCTATAAGTCTAATCTGCCTGAGGCACTCCGGTCTGAAGGGAAATTAGGGTTTGTGACAAAAGGAACTCAAAGAGTAAGACCCAGGTAATGTTCAGCTTTTGACATTGAAAATTAGATTTTTCCCTCTAGCCCTCAGTCTTGGAGATTTTTCTCCCATATATTTAAAAAAATAATTTTAGACTAAATTATTTTTCTAATAATTCAGCTGACAATTACTAACCATCAGTTGTTTGTCAGGTGATTAGCTGCCTCTGCCCTTGTCCTGGTCCATTTGGTTAGATAAACTCCAGACAGTATGGAATCATAAACACTTAGTTTGTGCTAGGTTAGGACTTATCATCTCACTTTGTGGGTCATGGTCTTTAATAAGACCTCAGCCTTCCAAGAATGGCGGTCATTTCCCTTCCCTTTCTAAAGGTGGAATGCCTTGCCAGGAGTTTAAGAGCACGCCCATCTTTTAACTTTATCTCAGCAAATATTCACAGTTAGAGTTGGATGTGATCTCAGAGGGAACAGGCTAACCCAAGGGAAAGTTTGGGGATGTTTTTTTTCTAGTTTATAGAAGCTTCAGCTTCTGACTTCTGGTGTTTTGTTTTTATTTTTTTTTTCAATTTTTAATTTTTTAAAATGTATTTTTAAGTTTTAAATCCTTACCTGAGGATATGTTTTTATTGATGAGAGAGAGAGAAAAAGAGAGGGAAGGAGGGAGAGAGAGAGAGAGAGAGAGAGAGAGAGAGAGAGAGAGAGAGAGAGAGATTGACCAGTTGCCTGTTGCCCCCTGTAGGCTCCCTGACCGGGGATTGAACCCACAACCTTTTGGAGCACAGCATGAGGCTCCAACTAACTGGGGCTCCAACTAATTGGGCCACCTATCTAGGGCAGCCAGGGGTTTATCTGTTTTCTTTGTGAAGCACAGTCAGTCGCTGTGGTCACTCGCAGGGGTCTTCAAACTACGGCCCGCGGGCCACATGCGGCCCGCAGAGGAGTCTGATCCGGCCCGCCAGGTTTTTTGGGCAGTGAGCGCAGCCGAGGTGTTACAGTAGGAATTAGTAGTTCATATAGTCCGGCCCTCCAGCTCTCTGAGGGACCGTGATCTGGCCCCCACTTTAAAAAGTTTTAGGACCCCTGCCTCACAGCCTCATGGTGGCATCCTGGCCAGCCTGGGCCCTTGCCCCAACAGCCTTGTGCCTCAGAGCATCATCGAGGTTCTAGTCATTTCAGCAGAGCTCTTGAGAGGATCTGCTGGCCCAGCACCCAGCTGATGGCTGGTCTGGTTCTCCATGGCAAGGACTCCCCCAGTGACAGCTGCCTTCATCCTGTCCTCAACCCTTGCCTGGGTGGTAGTTGTCTTTATGTTTTCACAATCCCGGTTGCCAGACTCAAGGGTGCTCAGGGCGGGGGTTTGTCCTCTGAGAGGGCTGGCCAGGAAAATCCTGGCAAGGGCCTTCTGGAAACCACAGTTCTGTGGGAACCCTATCCTTCTGGAGGCAGGCAGTAATTTGTATGCCTTCTTGTCTTCAGCTGGCATTTTGGGGAACACCTGCTGGGGCTGTTTCCCTAAATGAAGTGTTATCAATTTTGTGCCAGCTTTGCTAGTTAACCTCCTTCCCAGCATAGTTCTTAAACATCTTTCAGAGATTTTTCTCTGTGTATACTGTCAAAAAACTAGTGTAAACAGAGCCCTTAAAATGGAGCCAGAGCTGCCATGCCAGAGGTGCCATGTCCTGTTTCTCAAACCTTTGAAATGTTAAAACAGGGCAAAATAATCTTTGGATGGGGCCTAAAGCAACCTTATGTACCAAAAACTGTTTGCAAGTGAAAGAGTTTTAGAGATAGGAGAGACAGTTTTAGGGAAGGTCCAGGGAGAGGGATGTATATGTGATGGGCAGAGACAGCTTCAAGTCGCCAGATTGTTTACAAGAATGCTACAAGACAAGAGAAAGAAGAGGGGGCCACCACCAGGTGAGCTTTGAAACTTTGAAACTGATACCATGCAGGGAGAAGAGGGAAAGTGGCCAATTAGAAATGAACTGGGGACATAAAATGAGGAAGTGTCCAATTAGAAGATAGGGCATACAGACAAAGAAGCTACCAGCATTTATACTAGGTATACTGGTTAATAATAGTGGATTTTGTAATCAAAGAAAACATAATTTCAAGAGAAACATCAAAAGTGCTTTATGCAAAGTAATGCCCATCACTAGCTACACATTTCCCCCATCTTCCAGGTAATTTGTAAATACCGTCCCAATAGAACTTTCCTTGTTTTGAGGCAAACCATATATAGACTCAATTTTCCACTTCTTTGTGTATTTTGAAGTGCTGCTAAGAAAGTGCTTGTGTTATCCATCCTATCAGAACAAGTGGTAATCTGAAGGAGCAAAGTCTGGTGAATACAGCGGGTGGATTAATACTTCCCAGGCAAGATCTTGTAAAGTGTCTTTAACTGGTTTAACTGGTTTTGAAGTGTGTGATGGTGCGTCATCATGAAGCAAAGTTAATTTACCGTATCTTATGGTGCGCCATCATGAAGCAAATTTAATTTACCGTATCTTATGGCACATTCTGGTCATTTTACGGTCAAAGTGTGGTTCAAATTGATTATGTGTTGTTGGTATCAATCAGTATTAATGGTTTTATCTTTAGAAGCTCATAATACACTACGCCTTCCTGATCCCACCAAATACAGAGCATTGTCCTCTTTCCAAAGTGATTTGGCCTTGCAGTCAATATTGATGGTTGACCTGGATCAACCCATGATTTTGTGCATTTGGGATTCTCAAAATAAACCCACTTTTTATTGCCAGTCACAAATCAATGCAAAAAAAGGACTTTCTTTCGTGCGTTTGAAGCAACATTTTATTGAAGACTTTTTGTTTTTCCATTTGTCTTTCTTTCAGTTGATGTGGCATCCATGTTCCTTCCTTTAAAATATTTCCCATTGCTTGTCAATGATTGTAAATTATTTGCTGAGCAACATTTAATCTTTCTGCAAATTGTTTTTGAGTTTTATACATCTTCAATCAATAATGCTTATAATTGTTGTTCTTCAAACTTTTTTTGGTTGACCTGGATGTTCTTTGACTTTCACATTGAAATCATCATTTTTAAAGCATTTAAACCAGCATTCACAAGTATCTTGAGATGGAGCATGTTCACCATAAGCTTCCTGAAGTATGCAACTACTTTCAGCTGCACTTTTCTTCAAAATAAAGTAATGAATTAAAATTTCCCTCAAATATTCTTTTTTTTGGTACAAAATTTGACATTTTTAAGCATAAAAATATCTATAATGTTAACACCTTCAGCAAATTTGACGTGAAGTTTTGAAGCTTGCTGTCAATATAACAAAATAGCATACATATCAAATAGCATATATATCTACATATGCATAACTCCATCTATTGAAAAAAAAATCCACACTATTAACTGGCACACCTAGTAGACAAAGAGATTCGCAGGACTAGTGAAACAGGAACTTTAGGGGAATATAGGCAGGTTAGAGAATTTTTAGAATTGAGGTCCACGGAAAAATACAGGGCCACAGACTGGAGAAGGTACATTTCCATAACACAAGGAAGCCAGGTGCAGCTACATTTCCACAGGCCAAGGGAACTGGAAGTAGCCAAGGAAGGTCTATATTTATAAAATAAAGAAGGGGGAAGAAAGCACAGAAGGAAAGAAAGGACTATGAGGGAGGAGGGCCTTAGGAATCACTATAGTAACAAATTTATTGATAAAAGGGAAATTGACCAATCAGATGGAATGTCAGGACACAGAAACTGCAGCCTTTATAAACCATAGAAACAGAAAGTCTGTGGGACCTTTCCCCCTCCCAACGTGGGAGTTCATTCTGTGGGACTCTTTCCTTCTCCCCATGTGGGAGTCTGTATTTGTTCTTCAAGAACTCTCCACCTTTGCTATACTACCATCTGTCCATGGATTCATTCTTTGACTCTGGCAGACAAAGAATCTGGGTTCCAGTCCAAATATTTCATATCCCTAGTTTTTTTGTTCTTGTTTGTTTGTTTTGTTTTGTTTTCCATTTTAGGGAAAGAACAAAATTTTCTCCATTTGGGGACCCTTCCTAGGGGTAGTTTATATATGCTTGCAATAAACTTCTACACTTTGCTTAAAATCTTTTGGTCTGTGAATTTTACTTTTCAAACTTCATAGGACAGGAACCTGTGATGATAAGAGTATGAACTTGCCATTCAGGGTATCAGATTTGACATCCCACGTGGTGCTTGTGCAATATCATCTTGCCATGCTGAGTGGGAAGTAAGTGGACTCTGTCACCTTCTCACTATCCCCTTTATAGTTTAGAGACGTTGACAGGTGCCCACCAGCCACTTCATTTGGCTGCTGTCTCAAGTGAGTAATTCACTTTCAATTTCCTAGACACAGTCTCTGGGCCATTTAAAAAGCAGGCATGAGTCAGCCATTTAAATGCCACTAGGGTGGGTGCCACATAGCAAGATTCCCATGGAAGGATAAACTGTTGCCAGACTGGGTTAGAGAGCAGTAGGCTGCCCTGCCAGTTCAAGACAATGCCCGAACAATGACAAAATGAGTACTTGAACAATTACCCAGGCTCCAAAGATCAGAGAGGCAAATTCCTCCCTCTGGTCCAAAAATCTCAAATATCCTCTCTTGAGAAAGGAGGTACAGAGGTGTCTGGGATTAAGCCCTAAGACTTGCAGGGGCCTCATATAGACTCTTAAATACACTGAGTGGCCAGATTATTATGATCTCTGAATGCATAATAATCTGGTCACTCAGTGTGTATCCTATGTAATAAAAGGCTAATATGCAAATTATTCCCTCAATCAGGAATTCGACCAGCAGGCAAGCTGGTTCCTATGTCCCCTCCCCCTGGCAAGGTTGGCTAGACCCTACCCATACACGAATTCATGCACCAGGCCTCAAATACACACACACACATACACATACACATACACACACACTTTTGAGTGGCCAGATTATAATGTGTTCAGATATCATAATAATAATCTGGCCACTCAGTGTACAACTGTAATTAAAATCTGACCCATCCAGGAAGTGCATAGAAGGGCTGGTCACCCAGCACTCTGAATCCTCCCTGCTGTTCTAGACAGTGGAAGAGAGAACTGAGGCATGTATATGAAACCCAAGCAGCACTCTACAACCCACAAGACAACATCCAAACCTGGCCCAGTTTTCGGGCAGGTTTAATTGGAGATTCCTCTACTCTTTTCTGCCCTTAGGATACTGACTCAGACACACAAATCTCACTGGGGTCCCCCTGTGCTAAGCCCAACCCTTTGCAGGCCGCCTTCTCCTTAGTTTGGACCCTATTCTTCTCTGTACCTCTGGATTAGAGGGAAACCAAATCCTTCTTAGATTGTTGTTAGGCAAGCCCTCCCTAAAGTATCCATGGTGCCCCTTAGGCCATAATTAGGTGCTCCACAGGGCTTAAGGGACATGGCCAGAAGCTGTGCCACAGTGGCAAGTGGCACAAGCATTCCCCATTTTGCCCAGAGAAGTTCTCCATCCTGGGACCTGGTGCACTACTCAGTTTCAGTGCCAACTGCCCCAGCAGGGTGAATGAGGGGAGAGGGACCATCCCAAGGCCCTGCAGCCCCCATACCGTGCAGGGTGGGTGGCATCCACAGGTGACCACCGGGGTGTGCATCCCCAAGGCACAGCTGAGCAGTCACTCACAGTGGCTGGAGGTGGCTGACCTGCAGAAGTGTGGGGGCATTCCCAGAGTCCCAGCCCCATGGTGCCTATGTTGTCACAATCGCTCAGGTCTGAGGTGCAGGGAGGTGTGTAAGGAGGGCCGAGATTCCTGAGTCATAGCCTGCCCCTACCCCTCCCAGGTCATGCCCACCTCTAGCTGCCCCCAACCCCCTATTGCTGGGACTAGCATGCCTGGGTGGCTCCAGAGGGAAGGCCTTAGAAATAACTGCAACCCCTTTGGCTCCAGTGCCAGCACCTGGCCTGCAGTACTCAGAGGTCATGGACTTGGAGAAATTATACTAGACACACCACAGCTGGGAGGGACTGTGTCCCAGGGCACAGCTCTTATCTGTCAGATTACCTAAAATGCTCCCAGTAGAATGAAGAGCTACAAGATACCTAGGGAAATTTCATTTTATTTCTGGGAAAGACTACCATGTGCTGCAATCAACTTAACTCACGTCAACTGTCAAACTATTGATGACTAGATCACCTGTTTTTGTCTTTATTACAAAAAAATCTCTAAAATAAAGTTATAAATATGTCTAATGCTTTGAATGAAATTAAGTTCCCTTAAAATATTTAAAAGGGTCAATCTAAGGAATGACTAGTTATTTGCTTTTCTTGGTTATTAGAAATTAAGGCTTCTAAGAGTTATTGGTTGGAAATGATACAGTGGGATTATAGAAGGCATAAGGCATGGGGATGCATTTTGAGGGAAATAGAGAATGGATTCTCAAACTGGTTATTTCTGAAGACTGTAAAATTTTTGAAGAAGGTTCATGAAAGTGGTAGAATGAGAAGAGGAATATTGAAAGGAAATTATATAAATGGCACAAGCCAGAAAGCCAAGACAAGTGAAATAGGGCAACCCAGACAAGGAAGTTAAAAAAGACCAAACCATGTAGACAATTTATAGCCTGCCTGTAACTAACAAGTGGTTATTTTCCCCAGTTGAGGACAAAGAGTAAATGGTTCATGCAGAAAGAAAGGAGGAAGAGGAAAGAATTAAAAAAAAAAAAAAAAGGCAGAAGAATTTTAAAACCTGTAGACTAGAGGGTGTATGATACCTCAGACCCTCACCCAGCCTGCTCTTCAGATTGGCTGGGGGCCCCATCTGGTGGGAGTAAAATTTACATATATGTAAATAAGTGCTAAAGAAAAGAATGATATTCAAGAGTACATCAAAGTTTCATAAAGGAAAATTTTAACAATTACTTCCACTGCTATTTACAGAATAACCTAGTATTTACAGAGTAACCTGGAAATTTTGATTCAAGCACAAAACCTTGGCATTAGCTAGTCATCATGAGTAAAATGGGGATTATGTTTACCTGAGATGTGCACTACAACATTAACATCTATCTCTTCCAGTTTTTATGGAGTAGAGCCAAAACTTTTTGTGGTCTCATTTTGACAAGGCTTATAATGTATAAAAAAGAAAATAAGACTTTTTAAAATAACACTTCAGTGCTTTTAATCGTGCGAGTAAAGATTAATCCAGTAAACAGAAGAACTGGAAGGCTCATTGTACACTCAAAAATGTTTCCTAGATTGAAATACTGACAGAAAAAAAATTTCTAAAAAGCAATAAAAAAAATTAGATTATGGGATTAAGTAAACTAAAAATAATTATATAGGTTTTATAACTCTTATTGAAAGTATTGCTACTTTTTAATCTTTGTTTTCCAAATACAAGAAAGAATTTTAAAGCAATTTGGTAAATTAAATATTTTTTCTTATTATCCTTTCAGAATATGGCAATTCTTTTTTTAATATATTTTTATTGATTTCAGAGAGAAAGGGAGGAGAGAGATAGAAACATCAATGATGAGAGAGAATCATTGATAGGCTGCCTCCTGTGAGAAGGAAAATCCCTATTTTGTAAAAAACTGCTGTTTGGAATTTTCTGCTGTTTTTCTTAGATAAAATGTTGCTTTCTAGTCTGCTTTAGCTTGTTTGAAGAATGATGAGGATAAACTTAGCTGTATGACCTTGTAGGCCAGAGACTAGATATGCCATAATCTCAATGCCATATAATCTCAATGCCATGCCAGGTGCATTTTTTAATTGGATAGAACTCTATTGTTTTCAAGGCCAGCATTAAGATAACCACTAAATGCACATAGGGCTGGCTCTTTAAATATATTTTATTGATTTTGTACAGAGAGGAAGGGAGAGAGATAGAGAGTTAGAAACATCGATGAGAGAGAGTCATCGATCAGCTGCCTCTTGCACACCCCCTACTGGGGATATGCCCGCAACCAAGGTACATGCCCTTGTCCGGAATCGAACCCTGGACCTTTCAGTCCCCAAGCCGACGCTCTATCCATTGAGCCAAACCAGTTTCGGCTAGGGCTGGCTCTTTAATAAAAAGGGAAATTGTAGCCTTGCTTAGAATTTGAATTCATTTTCTCTAAGCCCATCGCGCAATGAAAAAAGTATCTCCAAACTCTCCTTCTGCATTGTTTGATTGTACGGGAACTCTGTAACACCTGCATGCCTCCTACTGGGGATTGAGCCCACAGTCCAAACATGTGCCCTTGACCTGAATCAAACCTGGGACCCTTCAGTCCACAGGCTGACTCTCTATCCACTGAGGCAAACTGACTAGGACGGCGATTCTTAATGAATGAGTCATGGGAATATTTCTTTGCATGAATCCAATAAGACCAGTCTCCAATAGTGTTTTTGTTAGCCAAGACTTTGCCTGGAGTCTCATGTCTAAGAGGGACATGCCTAGACTTGGGATGGAACCAGAAGACTTGAAGCCAATGTAAGCATCTTGGAGAAAAGCCTGGTACCTTACTTGGTCACCTGGTTCATGGAAGTCCTTCCAAGTAAGAAACGAAGGTTGCTTTCTTGAGAGATGGCAAGGAAGGAATCTCAAGACATTATTTGTGGCCTCAACTTGAAGAATTCACCCAAGTCTACAGGTATTGCAGGAAATCCTGATGGCAGCTAAGTGGCTAGGCTTCTTTGCCCTGAGGGGCTCATTAAAACTTAATCATGAGATTCTAGCAAAGCAGACTTTAAAAGTGTCTATATGGTCAATTACTATTCTTATTGTATTTATGAAAACAATCAGGCCAAATTAAAGCTAGATTGAATACAATAAATAAATTGGTCTTTAATAAAAATAAAGGTGATTTTAGGGAGAAAAACTAAGTTTCAACAAAATATAATGCACAGCTGTGAATAAGCTGTAATTATTTGTTTCCAAGTTTTATTCTTCACCTATGAATTGAACTAAATCATAAATTTGTATAGTTTCCTTGAATATTTAGCTATGACTCCCCAGATTAATGCTTACTTTTCTCCCAGCCTTAGGCTTGGAATCATTAACCACAAAAATGCTTTTCCTTCCACCATACCATGTATTATAATTGTTGTTCATCTTGTCTCCACCAGGTCACAAGCCATACTCACTCATAGGGATATCACTTCCAGACACTATTGCCACCTCTTTCTATACCCAGGACTCATTGAAAACAAGAATTTCTTGGCCCTGAAAAAAAAAAAAGTCACATCTTTTGGTCAAATAAGTTTGACAACTTTCCCAGGGTTTGAATTTTAAGAAACTAGCCTTATACTTGTAGGGGTTGGAGAGAGTTTTAATCCTTACTAGAAAAAGAGGAAAGCCTACAAGGAAGTGCTCCTGCTCAGAAGGCACCACATGCTATTATTACCTGCACCTTCCCATGTGCCAGAAAGAATAAAGACCCTGAAATAGATGATTTTTTTCTCTCATGTAAAAACAGAGGACTAGAAAAAGTAGTCAAAGGGAGTTTTAGTGGTATAATAAGCAGGTTTAGGAAATTTTAGAAATTAGGGGAACCATGAGGGAGAACCGTGGGAGAACCATGGGGCTGCAAAGCTGGGAGCTGCCAGAAAGCATACATTCACAGAATGAGGGCTCTGGGAGCTGCCAAAAGGTATACATTTACAGAATAAATGGAGAGGAAGTCACTCATTCACAGAATAAAGAGGAAGGCCATGGGGAATACAAGAACAAAAGGGAGAAAAAAGGGGGGAACCCCATGGGGTTTGAGATCTGAAGCTGCTATAGTGACCAATTAGAGAGGATATTAGGACATAAAGAACTGCAGCCTTTATAGACCTTAGAAAGAGAGACTTGGTGGGTCTGGCTTCCCCTCCCCACATAGAGTCTGTGCTTCTTTCACAATTAATTTCCACCTTTTCCTAAACCACCTTTTGTCTGTGGCTTCCTTCTTGTAATCCACCTGCACAAGTACCTGGGAAATCACCTTTGTATCCTGCCCAGGGGAAGAATCACACGTTCTAGTTTAATTTTCATGTTTCAGTAGGTCTGAAAGGGATTAAAGTAAGCCCTCTACCACTATTTACAGTGCCCCACCAAGTTCCCAGGTAGATCATATATCTAGGACAGTGGTCGGCAAACTCATTAGTCAACAGAGCCAAATATCAATAGTACAATGATTTAAATTTCTTTTGAGAGCCAAATTTTGTAAACTTAAACTTCTAATGCCACTTTTTCAAAATAGACTTTCCCAGGCCATGGTATTTTGTGGAAGAGCCACAGTCAAGGGGCCAAAGAGCCATATGTGGCTCGAGAGCCACAGTTTGCCTACCAAGAATGTAGGAGATTACCTCACCAGTGGATGTAAAGTGTTGACTAAAGTCGGGTTCCACCCTTTCTACATAAGTCCCTCATTACTGACAGACTAGGAAGACCAAAATAGAGAAGATGGGTCATTTGATAGTGAGAGTGGACATGGGAATAAGGCTAGAGCGGTTTGTACTTTCCTAAGAGTTCTGGGTACAGGCCAAATTCTCTGAGCCCTTGGCCTTAAGTCATTTCCTTTTAAACTCCCTTGGGAAACTTGATAGGTACTTCAGAAACATTGGGACCATCTCAGGCATTTTTAATCAGGGACACAGGTTAGTTCAGGATTCTGAACAACTGAAAGGCATGGGATCCTGGTAGGACCATGCTGGTAAGTGTGCACTGTTTAGTAGGTCAGTTCTGTTAGTGGATGCACCCTAACAGGTTTTCTTGTCCTACATCTTGTTACAGAAAACTGAAGAAGAACAAAGCAATACCAGAGAAATGGAGTTACATTTATTATAATACTTGCAGGTCCAGAGGAAAATGTGTCTCAAATTCTAGGCCCCAAGATGCAGGAATTTTCCCTATTTATGTTTTTACCTTCTTTGTCTCTTTGTCTCCCAAATATGGAGGCCATAATTTGCATACTCACCCAATCAGAGTGAGTATGGAAATTAATCCAACAAAGATGGGTTAATTTGCATAATGTACTTGGGTCCAAGGAACATCCTCGGCACCCAGTTCATTCCAAGCCAGCCATTGAAGGGACGGGGAAGGGGGTCCCCTGTCCAAGCCTAAAGCCTGGGCAGCCTGAGCCAGTGACCAAAGGGATGGGGGGGGGGGGTGGCTGTCCAAGCCTAAAGCCTCGGACCAAGCCGGCAATTGGATAGGTAGGGACCGAGATGGCAGTTGGAGGGAAGGGGGGCTCCCTGCCTAAGACTAAAACCTCAACTCAAGGCTTTAGGCTTGGGCAGTAGCCAAGCCTGCAATCGAAGGTAAGGGGAAAAACTCAATGGAAGCATATCCTCAGGTGAGAATAAAAAATAAAGAAAGAAATGCCATATCTTATGAAAGACACATCTTGAAAATGCTTAAAGAAAGTTGTCATTTTTTCATGGTGAAGGGACTGGAGTGCTTGTTGATGAAAACACCTTGGTGGCTGTGGTGACTGGCAGTGACTGCAGCAGCAGGGTGATGGGGCTGCTGCCTTCCCTTGATCAGCCCAGTTGCGTCCCGCAAAGGGAGGCCAGATTGTGGCTAAGGCCCGCTCCTAATGGGGAATGGGCATAAGCCGTGAGTAGGACATCCCTGAGGGCACCCAGTATATGAGAGGGGGCTGAGGAACTCCTCCCAAGTGCACGAATTTTGTGCACTGGGCCTCTAGTGTGTGTGCATATATATATATATATATATATATATATATATATATATATATATATATTGATCTCTGATTATTATGATTTCTGTATGCATAATAATCTGGCCATTCAGTATTTGTATGTATATAAATTAGAGGCATGGTGCATAAATTCATGCAAGGGTGGGGTCCAGCCAGCCTGGCCAGGGTGAGGAGACATATATATATTAGAAGCCCAGTGTACAAAATTCATACACTCAAATGACAAATGACAAAGATGAAAGCCTGAAGTAAAACTGCTGAGTTAGATACAATCTATCTAATGTCCTATAGGACAATAAAACCATCATTTTTTGAATTGGTTTACCTTCTATACAGAAATCAGTTACATCTTTAAAAGCGCAAAAATTCTTTTCATCTTCTCACTTTGCTGATCATTATATGTAACTTTCCAGGGCTGTAAAATGTAAAAATATATGGAACCTATTTAATTGTGAGTACTGTGTCAGAGTTATGTGTTTCATAGAAAAGGAAATGCTCATTCTGTGGGCCTCTAATGCCCCAATTATACTGAAAGGACTTACTGTCAACGTTTACTCCGAGCCTGTGATTGGCCTTGCAGGCTGTGGGCAGGCCCACCCTTGCCTCTCAGGGCCTGTGATTGGCCTTGGAGGCTGAGGGTGGGGGGTGGAGCCACCCTTTCCTCTCAGGGCCTGCGATTGGCCACTGAGGCTGTGGGTGGGCTCGCCCTCTCCTCTCCCAGCCTATGCTCAGCCACGAAGGCTACAGGCCGCCCCCCCTGCCCCCACCATCCCTGTCCATGTCTTTTCCAGCAGGCCTGACCAAGCTGTGACATGGTGTCTCAGACCAGCCCCCATATCTCTGTTTGTGTCCACTCCAGCTCCAGGGGCCTGACCCTATCCCAGTGGGGAAGCTCAGGCCAGTCCCCTGCCCTGTCCATTTTCATTCCAGTTCTCACCTATGAGCACAACCTCTTTCTGTCTGGTCAGGACCCATTACAATTCCTTGGCCTAATTTGCATATTACCTCTCTCTCTCTCTCTCTCTCTCTCTCTCTCTCTCTCTCTCTCTATATATATATATATATATATATATATATATATATATATATATATATATATTAGAGGCCTGGTGCATGAAATTTGTGCACAGGGGCAGTAGGGATGTCCCTCAGCCCAGCCTGCACCCTTGCCAATCTGGCACCCCTGGAGGGCAGTCGGACATCCCTCTCACAACCCAGAACTGCTGGCTCCCAACTGCACACTGCCTGCCTTCCTGATTGCCCCTAACTGCTTCTGCCTGCCAGCCTGATCACCCCCTAACTACTCTCATGCCAGCCTGATTGATGTCTAACTGCTTCCCTGCCAGCCAGTTTGCCCCCAACTTCCCTCCTCTGTAGGTCTGCTCACCCTTAACTGCCCTCCCCTGCAGGGTTGATCACCCCCAACTGCCCTCCCTTGCAGGCCTGGACCCTCCCAACTGCCTTCCCTTTCTTGCCTGATCACCCACAACTGCCCTGCCTTGCAAACCTGGTCCCTCCCAACTGCCCTCCTCTGTTGGCCATCTTGTGGTGGCCATCTTGTATTCACATAAGGGAAGGATCTTTGACCACATGGGGCAGCCATCTTGTGTGTTGGAGTGGTCAATCTGCATATTACTCTTTTATTAGATAGGATAGAGGCCTGGTGCATGGGTGAGGGTCAGCTAGTTTATCCTGAAGGGTATCCCAGATAAAGGTGGGGGTTCCCTTTGGGCATGGGGTGGCCTGCGTGAGGGACCTGTGGTGGTTTGCAGGCTATTCACACACCCTGGTGACCCAAGCAGAGGCCCTGGTATCTGAGATTTATTTATCTTTTATAATTGAAACTTTGTAGCCTGGAGCAGAGCCAAGCCTCCTGCTCGCTCCATGGCTGGCAGCCATTTCTTTTGGGGTTCATGTATGTTCTATAGTTGAAACTTTGTAGCCTTAAGCAGAGGCCTGGACCAGCCAGGGTGTGTGGAAAACTTTGCTTCCTCCATAGCTGGGAGCAACCCTAGCCTCCCGCTAGAGTTTGGATTTGTTTATCTTCTATGATTGAAATTTTGTAGCCTGGAGTGGAGCCAAGTCTCTTTTTTGCTCCATGGCCTACAGCCATTTCTGTTAGAATTTATGAATCTTCTATAATTGAAACTTTGTAGCCTGGAGTGGAGGCTTGGGCCAGCCAGGGTGTGGAGAAAGCTTTGCTTCTTCCATAGCTAGGGGCAACCCTAGCCTCCCACTCTTTCCAGCTCCATGGCTACTGCCATTTCTGTTTGGATTTGTTTACCTTCTATAACTAAAACCTTGTAGCCTTGAGTGAAGGTTTAGTCAGGCAAGGGCAAGTGGAAAGCTTGGCTTCTTCTGTTGCCTGGGAAACCCAAGACCCCCTCCTGCTCTCTGTGGCTGTAGCCATCTTGGTTGGGTTTATTTGCTTACTTGCTCTGATTGGCTGTTGTTCGTGGCTGTGGCGTGGCCTGTGATGGGATGGAGTGATGGTTAATTTGCATATTACTCTTTTATTAGGTAGGATATATATATTTCATGGTCCAGTGCACGAAATACTAGCATGGGGGTGGGGGTATACCTCTGCCTGGCCTGCAACCTCTCCAATCTGGGACCCCTTGAAGGATGTCCTACTGCTAGTTTACAGGGAATGGGCCTAAATTGGCAGTCAGACATACCTCTTGCAATCCAGGACTGCTGGCTCCTAACGGCTTACCTGCCTGCCTGCCTGATTGTCCCTAATCACTCTGTTTGCTGGCCTTCTAACCCCCAACTGCCCCCCTAACCCAGACTGATCACCTCCAAGTGGCCCCCATGCTGTTCTTCTTAACCCCACTGCTGTCCTCCCCCCCCTGCTGGCCTGATCACCCCCAATGGCCCCCCTCACCAGCATGATCACTCACTACAACCCTCCCCTCTTGGTCTCTAACTGCCTCTACCTCGGCCCCACCACCATATCTTTGTCCAAAAGATTGTCCAGAAGGTCTCCTGGAAGATCTCCAGTCTAATTAGCATATTATCCTTTCATTAGTATAGATCACATGTGTCAAACACAAGGCCCGCGGGCCAAATCCGACCCGCCAGGCCTTGCAATGTGGCCCGCACCGCGCTGTCATCACTGCACTCCGCTGCGTTTCCATCACAATGACAGTTTATGACTGTTCAGTAAACCATTCGGCCCTCGATTTAGGCTGGATTTTAGATTTTAGCCCCTTCTCTGATTGAGTTCGACACCCCTAGTATAGATAGAGTCCTGGTACATGGGTGAGGGTCAGTTGGTTTGCCATAAAGGGTGTCCCAGATTAGGGAGGGTGTTCCCTTGGATCATGGGGCAGCCTGGGAGTGGGGCCTGTGGTGTTTTGTAGGATGTCCACACCCCCATGGGGTGAGGGTCCCAGCTAGGGGGACGTGGCCAGCCTGGTTGAGGGGCTAATGACTGTTTTCAAGCTGGCCACATCTTCTTCAGGATGGGGGTCCCCACTGGGGTGCCTGGCCAGCCTGGGTAAGGGGCTGAGAGCCCTTTTCAGGCTGGCCATTCCCCTGGAGACCCAGGCTCCCATCCCCTCCTTTTTTTTTTCCAACCCCCTCCTTGAGTAGAGGCCAAGGCCAGCTGGAAGCCTTGGTTGCCCTCAGTGACCCAGGCCCTCAGCCACTCCTGGAGAGGTGGCCAGGGTGGCAGGAAGCTTGGCTTCTTCCATAGCAGGGGGCAACCCAAGCTTCCTGCTACTCCAGCTCCATGGCCACTGCCATCTTTGTTGGTTTAATTTTCATACTCACTCCTGATTGGCTGCTGGGTGTAGAGGAGAGATAGTCAATTTGTATGTTTCTCCTTTGTGTGTGTGTGTGTGTGTATATATATACACACAAATACTGATAAAAGTACCTTGAAGTATATACAAAAATATTTCTTTCTTTGTGGCAGAATTATAAAAGATGGAAAATAATTTAAAGTTTTTCTGTGCTTTTGTTCATTCCTTAATAAGTATGTTTTGTGTGTGTGTAGAAAGGAAAAAACTTTCTTTTTTGCATGAAAAGAAGAACATCAAAGCAGGTTAAATGATTTCCTGTATAGAAGTGAAACAGCAAACAAGTAGTAGCCTGTGGTTATGTGTCATCTTAGGAGTCAATGATATTTTTAATTATTGTTTTGTGCCTCAATGACCAAAATATGAACATTGAAATTATTGTCAAGCCTATTCAGATAATCTTTACCCTTTAAAATATATTGAACATAATTTTTTACTAATAACTATCCTACTACATCAAAATTAAATACTCTTTAGAAAAGTTAAAGTCTGAATCATAGATTAGTGATAAAATATAAATCAGAAGATGGTATTTTGAGGTCCCTCACTCAGGAAATTATTTTTATGGGTATAGTCTAAGCAGAGCAGATGATAGATAGCTGCAAACAGTGAACAGGGATTCCAGGTGGTAATGGGAAGTGAATTAATAGCCTTCTTTCATACTCTGGTGATTCTCTGAGATGTGGTTTCTTATCCAATTTCCACTAACATTTCAAAAATTGATATTCAGTTCTGAGGGTTATAAAATGTCAGGTAATATATTTAGAAGTTTAAGATTACTTTTTGAACTCGGGTTGAAAAGCAGCTTAATTCAGATATTTTGAATGGCTTTTTCAATAATAGAAATAAAAACAATATCTTCTATAAGCAATCTTTCTATTTCACTTAATATATATCTATATACAAAGATTCTGGACAGCAATAGTTGAAGTTTCACCATTTTCTTCTGTTTTATGTTTAATAAACATTTTTTTTTTTTAATTTGTGTAGCTAAGGTTTGGTAAGGAAACAATCAATCATTGTAGGGTAAATAATTTAATAATTTGGCTATGCATGTTCTATAAGTGCAGTTGATTATCAGTTTGATTATAAATAAATAGCTTTGTGTAAGGGTTGCTGAATCTTCCTAAGATAATTCAACTCAGTCAATATTCTGTTACAGATATTGGTGCTGCTTCATAGGGTGAGCACAGTAATTCTCAATAAATGTCAGGGAGATTATAACTGTTAAGTCAAAGAACTCTCATGTTTGTGTGTGTGTGTGTGTGTGTGTGTGTGTGTGTGTGTGTGTGTTTTAAGAAATCTGTTCTTTACCATTAATAAAATAAGAACAATTTTTTGTCAATATATGTATGTTTCATTAAAAGAGAGTAGAGTTAATACAAGGAATAGTAACATATGGGCATTTGACTTGCTAAACATAGGAAGATAATTCTCTGGTTACAAATTCCAGCTGAATATTGTGAGGATTGAACTAGATATTCTCTATGGTGACTTATTGGACTGATATCATATGATTCTGAATTTTTCCATTTTCTCAAATCAAATATGTTAATCCTACTGTGAGTTTATAGAGAATGTACTTTGTGGAAAGGTTTAAGGAAATATTTTTAGATTGGTGATAGACGTTTTAGAAGTCTTGGTCAAAATATTAATTTTCTCAATGGCATAGTTGAAGAATGTATAGCTAGTACTGTATTGATTAGGGATATTTCTTTGTTGAGCCATGTCTAACTATGCTAGGGAGGGCCATACTATAAAATATCGGAATGCTTGTGTATTCATATACTGTATAACTCTTATACAGAACATTTTTTCTATTTTCTCTCATTTTTCAAGCACATTTTTCTCTTGAGTTATCCAGGCATAAGATGATAATCTCTTTATTTGTGTTGAAAAAGAATGGGCATTACAATTATTTCTAAAATACTAGTTATACTGTCCATTACATTATACATTTGATTGTATTTTTACTCTGATTAAAGTGTTTTATCATGGCCCTAACCAGATTGGCTTAGTGGATAGAGCATAGGCCTGCAGACTGAAGGGTCCCAAGTTCAATTCTGGTCAAGGGCATGTACCTTGGTTGTGGGCACATCCCCATTGGGGGGGGGGAGGTGCAGGAGGCAGCTGGTCAATTTTTTCTCTCTCATTGATGTTTCTAACTCTATATCCCTCTTCCTTCCTCTCTGTAAAAAATCATTAAATATATATATATATATATATATATATATATATATATATATATATTAAATAAAGTATTTTATCATGGAATAAAAGTTCTTAAAATGACTTCACAAAAGCTAAGAAAAACAACAACAACAAAAAGAAAATTATTTCAGGATTATTATTCTCACTCACATGGCAAAGAAAAGTTTGTATATTAGAGAAGACAGCTACTAAAATATAAGCATGAAAAGAGTTCTCTTGAACTTCAAACTAATTATTATTAGATGCCAGATAGGCTTTTCAGTGTTTGTTACCTTACAAACACTTGGTAATAGGTTCTGATATCATTTTAATAAATGTGAATAATGGATTCCTTGTCCAATATTTTTTATTGATAGTCAGTGAACTAGACATAAACAAGAAACTGACCATTAATTTTTATTATGTAAATAGTTCACTAAGGTGACTATTTTCCTACCTGCATATTTCTCATTTTAATACTGACAACTTCCCTGAAAGAAAGTGCATACCAGCCATTAGATTCACTATTCAGAGGATTTAAAACTCTAGGGACCTGTTAAATGCAGCTTTATTTTGGCATAAGTATCTGCAATTGTGTCAGTAATTTACATTTAGGAAGAACAGAAATCCTCTTCTTTCCTTTTTTTTTTCTTTCTTTATGCGCTTGAACGAATAAAGCTGCTTAGTCAGTGTAGGAATTTCACTGTAAAGCCTCAGTTTGAACTAAAATTGTGAAATATAAGAGGCATTTTGTTATATTTTGGGGACATTGTTTTTGGCAGAAAGAATGCTCTTGTCTCAAGAAAATTTAGTTTTCTATAAATTTTAAATTGTAAAATATATAGTATTGGAATTTTAAAGATGATGAGTGGAGAAGGGAAATCATCAGGAGTCATAAATGAAACAAAGAAGGGGAAAAAATCAAGAGACTGTTAGTCATTTATTGCCTTAGGCCAATTAGTAAAGCTATTATAGTTCTGGGATAAGTGTAGGGAATCATTAGAATTAGTCTTTTTCCTGAAGGCAGACCTGTCTTTAATGAAGTGACAAGAAAAATGATAGAAATCTTTACCCAGCTGTGCAGACAAGGAAAATGTTGAGAAGTGTATCTTGTGACACTTATATTCAATATACCATTTGTAAGTGCACACAACCTTTTTGACAGGATTACTTCAGTAAAGTGTTCACAACTAGTTAGAATTACAGGATGTCAACTTTGGTAGGAAAACTTCTGAGGGAGAGTAGATTGCATTTGTAGGGCGACAGATGGTTTGTTGGGTTTTTCTAAATATAACAGATTAATTTCATGTTTACCTACTTTTCCATCTGAATCCCTGCTATAATGAAACTGTGGATATAAACTGACAATGACAAAGTGAATATGAAGGGCACATTAGTGGAGAAGAGACTGTTGAACATGTTATTAGATTGAAGAAAGCTAAAATGCCTTCAGAAGGAAATAATAAATTTAAGTGGATCAATCCTCTCCACAGAATCTCTGAAAGCCTCAGAACTTATAAATATGAAGTATTGTTGAAAGGAAAGTGGGGGAGAGGCAGTGTGGAGGGGGGCTTAAACATTGTTACATGCATTCATTAGATGCTCTATGATTTCTGTCCCATACAGAAATGTGAGCACTCTTTCTCCACCCATGCAGAAGATTATTCTCTAAAGAAATTGGAAAGGATAAAACCATGAGGTTTTACATATAATTAATAGTACTTTCAGAAAGAGAACAAATAAAAGACAGCATATGCTATTATATGTTTTAAAAAGGAAAGTGAATAAGTAAATGAGAAGGGCTCAAAGCACTTTCTGGCACCATACAGTAAGCAAAGCAAAATGTTAACTTTTATTTTTGTGTGTGCATTTTTTTTTAATTTTTGCAGGTCATCATATTATTCATCCATAAATTGCTGCCACTCAAAACCTTAATGAGGGCAGATTTCCTAGCTATTTGAGTCAGAATTAGTAAGTAGCCAGAATAGAAGGCAAAGCAAAAAAAAGTTGTTTCCAATAAAATTGTCCTAGTGAATAAATTGTCTTAAAACATAAACAAGTACTCACTGCATATATACTTATATGTAATAAATGTATGTATGTTTTAAATAATATATATTAAATGTATAAAATATAGAAATAACTTGTCATTTACAATTCAAGTTGAGTTTTCTTGTAGCAAACGTTTGTGTGACTTGTCATTGGAAATGAAATAAACATTAGACTGAGCTCTGGAAATAGAGATCCTGTAATAAGGTTCACTTTGACTTTATTGTCATATAATATTTAAGAAAAAATTCTGAAGTATTAAAAAGTAAATTTCATTCCCAGTAGTTATGTTATCATTCCAAATGGATAAGCTTACAAGGCAGAATATTTTTAAATAAAAAATTAATGAAAATTTATTAAACTAATTTGACTATATGTTATTATGAATACAAGATGTTAAGCAATTTGAAAAATAAATTTGCTGCCCCACTAGTGTGGCTCAGTGATTAAGTGTCAACCTATGAACCAGGAGGTCATGGTTCAATTCCTGATCAAGGCACATACCCCTGTTTCAGGCTTGATCCCCACACAGTACAGGGTGTGCAGGAGGCAGTTAATTAATGATTCTTAGAATTGATGTTTCTATCTCTCTCTCCATCTGCATTCTTCTCTCTGAAATCAATAAAATATATTTAAAAAATAGATTTGTAAAGGAATATATTGGCCACTGTGTGCAGGATATAAAGGGGACCAAAATTTTGCACCCTAAAGCTGCCTTTGGGACATTGATTTTAAGCTGGTTATTAAAAAAAAAAAAAAAAAAAAAAAAAAAAAAAAAAAAAAAAAAAAAAAAAAAAAAAAAAAAAGACTCAGAAAGAACTTCTGATCCTCCCCCTTTCCCTGCCTAAGTGATTCAGAAGGAAGAACCTGCTTCAGGAAGGGAATCTGAGCACAGTCAACTTAGCATTAGCAGTGTTTCCCAACCTTCTCTCATGATGAGAATCACCTGGTGGAGTTGTTAAAACACAGATTCCTGAATCCCAACTAAGAAGTGCTAAACTAGAATTTTTGGGAACATATAGGTAAAATTGTATACTTAACTAGTGCTCTAAGACAGATTTTATATACAGAGCACTAAGTTAGGTATGCAATTTTACCTATATGTTCTCAAAAATTCTAGTTTAGCACTTCTTAGTTGGGATTCAGGAATCTGTGTTTTAACAACTCCACCAGGTGATTCTCATTATGAGAGAAGGTTGGGAAACACTGAGATAGAGGACTCCAAGCAGGAATCAGTTGACTAGATTCTCCCATGTCCCATCGTTTCTGAGTTGCTTAGCAAAACTTTACCTGCCATGTGTGTTCTGGCTCTTCTTCAACTACTGCAAATCACCCATTATCATTTCTTAAACCTAAAACTCCATTCTCCACTTTTCTCCTTTTGTTTAAACTGTCATATGTATATGATTTTGCCTCACTGTATTTGGAATTTTCATGCTTAAGTGAATTCCCCATGCACACATATTAAAATTTGACTTTCACCTGTTAATCTATCTGTTTCATTAATTTATTAGCCCAGATAAAAGAATTAAAAGGTGGGAGAAAAAGTATTATTATTTTTTTACCTCCCACAGAGTATTCACATAGAAGGAACATTATATTTCAACAGGCATCTGGGGTATGAAAATGGATCTCCCCAACCATTATATCAGTTCAGTTGAAATGATAAGCTTTGTGTCTTTGCTATGTGAAGCTGTTAAATTTACTGTAATTTTTACACTAGTAATAAATTTAATGTAACTTTCTCATCATACTTCCATTTTGGGAATTGCTGGTAATTCTAAGATATTTGTAATACATTCTGTAACACAGACCAGAGAAAGACTAGGTAATTTAACTTCAGGAACATGACCTTAGCTCCATTCAATTAATACCTTGCTATAATTAATGAAACTCTCCATAAAAAAGTGAGTTTACCTAAAAGCAACAGATATAAATAATAAAAGTCTTACTTATACTGATTATTTGGCATACATTCTGGTGGAACTTGACAGTTGTAACAAAATCTGAGGGTGAGTTTATGGATTGCTCCTCTGAAAAACAAGCTGCACTTCTGAATGTTCAGGAGTAGAATACAGACTAGAGTCAAACCCTGTGCTGCCCATGGCCCCAAAATATTGACAAGCATTTGCTTGGCTGTCATTTAAAATTCCAAAAATTCTGAGGACTTTTAATGACTTAAGCATTTAAATGTCATCATTATCTGAATGACATTATATAGAAATTATCCCAATAGATGCTTAATAAATTATTTAGATTAATGTAAAGTTGTGTGTGTTGTGTATAAAATATATAGATAAATACAAGGTAGAGCAAAAGTAGATTTACAGTTATTTATATGGAAAATAATACAATGATTAACAAATAATAATTCAAGAATAGACTCTGTGCTTCCTTTACTCACAAGTGTAAACCTACTTTTGCCCCACTCTGTATATATTTATTGAATATTGATTTAATTTTGTATTGATTAATAAAAATTGAGTTTGAATTATTAACTCTGCCTCTTTTTGCCTAATCTTGGGCAATTTTTGTTGTTTTACATGTAAACTTACGTTGATAATACATGTCTTACCATCTTAACACACACACACACACACACACACACACGTGTGTGTGTGTGTGTGTGTGTGTGTGTTTAACATATATATATTTTAAAAAAAATTTTTGCCCCACTCAGTATATATTCTATATAATAAAAGGCTAATATGCAAATTGTCCCCTCGACCATGAGTTCTACCAGCAGGCAGGCCTGCCAACCGCCCATGTACCCTCCCCCTGGCCAAGCTGGCTGGACCCCACCCATGCACGAATTCATACACTGGTCCTCTAATATATACACTGAGTGGCCAGATTAGTATGCATTCAGAGATCATAATGATCTGGTCACTCAGTGTATATACTAGAGGCCAGGTGCATGAAAATTGTGCACTGGGGGGGCAGGATGTCCTTCAGTTCAAGATTGGATGCACCCAATCTTGGACCCCTTTGGAAATGTCCAACTGCTGGTTTAGGCCCAAATCCCACAAGATATCCCTCTCACAATCTGGGACTGTTGGCTCGTAACTGCTCCCCTGCCAGCGTGATTAACACCTAACTGCTCCCCTGCCAGCACAACTGCCCCCAACTGCCCTCCCCTGCTGACCTGATAGCCCCCAATTGCCCTCCCATGCAGGCCTGATCTCACCCCCAACTACCCTATCCTGCTGGCCTGATTTTGATCCCAACTGCCCTCCTCTGCATTCCAATTTGGTTCTGATTGGTTGATTTCTATGCCAATCAGGATCAAAGGCTCCACCTCTTAGGCAGCCATTGGCTCCTCAGACTTCACTTGGATTTGGTTCTGATTGGTCTAGTTTCTATGCCAGTCAGCATCTGTTGGCCTAAAATGGGGCCTGATCAGAAAGTTGGGCCTAAACAGCAACCCCTGTGGAGGCCTGCAGAGAAATGGATGTGCCGCTGTTGACCAAGCCCAGAAAGAAAGAGAGAGGTAAGTACTGATCAACAGTTGCCACAGAGGCTATGGATAAGACCCTGCTTCTCTCTTCAGGCTTGTCTCTGGACCTTATTTGCATCCCCATCAGCAGTGAATGCTGGGTCACGATGCCCGTAGCTATAGCAGTCAGTGATGTGTTGCCATAGCAACCCACTGCTGACTACAGAACTGACTTCCAGTTGGTCGAGCTTCATGGTCATTGCGGATGTGATGCACCCAGAGTTTCTATATATTAGGATATTTTATATATATAAGAGGCTTGATGCACAAAATTTGTGCACAGGGGTGTGTGCCCCTCAGCCCAGCCTGCACCCTCTCCAATCTGGGACCCCTCTCACAATCCAGGACTGCTGGCTCCCAACTGCTCAACTGCCTGCCTTCCTGGTTGTTCCTTACCACTTCTGCCTGCCAGCCTGATCACCCCCTAACCACTCCCATGCGAGCCTGGTTGATGCCTAACTGTTCCCCTGCCAGCCTGTTTGCTTCTAACTTCCCTCCCCTACAGGCCTGGTCCCCCCAACTGCTCTCCCCTTCAGGCTTGATTGCTCCCAACTGCCCCTCCCTGCAGGCCTAAGTCCCCCAATTTCCCTCCCCTGCTGGCCATCTTGTGGTTGCCATCTTTTGTCCAATTGGGGGCAGGATCTTTGACCACAAGGGGGCAGCCATCTCATGTGTTGGAGTGATGGTCAATTTGCATATTACTCTTTTACTAGATAGGATAGAGGCCTGGTGCACAGGTGGGGGCCAGCTGGTTTGTCTTGAATGGTGTCCCGGATCAGGGTGGGGGTTCCCTCGGAGTGTGGGGTGGCCTGGGCAAGGGGCCTGTGGTTGTTTACAGGCTGGCTACACCCTGCTATGACCCAAGTGGAGGCCCTGGTATCTGGGGTTTATTTTCCTTCTACAATTGAAACTTTGTAGCCTGGAGTGGAACCAAGCCTTCTGCTTGCTCCTCGGCTACAGCCATTTCTGTTGGATTTTATGTATCTTGTATAATTGAAATTTTGTAGCCTGGAGTGAATGCCTGAGCCATCCAGGGCTGCAGAAGCTTGGCTTCCTTCATCGCTGGGGCAACCCTAACCTAAACCGAACATCAGCTCTTTCCAGCTTTATGGCTAAGGCCATTTCTGTTTGAATTTTTGTATCTTCTATCATTGAAACTTTGTAGCCTTGAGTGGAGGCCTAGGCCAGCAAGGGCAGGCAAAAAGCTTCCCACTGTCAGGGAAACCCAAGCCTCCCTCCTTCTTTCTGTGGCCGGTAGCCATCTTGGTTGGGTTAATTTGCATATCACTCCTGATTGGATGGTGGGCATGAGATGTGGGCATAGCCTGTGGGTGTAGCAGAGTGATGGTTAATTCGCATATTGCTCTTTTGTTATATATATATATATATATATATATATATATATATATATATATATATATATATATAAAATTGATTCCAGGGAGGGAATATGAGAGAAAATGAAACATCAATGATGAGAGAGAATCATTGATTGACTGCCTCTCCTGCACATCCTCTACTGGGGATCAAGTCTGCAACCCAGGCATGTGCCCTGGCTAGGAATTGAACTGTGACTTCCTGGTTCATAGGTTGATGCTTAACCACTGAACAACACTGGCCAGAATTCACAAGACATATTCTGAGGATCAAATAAATCTAACTCCTTTATAAAATGAAATATTCTATATCAATAATGTACATTGACACTCTTAAGGATATTTCTTTTATGAAAAATTCTTTGGACCTTAGAAACATATAAACTTCTTTATTCATATCTAAGAATGTTTTTTTAATGTCACTCCATAAAAATAAACAAACAAAAAAACAAATTTATGATAAATAATAGTTTGAGTTGGGGTAGGGGACAATTTGGAAATGTACATTATTAAGTATATGTGATTAGAGATTACCCTCTGGATAAACACCTGTAGAAGAAGGAAAGGGAGTAAGATTGAGCAGAGGAACATTTTTCTTTCATGCATACTCAACGAGGCCTTTCCTAGTACAACAGGACTCTCTTAAACTAAGATGGTTTTATAATTGTCCCAAGATGGGACAAAGATAACAGGCCTTTTAAATCCAACATGAATCCTATCAGATGAGAGCAACCTCTGAGAAGAAGATGAAACAACTTTTCACAGCCTAGTGAAATTTCATTAATGCACTGTCAGCAGAAGACTATGAACCAACAACATTTCCAGCCATTGTGTAAATGAATATTTTCAGGGAGATATACGATGTGTTGGTGCATTGCTTCCTCACGAGCAGGGATCCTCAAACTTTTTAAAGTGGGGGCCAGATCACGGTCCCTCAGAGAGCTGGAGGGCCAGACTATATGAACTACTGTACTAATTCCTACTGTAACACCTCGGCTGCGCTCACTGCCCAAAAACCCTGGCGGGCCGGATCAGACTCCTCTGCGGGCCGCATGTGGCCCGAAAGCCATAGTTTGAAGACGCCTGCACGAGTATCCTCCAAAAAGCTTCTAAATTTTTATTATTGTCATAAAGGAACACATGACCATTTCTAATAGAAGTTGGTGAAATCTGAATATTTTTGAGTATATATAAATTTTAATGTATATTCAATTATCTCCATTTCATATCAAGATCAATTGTAAACATTTAGAAAAAATTTATTTCACATTTGCCTTTTTGGAAAAAACTAGTACTTACATTACATTTTCACCACATTATTTGTTTGTTTTTTGAAACTTCCTGAGTAAGTATTTCAGTCAAATTACATTAGTTAATTGGACATTATTTATTGATACATGGGTGATTGAATTGGCATACCCCATTGCAACAAAATGTGATTTAAAAAAATAATTTGGCCTAATAGTAAATATTAAAACCAGCTTGTTACTCTAACATAATTTTTCTCAGAAATTGAGATTACATAATAAACGGTTTTTAAAATAGATTTTTATTGATTTCATACAGGAAGGGAGAGAGATAGAAACATCAATGATGAGAAAGAATCATTGATCAGCTGCCTCCTGCATGCCTCGCACTGAAGATTGTGCTTGAAACACAGGCAATAAAGATCTACCTCAGGACCAGCAAGAACACTGCCTGCAAATCCACAGCCTGTTCTCCCTGATTTATTTGTTCTCTTTCCCACTCCCTCCTGATAAAAACCTTAGCCTGCTCTGAAATGTTAAGATGGGCTTTGGGACAAGAGTCCCCCAAACCCTCAGGGTATTGGCACTTAAATAAACCACTTTCCTTCTCAGCAGCACCTGTCCAAGTAGTTTTGGTCTTATTGAGACAATCAGCAGAACTTGGGTATGGTAAAAAAAAAATAAAAAAAAAAAATCTAACTTTTAAAACAAGTAATCTTGTTTATAGAATAGTTAAGATACTATTTTACTTTTTATATTAGGCTACACCCTAATGTTAATATTTACTAAGATTAATATGGTTAGCTTTATTAAATTCTCTTCTAAGCTCACTTTCTTAGTACATTCTCTTTTAAGTTCCATTCAATAGCTAGTCAGACTAAAGGGGGAGCAAGGTCTTAGATTTCAGAAGTGAGAATGGGTGATTTTGGGAGAGCAGGGACTCATGGCAGAAAAATCCTTGCTAGGATCACAGAAAGTATCTAGCTAACAGGCCCCTGCCTGAAATGCTCTTATTTCCCATACTTAATTTAAATCAAGCTAAGGCAGCATACTAAGATCTCCTTAAAAAAGCAGGTTTTTAGTCAGAATCTTTTTAGGTAGGAAAAAAGTTCTTTCTGAGTCTTGTTTATTAATAAACAGCGTAAAATGAATAACCCAAAGAGCAGCTTTTGGGTGGCAGAATTTTGGTCCCTTCAGGGTCAAGTGGCATAAAATAAATGTAATAGTCAGAGAATAGTAATTATAGGGCAGGGATTGTTAGGTGTTTTGTATGCATATTTTAGCAGCTTCCCACACCAGCCCGATGGAATTATTATCTTCATTTGATGGTAAGAATTGGGCTGAGGCAAATTAATTGGGCTAGTTTATATGGGAAATAAACTCAAATCTAAATCAGCCTGGACTCCAAAACTCAATGTCTTTTCATGACTGGTTGCTGCCTCTGCACGGTACTATTTCCTTGTTTATCACCCTGAAGTTACCCAGCTCTGATCTACAGAGCAGTGCGCGTTCCTTAACTCAGGGAAGAAGCAATCACTCTGATTTTTTTTTAGTTTAGAATGGATATAATTACAGATTCTAATTGAGAAATTATAACATATAGCTTTCAAAACTCCTGTTTTTTGTTTTCCTATTATTTTTTAGGAACCTGTTTTTGTGAATTTGCATGCTCTTCATTTTTAAAAAATGGAATAAAAGAAGAGAAACTTCAGAATTAAAGATATACTTTGCTAATATCATAGTATTTTTTTTCTCACATTGAACAAAGAAAATCATTCTGGCCAAAACCGGTTTGGCTCAGCATTAGAGCGTCGGTCTGCGCACTGAAAGGTCCCGGGTTTGATTAGGGTCAAGGGCATGTGCATTGGTTGCGGGCACATCCCGGGTGGGGGTGTGCAAGAGGCAGCTGGTCGATGTTTCTCTCTCATCGACGTTTCTAGCTCTCTATCTCTCTCCCTTCCTCTCTGTAAAAAAATCAATAAAATATATTTTTTAAAAAAAGAAAGAAAATCATTCTGCACCTAACCTGTGTGTCTCAGTAGTTGAACATCAATCTATGAACCAGGAGGTCATAGTTCTATTCCCAGTCAGGGCACATGCCCGAGTTGGGGGCTTGATCCCCAATAACAGGCATGCAGGAGGCAGTCAATCAGTGATTCTATTACATCATTGACTAGCAGCCCAGTGGACGAAATTCGTGTACTGGGGTGGGTGGTCCCACAGCCCAGCCTTCCCCCTCTCACATACTGGGAGCCTTCAGGGGATGTCCTGTTGAAGGCTTAGGACCACACCCCATTAGCGGGCCTAAGCCACAGTCTGGCCTCATTTTTTGGGAGACAACCTGGCTGATCAGGGAAAGGCACCAACCCCATCACCCCACTGCTACAGCCATTGCCAGTCAACACAGCCACAAAGGTGTTTTCATCAACACGGATTCTGGTCTCTTCACCTGGAAAAAATGATAACTTTCTTTAGGTATTTTCAAGATGTGTCTTTCATAGGATCTGATCTTCCTTCTTTCCTTTCTTCCTTCCTTCCTTCCTTCCTTCCTTCCTTCCTTCCTTCCTTCCTTCCTTCCTTCCTTCCTTCCTTCACCTCACTGGAGGATATGTTTCCATTGAATTTTAGAGAATGTGTAAGAGAAAGGGAAAGACAGAGAGAAACATCAAAGTGAGAGGAACACTTTGATTTGTTGCCTCCTGCATGAGCCCTGACCTGGGCCCTGGCCAGAGAGGAGCCTGCAACCTAGGTACATGCCCTTGATCAGAATCTAATCTGGACCATGAGGTTGACAACCCTAGGTATGAGCCAAGCCAGCTAGGGCAGGATATGACATTTCTTAACCCTTCAGCAGTGAACCTTCATTTTTTTCTCTCCAAGAGTGTGGTCAAAAAGCCCTAGATCACCTTTTTGGATTCTTGTACCCAAGTTACTGAGAATATTACCAGTGGCATACAGGGAGCTTATCCAATGAGTATAATAGTCAGAAAAGGTGTTTCCTCTGTAATTCACACCTATCTTCTCTGATCTCCAGCTCTGCCCCTGCCAAGGCCTAAAGCCTCGGGCCCTGAGCAGGGGACCCCCAGCTGGCTCTGATCACCCAGCTCCACCCCTAGCCAAGGCCAGCAAGGGCAAGTGGAAAGCTTGGCTTCCTCCATTGCTGGGTAACCCAAGCCTCCCTCCTGCTCTCCATGACTGCAGCCATCTTTTTGGGGTTTATTTGCATATTCAGTCCTGATTGGATTGTGGGTGTGGATTGTGGGTATAGCGGAGGTATGAACAATTTGCATATTACTCTTTTATTAGGGTGTTTCTATCTCTTCCTTTCTGAAATCAATAAAATAAGAAAAATTTTATTTATTTATTTATTTTATTATTTTTTTAAATATATTTTTATTAAGTTATTATTTTTGTACATATACAAATGCCCCCCCCCCTCCCATACATACCCTCCCTCCCCAGAGTTTTGTGTCCATTGGTTTTACTTATAATCACCTTTATTGTGTGTGTGTGTTAAAAAAAAAAAAACACAAACAAACAAAAAAAAACCTCTTAACGTTATAACATTAAGAAATGATGAAAAATTCTTTTACTGTTTCTCTACTTTGGTCTTTTTATTTCCTTACTTCTTCTTACCAGCAGCAGACTCTTGGGAGAAACATAAGGAAGTTATGGTCAATTCCAAGAAAAAGTGTTGTATATGCAGTATGACACAGTATAGAATGTAGTATTTCCCTACTCTGTTCTCATTTGTATGTCTGTAAACATTCATTATCTATTAATCATCTTGTAACTTCTCTGTTTTTTTGTAATACTTGCCCTTTATGTTAAAATAACAGTATTGTACTTGAAGTCCAAATGCCTCATCAACTACAACTTAGGTGTGCCTTTCGATTGGTTATGATCTTCTATAAAATAAAACTGTTCTTAATATCTAAAACGCTGAAACTAGGATACATCTGTGAAGTTAATTTAACAGTTATATAAAAAAATCTCACTTCATTTAATTTATTCTCTGTGTATTGACATGTAAAAAATACTGTTCACAATAAATGCAAACGTTTGGAGAGCAAATGAAAAACTACAAAAAAACTGCAAAATAAATTGTTAATTTAAAAAAAATCACAAATGATTTAATCATAAACTTGAAAATTAACTAAGATAATTGCCATCCAAAGAAGTCATGTTACCATTTCTTTTTCTCACTGTATGAAAGAATAATTTGAATAAATTATAAACTGAATTTTGAGAACAAACATAACTGGATAAAGTATAGTTTTAGATTTCATTTACTTTTTTTTTTACTTTTATTGAAGTTATTAATATCATATGATTCAGTTGTTTTATAATTAAATCATTAAACAAATCCAGATGGAAAACTATTAAATATTATGCCCAGCTGTGTGTTCATGTCATATTATTGGCTTATTAAAATACAGAAACAGACCAATAAATAAGTTAATTCAGCTTTTGCTAATATTAGTTATTCTATTAAATTTGGTTCTAGAAAAATGACTTTGTATCAAACTTGAATCAAGCCACTTATGAACTTTTTAAAGCCCCCATTACACAATATAAATGGTCTAAGGAAGTTAATGGTGCTGTTGGGTATCATTTGTGTAGATCATTCAAAACATTGTCACTTACATCTATCAACTATTGCTGTGTATATATTATGGGAGCTAATGATTTTGGCCGCTGTCTGCTAACATTGCCAGGAAAAAATGTGTGTGTATGTGCATGTGTGTGTTTATAGTAAATTAGGTGATGAGTTATGTTACTCACATATGCAAACTGTGAAGCACCTTATAACTGATGCTTTTAGAGAATGTATTCATATTATTGTTTCAGTTAAATCATGTTCACCTAACCTTCGTGTTTGTTAGAATATGTAAATGCCATATCTAAGTGATGTGAGGATAAATTACAAAAGTAGGAAAAAGCTAGGAAAATAAATACATTTAAAATATTAATTAAAAAAACATTAATTGGAAATTTGTCTATACAAATTATTTTAATAGAATTTTAATTAGTGGAGGAACAAGATTATAGGGTCACTTAGTTACTATTTTCTTCAGCAAGGATATGCACTTGCCACCGAAAATTCTACATGAAACAGTATTACTTAGCAAACCAGAAAAGAAAATTATAAAATGCCACAGAAGTCTAAGTTAATAATATGTACATATTCAAATATTATTTTATAGAAATCATATGGGAAATATTCTAAGGAGATATTTTAAAATGAGAAAGCTATATGTAAATAAGGAGTTCTGAAGTTATTTCGAGGTATAATAGCAAATATAAAACATATTACAAAAGAATAGTTTTCAAAAGCAGATTTATTTTAGTGAAAAAAGATAAAATATTATGAAAAATTGGGATTAAGAAAATTATAAAAATTGAAAGAGTCAAAAAAGAGGCATATATATATCGATGAAAGAAATGATGGCATTTTCTCTTCTTATGTAAAGTTTCTTTTCTTTTTGGAAAAACAATTTCTTAAAAATGCTACCAGAGGAAATTGGCTCTTTTGTGGTGTTGTGAGAAAAAGATTTTAGGGATACTCATATAGGAGAAGTTTAATGATCCTGGCAAGATTATTAGAGCAAAAAGTACACTCTCGAAGAATAGGCAGAGAATGGGCAGGCTATAGTGTAGCATCTGCCCTGATGTCCTTGCTGAGCATTTATGTATTTCCTTCAGTTTCTTGGGAAAGAACAGGATTTCTTTCAAATGACTCAGTCTTTTTCCTGGCTTTTCTCAGGCCTGTGCTGGTGTCCTCTACTTATCCAATCTCTTCCTTGGATTTTCTGGAGGGTTTATACCCTTCTTCAATCCAATCTTTTTCCAAGGTTTTTCCAGGCTAATGCCCTCCCCCTTCAATGGTTGCCATTTTGGCTCATAATTCTGCTTCTTCATTTGGCTTCTACTGAGCATGTACAGCAAAAGGAAATTTCCCCTTGCTATTTTTCTCACATCTTGTGAACCTTTCAGAACAATGGTTACCCATTTAACCCCCTAGGTGACTATCAAGCTGTCTTTCTTGCCTAGTGGATTAGGCAGATTGTTGTCCAGAATGATGTCAGTTACTCCCTGCAATGAGTGTGAAATTACTCTTTCCTAACTTAATCAGGTTTAACTTGCTCCCTTCTCTTTCATTAATAACTAATTGTCTACTCTGAAAAAAGTAAAATAGGAGATGCTTCTTTCCAGTGCAGTTGAACTTTCTTGTTGTGGAACACTATTTATGCAAGAACAACCAAAAAAGCTTGTAAAGCATAAAGACAAGAACAGCCTGTTTTGATGGCATCAGAGAACTACCAGGGCTTTGAGGACTTAAAAAATTGATTCTCAAAAGAAGGAAAATTCAGAGAGGTGGACCACAAATTTGTGTTATATTTTCCCTCAAGGCATTTGACAGTTCTTAAGAGTAGCTAAGAGGCTAAGAAGATTAGTAAACCTTGTTTCCAAGGGTTCTAAAGGTGGCAGATTGAATCAGATTTTAGAACCAAGCAAGGAAGAGGAACCTTAGTAAACATGACTTACAGTTACAAACCATGATAGGCTACATCCTACAAGTAGGGGAGAATTGGAAATAAACTAGTCCACAATATAGTTGTCACATATTCAGTCAGTCCAATGCCTGATGGGTTTAAGAAATCAGTTTCTACAATAAATACCTGCAAGAAAAAAATTCTTCCTGAATAAAGACAAAAGTTTTGTAAAAATACATTTTATTCCAATTTTTATAGACAATGTATAGTATTAAATTGTTGAAATCTCAACATATGTGATGTATAGAGCAAGAGCACAGTGGACAATCCAATATAGAGTCACTTTCAGCCATGCGTTATGTCAAGTGTTGTGACAATACTGAGGTAATGGAGTGTGACAAGAATGCCCTTAGAAAGGGCCTAGAATATCTAAAACCACAAGTCTATACATTTGTAAAAGGACTCCATCTTGACACTGATGTGAGTGGGACATCTATGGCATTTCTATACACCAACAGTGAACTTACAGAAACAGAGACTAAAAAAGCAATCCCATTTAACATTGCACCAAAAAATCTAAGATACCTAGGAATAAACTTAACTAAGGAGATAAAAGACCTATATATGGAAAACTTCATGACACTGAAAAAAGAGATAGAGGAAGATGTAAACAGATGGAAGAACATACCATGTTCATAGATTGGTAGAATCAACATCATCAAAATGTCCATATTTCCCAAAGCAATTTATCAGTTCAATGCACTCCCAATTAAAATACCAAAGGCATTCTTCAGAGACCTAGAAAGAACTCTCCAAAAATTCATCCAGAACAAAAAAAGACCCGGAATAGCCACAGCAATCCTGAGAAAGAAGAATAAAGTAGGAGGGATCTCAATGTCAGATTTCAAGCTGTATTACAAAGCCACTGTTCTCAAAACAGCCTGGTATAGGCACAAGAACAGATATATAGATCAATGGAATAGAATCGAGAACCCAGATATCAATCCAAATCACTATGCTCAATTAATATTTGACAAAGGAGGTATGAACATACAATGGAGTCAAGACAGTCTTTTCAATAAATGGTGTTGGGAAAATTGGACAGACATTTGCAAAAAAATGAAACTAGATCACCAGCTTACACCATACACAAAAGTAAACTCAAAATGGATACAGAACTTAAACATAAGACGGGAAACCATAAAAATACTAGAAGCATCCACAGGTAGCAAAATCTCTGACATATGCTGAAAAAACTTCTTCACTGATGCTGCCCCTATAGCAATGGAAGCTAAAGAGAAAATAAACAGATGGGACCACATCAAAATAAAAAGCTTTTTTTTTTTTTTTTTTACAGCAAAAGAAACCATCAACAAAACAACAAGAAAGCCCACTGTAAGGGAGAACATATTTGCAAATGTTATCACTGATAAAGGTTTAATCTCCAACATCTACAGACAGCTTATACAACTAAATAAAAGGAAGATAAAAGACCCAATTAAAAAATGGGCAATGGACCTAAATAGAATATTTTCAAAAAAAGACAGAAGGAAGGCCCAGAGGCACATGAAAACATGCTCAAAGTCACTAATTTTCAGAGAGATGCAAATCAAAAGAGCAATGTGGTACCATCTCACACCTGTCAGAATGGCCAACATCAACAAATCAACATCAACAAATCAAGGACAAGTGTTGGCGAGGTTGTGGAGAAAAAGGAACCCTTGTGCACTGCTGGTGGGAATGCAGACTGGTACAACCACTGTGGAGAACAGCATGAAGTTTCCTTAATAAAATGAAAATGGAACTCCCATTTGACCAATAAATCCCACTCCTAGGAATATATCCTAAGAAACCAGAAATACCAATCAGAAAGGAAATAAGCACCCCTATGTTCATAGCAGCACAAATTACAATAGCTAGGATTTGGAAACAGCCTAGGTGCCTATCAGAAGGTGATTGGATCAAAAAACTTTGGTACATCTACACAATGGAATACTATGCTGCCATAAAAAAGAAGGAATTCTCATCATTTGCAGCAACCTGGATGGTATTGAAGAACAACATGCTGAGTGTGAGTGAAATAAGCCAGTCAATGAAAGAGAAACACCACATGACCTCACTCATTTATGGATAATAAAGAACATTGTAAACTGGTGAACTAAAAGATAGATACATAGACAATAAAGCAACAAACAGACTGTCAAATTACAGCAGGGAGGATAGAGAGATATGGGGAGATAAGAGATCAACCAAAGGACTTGTAAGCATGCATATAAGCAAAATCAATAGAAGAAAAACTCTGGGGGGGGCATGTATGGGCGTGGGGAGGGGGAATGGAAAGATATGTACATATATAATACCTTAATGAAAAATAAATAAATAAATAAATAAAGAACTCAGAACTCTGACCACCCAATGCTGGAGCTTGGCTGTAGCAGGGGTGGCACTTGAACCCCTGCCAAACTTCCACTGTACTGGATTTATGCCTCCACTGAAGCTGCCTGGCTTGACACTGACTCCTACCATCTTACCTGCAGACACTGCCACTGATTGGGACTAAGAACCCTATGTTCACTCTGCTTGCTTCTATCTTGTAAGCTCCTCCTTTCTGTGTGTAACCTGCATATGATTCTATTGGCTGATTGGGGAAGTCTTCTTTAATAAATCTGGCATCATGGAAAGACACAAATGTGTGTGTGTGTGTGTGTGTGTGTGTGTGTGTGTGTGTGTGTGACTCTTTTTTTGGGATGCTTCCTTGCTCACAACATGCAAGAATAACTGCAGTATTCCAGAAGGGCCCATGCAACACCTCATTAAGTGACCAAGTATGAGTAGACTGGAAGAGCAGTAATAACATAGAACAAAATCCTGCAAATTGTACTTGGGGAAATTAATAAAGTTCAGTGGTTATAAAGATTAAAAAGCATTTTTGTCTGGATAGGTCTTGCTTATCTTTGCCTTATCTTGCTTAAAGCAAAATAAACCTTTTATTAAAAATGTTATATGCCTGAGGCATAACTACTCACTATGACCTACCCAGTTAGTAATTTATGATCAGGTAACCTTGTGAGGTTACTTTCCATAGAACTCATTTTTCATCTATTGTACAATTCCCTGTTTAGTCATAAATTCATCAGAAGGATGCACTGATGACCAACCTTTGTTTGGATAGTGTGATCTCACAGTTCTAGGAAGGCTCATTCCTAATTAAGTCTTGTTATGGATGTTGTCTCATTGAAATAGTAAACCATTGGAATTTGCACAATACTATATTCATGGAATGTGAGTTAAGACCAAGTTTTCCCCAAAAGCAGAGGAGCAGATAAATAAAAGGCAGTGAAGTATTATGGCCTTCACTGTAAACAATACACTGGATCATTTCTATATTCTGAACTATCATGATCCGAGTTTTGCTGTCTTATTTTGCTGTATTCTGCATCTAGTATAACATTTACATAAACCATAAAAAGAGTATTAATTGGAAACACCAAGCGGCCATCTTGCTAAAGCAAGAGGGCTAGATAATCAGGGATGGGGCCATAGGAGGAGGAAGTAGAACTGGGAAACTGAGCTAGACAGAATTGCTAAGGCAACCAAGCTGGGCAGGGAAAGAAGAGCAAGCATGAGAGGGAGACATGAACTTTAAAATTTATGGATGTTGCTAAAACAGGGAGCTTGCAGATAACCAATCACAAGGCAGTGAGGCATATAATCAATCCCAAGGATGTTACTAAGGCAGAATTCTTTGAAATGACCAATTAGAAACTAGCAAAGTATATATCTACCCCTAGACTAGGAGTGTCGAACTCAATCAGAGAAGGGGCCAAAATCTAAAATCCAGCCTAAATCGAGGGCCGAATGGTTTACTGAACAGTCATAAACTGTCATTGTGATGGAAACGCAGAGGAGTGCAGTGATGACAGCGTGGTGCGGGCCACATTGCAAGGCCTGGCGGGTCGGATTTGGCCCGCGGGCCTTGTGTTTGACACATGTGCCCTAGACAAAGAAGCAGACTCTCTTCTCTCTCTTTTGCACCGGGTTCTTGGGTTTCCTGTAGTAGGGGATATGCTCCCATACTCACATGGCTTATGACCACGTGGAATTTATGAGACCATATGGTGTTGCAGAGGACCAAAGAAAATCCAAGCAATGCTTAAAAAAAAAAAAAAAAAAAAGTACTGACACTGTTTATTTACTCCGGCGGACTCAGGGAATACCTTTCTAAATCTGAGTAAAGAACATGCAGGGGGCTTCTCTTTTATATATTTCTGGGGTCTTTGTCCCACAAATATGGATTACACTTCCAGTCCTTTTTGCGGGCCTTGTAGGTGTTGGGGGTCTCCAGGCCATATTTGATGGTCTGGCCTGGCACCAGCATTAATCACCCTCCCTCGGGGGTAGTGCACCTTTCACAGTTTTATGGCCTCTGTAATAGGTTCTGTAAGACCAGTTTCTGGGAAGGAGGTAATGACTTAATTATAGGTTATCAAGAATATACATTGAGCTTGTTGGCAGGGATTCGGATTGCTAGCTCCCCCTCCACCCCCCAAAAAATATCAGGGCTACGTTGGAATTAGCCCTTTTTAGCCTTCTCAGTGGGACTTCACACATGGACTGATGGACTTTAATTAGCTTGGATGCTGAATTACTACACCAGGCTGCAACATGGAACAAAATTCTAGACACTGGCCTGTGTTTGAAACCGCAGCTGCACCTTTTCTAGGACTGGCTTCTCAATAAGCTTTGCTTTTGCTAACCACATTTGTCCACAAATTTATTTGTCAGTTTTGCAAGACAACAAACTCAGACCCAAACACCACATTTTGGTTTCATTGGATTTACCACAGCCTCAGCTATTTACTTAATTTACAACCATTGTTTACCCAGTTAACATACTCTATACATTTTTCATGGCTTATTTTAAAATGCTTCCCATGTAATAAAAATAAGCTATGTGCTTCCAAAAGGCAATGGTGGAATAGAGATAGGGTAGGGATTCCCATTTCAAAAAAAAAAGGAGAAATAAAAAGAAGAAAGGGGGGAAGAGATCCCAAACAAGTCCAAAATCTTACAAACCAAGCTCCATGAGATCTTAAGCTTGAAGATAAACTTTGGCTCTAGACATAATGGGATAGCAGATTTACCCCACACATTGGTGAGATAATGGTCATGCTGTAGCTCTCTGCAGTGGCCCTACCCACACTATAGTTTTCCATTGCAATGAGGATCACACCTCCAGATCTCTGATGGATGGCCCCATTCCCATGTATCTGCTGGTAATTGAAGCTGTCAGAGTATGCAGTTAGTTGGTTATTAACAAAGGAGAAGGGAGCAAACTAAACCTGATTAAGTCAGGAAATAGCAGTTTCACAGGAACCCCGGGGTTTAACCAGCATTGCTCTGGACAGCATCCTGCCTAGTCAACAAGGCAGGAGAGAAAGCTTTACAGCCATCTGGGGTGGTAAACAGGCAACCAGTATTATTCTGCCAGCTTTACATGGAGAGGATAAAAGGTTAAGGGGAATGCCTTCCCCCGAGTGCATGCACAGTAGAAGCCAAGATGGTGCATAGAGATTCTTTTTACTACCGTGTTTCCCCGAAAATAAGACATCCTCCGAAAATAAACCTAATTACAGGTTACCTTCTGAGTGAAATATAAGGCATCCCCCTGAAAATAAGGCCCCCCCTAGGCTAAACATGAGAGATTTGGTCCACTGATTCTGAAAGAAATGGAATCACAAGAAATTCACCAAGAAATTCAGGAATTGGATTGTTATAATGATGTTCCAGAAGATGATGACATGATTGTCATTGAATAAATGAGTAAATTCTTGATACTGTAGGATTCACAATTTGTCTGGTTTGTGTTGACAACTACCGTACTACCGTACCATATACAGGTAATAAATTTTCTTTATTTTTATTTAACAATAAATGTGTATCATATTCTTCTTTATGGAAAAATAAGACATCCCCTGAAAGTAAGACCTAGCCCATCTTTGGGAGCAAAAATTAATATAAGACACTGTCTTATTTTCGGGGAAACAGGGTATGCACGTGCAGTAAAAATCAAACAAGGAAGTAAAACTATGAGGCATGTGCAGTAGGAGAAAAAATGGTGAACGTAAATGGGGGAAGACACTCGCCTGGGAAAGTCTGGGAAAAAGATTAGATTGGAGAAAGGCACAAGCCCCCAGAAAATCCAGGAAGCATACTGGGTAAGGGGAGGACACAAACACAAGCTCTGGAAAAGCCAGGAAAGAGATTGGGTAGTTTGAAAGAAAGCTTGCTCTTTCCTAAATCCAAGAAAGTATATGGCTGGTAGACAACCTAGCGTGCACCTTCTAGCATGTCCATGCCCTTCCTTCTCTCAGGCACTTACATACTTTTTGCCTTTTTTTTCTCCTAAGCTCTAAGGGTTTTCGTGAGTCTTGCATCCAGGGAAGTAGCAAGCAGTGGCAGATGACTCTCATTTTGCCTCTATAACTTCCTTTCCTGAGTCCATGCAGTGTATTGTTGCTTGTTATTTTTTGCTCTAATAAATCTTGCCACTATCACTAAACTCCTCTGTGAGCATCCCTGAAATTATTTTTCTGCAACATTGTTGAAGAACTGTAGCCTCTGGTAACATAGCTGCTCTTTGTAATTGAAGTAGCGGCAGGCAGCCCTAATGATCTCTGAATTACCTCTGGATATTTCTTCCCTTGTTTTGCAGAATATTACATGCTGACAGCAGAATAGTTATATGGTCCTGTCCTTTAAGTCTTAAGAAGTATGGCAGTCTTCCTTCACTTTGTTCCATTTTCTTTATGTTATTTATTTTCATCTGGAAGTGTCTCCAATAGTATAATTTCATCTTTACTTCTGTCTTTTTTAAGATGGTTGATTAAGAACATGGTTCACATCTATACTACTCTAATCAAATTATCACTCAGTCATATCCTTAATGTCCTCTTCCAAACATGCTTTCTCATTGTTTTGGTAACATAGACATGCTGAAAATTTCTAAAACATTAAATTCCGGTTTCTTTTTGCTTAACAGTTGCATCTTTAAGTAATTTCTCCCTCCTTATATTTTACTATAAGTATTCAGGTGGGGCCAAGCCAAACCTTTAACAATTTTCTTAGAAATCTCTTCAGTTAAATATCCAATTTCATCTCTTACAAGCTCTATATTCCACAAACACTACAACACAACACAATCCAGCCTAATTCCCACTTTATTACAAGACTTGCCTTTTCTTCAGTTTCTAATAGCATATTCCTCATTTCTATCTCAGACCTCATTAGACCACATATTTCTACCAACTTCATGTCCACAATCATTTAGATATTCAAGATTGAGGATTCTCTAGAGCTCTCTTCCTTCTGAGTCCCCAGGAAAATCCCCTTTAAAGGTCTATTCATGGCAATAAAAGCTTTTTCTAATATGCATCTCAAAACTCTTCCTGTTCTATGCATTACTCAGGCCCAAGCCATTTTCTCATTTTTAGATATTCTTATAAAGCATCTCCAATTTTTGGTACCGAATTCTGTCTTTGTCATTTCAGGTTGCTATATCAAAGTACTATACACTAGGCTGGCTTGTAAACAACAACATATTATTTCCCACAGTGCTAGAAGCTAGAAATTTGAGATCAGCATGACAGCATCATTGAATTCTGCTCCCTCCTGAGTTATAGACTACCAACTTCTCATTGTATCCTCACACAATAAAAGGATGTTAGCAGTTTAGTGGCTCTAATAACAGTTGCATCTTTAAGTAATTTCTCCCTCCTTACATTTTACTATAAGTCTTCAGGTGGGGCCAAGGGTATTCCTAATAAGGGTATTCCTTCTTTTAATGAGGGCTCTACCCTCATGTACTCATTTTTTCCAATTACCTCTCAAAAGACCCAGCTTTCAACTCTATCACATTGGCTTATATGGTTTTAACATATGAATTTTGGGGGTATAAAATTTTTCAGTCCATAATAAATAGAAAAACTTAATTTATTCAGGATGTTACTTTTTCCCAATTTATAGAATCCAGGAATCCCAAACAAAATATCAACAAGTTGTTTTGTCGTTATTGACAAACTGATTCTGAAATCTATTATATATAGAGAACCTGAAGACTCATAATAACAAACACACTATTGAAGAAAAATAAAGTCAAAGAACTGACATTACCATGCTTTAACATATACTATAAAACCATAGTAATCAAGACAGTGTGCTTCTGATGAAAGAGTAGAAAAACAAATCAATGGAACACAATACAGGGCCCAGAAAAAGACCTACATGAATATAATTAACTGCTCTTTCACAAAGGAACAAAGTCAATATAACATGAACAACGATAAAAATATATTTAAAAATGAAAAAAAATAAGTATATACAGTATAACAGAGAAAACATAGCATTTTCAACAATGGTATTGGGACAACTGGACATTCACATGCAAATAATGAATCTAGACACAAATTTTATACTTTTACAAAAATGTAAAAATTAATCATAGACCTAAATGTAAAATTTAAAACTATAAATCTACAAAGTAACACAAGAGAAAATCTATGTGATTTGGGGTACTGTGATGCCTTTTCAGATATAAAACCAAAGGCACAATCCATGAAAGATATAATTGATCATCTGGAATCCTTTAAAATGTAAAGCTCATGTTTCGTAAAAGACACTGTTAAAAGAATTAGAGACAGGTTTCATAATTAGAGAAACTATTTGCATGAGATGCCTGATGAAGGACTTTTATTCAAAATATACACAGAACTCTTAAAAGTAATAAGAAAAGGAACAAACCAATTTTTAAAAATTAACAAAAACTTGAACAGAAACCTCATTGAAGAATACATACAGATAGCAAATAAACATTAAAAAAATTTCAACATCATATGTCATTAGAAAGTTGGATATTAAGACACTACTGTAATACCACTAAACACTTATTAAAATAGCCAAAATCGTAAGCACTAACAACACCAACTTTTGACAAGAATTTATAGCAAATAAAATTCTCATTCTTTTCTCATGGGCATGGAAAACGGTATAGGTACTCTGTTAGATAGTGTGGCAGTTTCCTACACAACTAAACATACTCTTATTACATAATATAGCAATCATGCTTCTTAGCATTTACTCAACAGAGTTGAAGACTATGTCCATAGTAAAACCTGCACACAGTTTATTATAGCAAACTTATTCATAATCGCCAATACTTGGAAACAACCAACATGTGCTACAGGAGGTAAATGGACAAAAAAATAGTGGTAGTACTAGATGATTAAATATAATTTAGCAATAAGAAAAATAAATGCTATGAAAAGACATAGAATAAACTTAAATGTATATTACTAATTTTTAAATAAACCTATCTTCTAAAAAATCTTCAACCCTTATGATTAAACTATATGACATCTTGGAAAAGGAAAACTATGAAAAGGTCAGTGGTGCCCAGGGATTAAGGGGAAGGAGGGATGAATCCGTAGAGCACAGAAGATTTTTAAGTCATTGAACCTATCCTATCTAATAAAGAGGGAATATGCAAATTGACAGTCATGCTGTCACAAGATGGAGTAGCCCACGGCAGGGGCAGGGCAGCTGGGAGCGGGCTCAGTGGGCCGCCTTGATGGGAAACTGCTGACTCCCATGCCCACTGCCCACAACCTCCCCACTCACCCCAGCCTCCCCACCACTTGCCTTGCCTAGAAGGCTTTCCTCAGACTGCGGGGCCCCAGGCAGGCAGTGCCCAGTGGAGTCCTTGCTGAGGTGGGTGAGGCAGGTGCGTGGGCTGTGGAGGTCCCTGCAGCATGGGACAGACTAAGACTTCAGGTGACTCACCTGCGGCTTCCAGGTGTCGCTAGGCTGGACACAGGGTGGGGAGGGCTGGGGTGAGTTGGGGTGGGGTGGGGTGGCTCAGGGCAAAACTTCACCACAGGCCACAGGTGAGGGTGCAAGCCAAGGCTTAATGCAGGAGACAGGGAGGGGTGACACTCAAAGGGTGTCATCAATTTGGAAGTCCCTGCAGGGCAGGTCTGGCCAGGTAGAGACAGCACCCCTAGCCCCATAACAGATGCATTTTGTGGAATTTCACAGTCACCTCGCACTTCTCTTAATATTTTCAAAACTGGTGCAATGCACCTAAGTGGAAGTCCTGTATAGTAGGGAGTGGACGTTAGGAGTGGTGGGGAGAGGAAGCCTGGGGAACAGTGGTCATGGATGCGAGTCCCAAAAGACTGACCATCCACCTGGGTGGGAAGATGGGTTGAGGTGAGAAGATCCATAGGTGAGAAAGAGTAGGAAGCAGGCAGCAAGCATGTGTCACACAAATCCCAGTCACTTTGTGGTAGTTGCCATGCCTAGAGTATGCTGTAAACCTTGGAGAGAAATGTATAGGTCATTTCAGCTTTTATCTCTTAAAAATGGGACTTTTAAACTGCAACTTCATTTAACATACTAAATGTAAGGCCCTAAATTTCTTATGAAGGGATGTGACCTAACATGGCAGTCATGTCAAGATTAATGATATATCACTTAAATTTGATACCGTGTAGTTAAAAAACAAGACTTTGTCTAAGTCAACAGGTAAATTCCTATTTAAAATTCCTTATATGAAAAAAAAAACAAAGAGGAACTGTTGCTTATCTGGAAAGATGTGCATATCCTTTTGTAAAACGAATTAAGAAATAGCTTTGCTTTAATTGTCATAATTTCCTTATGACAATTTTCTCAATTTTCTGACTTTTCCAGGAGGAGTCTATAGTTAAAAGTTTGGTCACATTTTTAGATCAGTGTGATATCTTCCTCCCCCCCCCCCCAGCCATATATTTCTGTTGTAACTATAAGATTGATTTAATTTTGCATTATTACTTATGCTAATATTTCTTTACAGGTGATTGGGGGGGCACAAAAGCCTTCTTTGAAGAGCTTTGTACAGTTACTGAAGGATGTGAGAAGCAATGTTGATTGATCTATTTGGTTTGACATTGAACTCACAGAAAAACTATCAGACATTACTGAAAACATGGAATGCTGTTAGGTACCGCCATGCTGCCAAGGCCAAGTTCCTGTGCATAATGTGTTGAACAGGCAGTTGCACATCCTCCAAGGGATCCCAGATTGGAATGCTTGCAGGCAGGGCAATGGGAGCCACCCCCCCCATGCCCACCACCACCACCATGTACAAATTTAATGCACCAGGCTTCTAGTAGTGTACAATACTATAATGGTGACTAAGTCTTATTATACATTTGTCAAAACTTATAAAATATACAACACCAAGTGTGAAGCATAATGTGAACTATGGACTTTGAATATAATGCTGAAACTTAAAATTATTCTAAAATATTTTTTAAAAGCCTATGAAAATGTGAAGGAAACATTAAAATGTTTGTATTCAATAAAAATTAAGATCATGCAATAAATAGCAGGAGATTCAGATTAAAACAATAATAAAGTCAATCTGCTAAACAGAAGAAAAATAATTCCAGGTAGAAGCATAAAGAATCATAATGGAAGAACAATGAAAATAGCAAATATATGCTGTTGTGTGCTGAATGGTTTTGTGTGTGTTTTTCCCAAAATTTATATGATAAAGTGCTCACCCCCAACACTTTAGAATGTGACCATGTTTGAAGATAGGTTTTTAAAAAAGATTATTAAGTTAAAATGGATTTGTTAGACAGATAGTTAGATATTAAAAAATATAAATATATGCTTCTCACAAAAAGAGTATCTTAAATATAAAGATACAAAAAGGTAAAAATAAAAACTGTCAAAAGATACATCATATAAACACATAAAAAAGAAAAATTCATATTTACTCAGATATGTATAAACTGGAATTTAAGGAAAGTAGCATAACTAAATGTAAAGAAGGATACTTAATAATAATAAAATATTTAGTATTAAAAAGATGTAATGATATGAAATATGTCTTCATCAAAAGATATACACTCAAGATTTACAAAGTTAAAATAAACGGAAGAGGAAAAATTAAAATTTAGTTTCATATTTTAACACAAATCTCTAATCAAATAGAATAAGAGTAAAAATATGAGTGGGATGCAGAACACATTTACCAAACTTGATACTTAACGTACATAGAATACTTTATCCATCAACTGGAGAATACATTGTTCAATGTGGAACATTTTGAAGTTGAAAATCTGCTAAAATTGCCCCTATGTTAAGCCAAAAATAAAGTATCTGCTGCTTTTGGGATGAAATGCTCTGAAGATATTAATTAAATCATGTGATCTAGTGTGTCATTTAAGGCCACCATTTTCTTTTTTATTTTATTTTATTTTATTTATTTATTTGTTTGTTTGTTTGTTTGTTTATTTATTTATTTATTTAGTATGGAAGATCTATCCATGGAGCCAACTGGGTGTTAAAATCTCCTTCTATGATTGTATTACTGTCAACCTCTCCCTTTGTGCTCATCAATATTTGTTTATATATTTAGGTGCTCAAAAAGACTTGACTTGGGGTGATACACACAAAATATTATGTACAGATGATGTATTGTAGGACTGTATATCTGAAACTTGTATAATTTTATTAATCAATGTCACTCCAATAAATTAGAAAAGTGTCCACAAACTCTTTTAAAGTATACAGTGTTTTCTGACCATAGTTAAATTAAGCTGGTGATAAATAAAACAAAGAAAAATAAAAAAAAATGTTATAAATCAGGAAATAAACAATACACTTCTAAATAATCACCAAAGGAAAATTTAATAAAAAATGGAAAATATTTAAAAAATGAAAATCAATAAAAAATGAACATATCAATATTTTCAGTGCAACTAAATCTATGCAGAGTGTCATTTACCATTTTAAATACATATATTGTAAAGGGGAAAATAGTAAAAATCTATTACTTGCTGATTTATTTCAAGAAGTTAAAAAAATGAACATAAATTTAAACTCAAAGAAAGTAGAAAAAAGAAAATAAGACAGATATTAATATAATGGGAAAAGTACAATAAACTATTAAACAAAGCAGAAGTTTGTTATTTGAGAATAACAAAATTGATAAAAATTTTATGAAAGACTTATCAAGAAAATAGAGAAAGGAACATATAACTCTTTTGTTATAAACCTTCCTACACTTTTAAGATTTAATAGTTTATTCACTAAAATTTTCCAAACTTCTAAATAAAGTTACATTACTATTATACAAACATCTCCAAAGATTAGAAAAATAAAATGAAGACATTTTCTAGCTTGTTTTATGATACAAAAATAAACTTGATATAGAAAACTTACAAAAATATTACAGGAAAAAAAAATAGACCAATCTTTCTTGTAAGCATATATGCAAACAACCTAACAGATATTAGGCTATAAAATTCAGGGATAATAAAAGAAAAATACAAAATTAAATGTTAGCATGAAATAAACAAAATTACCACTCTTCATAGGACACAATTGTGTATGTACAAAATTCTGAATAATCTACAGTTAAATGTAATTAATAAATGCATTTAGCAAGATCACTGAGTATAAGGTTAATATAAAATAACTTTTATTTTTATATACCAGCAACAATTTAAAAATAACATTAAACAACAGAATCTTTAGGAGTGATATAAAAAATTCAATTAGAAAACAAACTAAAAAAAAAAAAGATGTGCAAACCTTCTACACACACACGTACACACACACGCACACACACACACACACAACCACACAAAAAATTATTGAAAGAAATTGAGGAAGACTTAAAAAACACCAGAGAATATAACATGTAATATAGAATGTAAGTGCGAATCATGTAAAAATGCCAATTTCACCGAAATTTGATTATATATTTAATGCTATTCAAATAAAAATTACATAAAGTGTGTTTTTCCTATTAGAAATTAAGAAGCTGTTTCTAAAATTTATATGAAATATAAAGGATGCAGTGTAGTCATGACAGTCTCAGAGAAAAACAATGTGAAAGACTTCATATTACTCGAGTTCAAGACATTTTATTATTTATTTATTTATTTATTTATTTATTTAATATATTTTATTGATCTTTTACAGAGAGGAAGAGAGAGGGATAGAGAGTTAGAATCATCAATGAGAGAGAAAAATTGATCAGCTGCCTCTTGCACATCCCCTACTGGGGATGTGCCCCCAACTAAGGTACATGCCCTTGACCGGAATTGAACCCGGGACCTTTTAGTCTGCAGGTCGATGCTCTATCCAATGAGCCAAACCTGTTTTGGCGAGTACAAGACATTTTAAATGTTACTATGATTTAAATAAAGTGTTAACATTACAAAAATAGACAAACAGTGAGCCAGAATAGGAGTCTAGAAACTAGCCCACGGATGTATAGATGCTTACATTATGACAAAGATGGTATTACAGAACAATGGACAAGGAAAGAGTTTTTCCATTAAAAGATTTGAAGTGAACAGGACAGAGATGAGGGAAAGTGAGTAAGTGAGGGTAGTATGAAAGGAGAGTGTGTGGATGTGCGTGGGGTGTGTGTGAGTGAGTGAGGGAAAGTTAAATCTTGAATGAGCAACAGGGGCTTGCATGCAGGCTCTCCTTGACAGGGAAGACTACCACCACTGCAAGCACTCCCCAGATGGCAGGACTCTAGCACAGAGCCCACGCCATCTTGAAGGGGTGAATGGCATTTTTTAGGAACTTATGAACACCACCAACAAGACAGGCCTTGGAAATATCCCATGACCCAGCAGCCACTCCAGCCAAAATCCAGCTGCTCCACCCATAGACCCACGAAACTCCAAAGGTGAACCGCAAGGCAACAGTAAGTGCAACCTCCCTCTCCCCAGATGCAGTGCAGAGTTCCAGATTCGCGAATTTCCAGCCAGAGTCACATGTTTCCAGCCAGATCCATGCCTTTCCAGCCAGATTTGTGTGTTTCCATCCACACAGGTAGCCAGGACACTCCACTCCTTAGGTAGCTCTTGGGAGCCACTGAGAGCCCCAGAGTGTGTGATTCTGTACAGACAAAGGCACGTGGCTCTGCAGCAGAAATTCTGAATTCCACCTTCCTGGATAACTGCCCACAATACCCCAGTGGCTCAACTGAGGTGCCAGGACCCCTCAGAGTGCATCAGAACTCTGCGCCTGGAAATGCACCTCCATAGATGTGAAGTTCCAACAGTCAGGCACCCTGAGTCCATCTATCCACAGTGCACTAGTGGAAGCCACTGTGAGCTCTCCCTGAGTGCAATCTTGAACAATCGGGGGTGGGGGGGCACACTCTCCTCCAGCAGTAGAAGTTTTGACTAAGAATTCACTTAGCCTGGATACCAGCCCACAGGCACTTCAATTGTGAGGCTACACTGCCAGGGCCCTTCAGAGTCCTTCAGCATGCCTCGCTGGTAAATGTACCGAGGATGCTCCTGTGAGCCACTCCTGGGAGTAAGCACAGGTGCAACAGCAAAAACTGGTCTGCCCACCCCATGACTATAGAAGTCTGGAAACCACAGTCACGTCTTTCCAAAGAGCAGGCCCCATGAGCCCCATCACCCCCAACAGAAGGTTCCTGACAGCCACTGTGAGTTCGGGCTGGGCACACGTGATTACAATTAAGGGTGCAAGACAGCAAAAATTGGGACACTCCCCTTCATAGTGGCTGACTTCTAGACACCGCAGTCGTGGCTCTCAAACTTGCAGGCCAACATCAAGAGAAAACAAATAGCTCAAGTAGGGAGCTACACTAGATTAAGAAGCCCAGGAGAACTGAGAGATTATGCCAGTAGCACCATCCCCAAAAGCAAAGCAATGGGATCTAAAATTAAAACATTATCCGAAACTGGTTTGGCTCAGTGGATAGAGCGTTGGTCTGTGGACTGAAGTGTCCTGGGTTTGATTCTGGTCAAGGGCATGTACCTTGGTTACGGGCACATCCCCAGTAGAGGGTGTGCAAGAGACAGCTGATCGATGTTTCTCTCTCATCAATGATTCTAACTCTCTATCCCTCTCTCTTCCTCTCTGTAAAAGATCAATAAAATATATTTTAAAAAATAATAATAAGTAAATAAAATTAAAACATTACAGGAAAACATGGGAAGACAAAAAAGCCATCCCAAAGGAAAGAAAAAGAGGAATCACCATAAAGGGAATTAAATGAAATTAAAGCTAGCAGCTTATCAGAGATAGAATTCAGAGTAATGGTTATAAGGATGTTTAAAAGGCTGGATGATAAATACACATAACTAAAATACATACAACTCAATGAGAACTATAAGGAGCTGAATGAGAATGTCACCAACATGAAATGGAACCAAGAGGGGATGAAAAACTACCTAGCTGCAATAAAGAACACAGTGTAAGGCTTAAACAGTAGACTAGAAGAGGATGAGGACCGCATCAGGAATTAGAAGACAAGGTAGGAAAAAACACACAAACACAGCAGCAATTGGAAAGAAGACTTAAAAATCAAGAGGAGAGCCTAAGGAAGCTTTGGGACAACACAAAATGAAACAACATTCGCTTAATAGGCATACCAGAAGGAGAGAAAGAGAAGCAAATAATAGAAACCTGTTTGAAGAAATAATGACAGAAAACGTCCATGATATTGGCAAGGAAAAAACTATGCAAGTCCAATAAGTACATACAGTCCCAAATAAGTTGAGCCCCAAAACACCAACACCAACACACATCATAATTAAATTGGCGAACACCAACGATAAAGTAAAAATCTTAAAGGCTGCCAGAAAGAGAGAGAAATTTACTTACAATGGATCATTATTAGAATATCAACTGATTTCTCAACAGAAACACACCAGGCCAAAAGGGAATGAAATGAAATATACAAAGTGATGCAAAGAAAGGGACGGAATCCAAGAATACTATACCCAGCAACGCTACCATTCAAAATTGAAGGTGGAATCAGAAGCTTCACAGACAAAAAAGGGCTAAGAGAGTTTATCATTGCCAAGGCAGCAATGCAAGAAATGCTAAAGGGACTGCTGTAAAAAGAAGAAAGAGAAAGGCAAGAAGAAAGACAAACACTAAAGAAAAATATGACAACAAAATGTACTTGTCAATAATAACAAGAATAATATGCAAATTAACCATCACTCCACTACACCTACAAGCCATGCCCACAGGCATGCCCATATTAGCCAATTGGGAGATAATATGAAATAAACCGAACCAAGAGGGCTATGGCCACAGAGAGCAGGAGGGAGGCTTGGGTTTCCCTGGCAATGGAGGAAGCCAAGCTTTCCACCTGCCCTGCCAGCCTAGGCCTCCACTCAAGGCTACAAAGTTTCAATGATAGATGATACACAAATCCAAATTCAAATTGCAGCAGCCACAGAGGTGGAGAGAGCAGTAGGCTAGGGTTTCCCCCAGAGATGGAGGAAGCCAAGCCTTCTGCACACCCTGGCCAGCCCAGGCCTCTGCTTAATGCTACAAAGTTTCAATTATAAAAGATACATAAATTCCAACAGAAATGGCTGCCACCATATAGCAAGCAGAAAGCTTGGCTCCACTCCAGGCCACAAAGTTTCAATTGTAGAAGATAAATAAACCCCAGATAACAGGGCCTCCGCTTGGGTTGTCAGGGGGTATGGCTGGCCTGCAAATCACCACAGGTCCATTGCTCAGGCAACCCCACACCCCAAGGGAACCCCCACCTTGATCCAGTACACCCCTCAGGACAAACAAGCTGGCCCCACCCATTTACCAGGTCTCTATCCTATCTAATAAAAGAGTAATATGCAATCTGACCATCACTCCAACACACAAGATGGCTGCCCCCATGTGGTCAAAGATCCTGCCCTCATGTGGACACAAGATGACCACCACATGCCGAAGCCGGTTTGGCTCAGTGGTAGAGCGTCAGTCTGTGGACTGAAAGGTCCCGGGTTCGATTCCGGTCAAGGGCATGTACCTTGGTTGTGGGCATATCCCCAGTAGGGGGTGTGCAAGAGGCAGCTGGTCGATGTTTCTCTCTCATCGACGTTTCTAGCTCTCTATCTCTCTCCCTTCCTCTCTGTAAAAAATCAATAAAATATATTAAAAAAAAAAAAAAAAAGATGGCCACCACAAAATGACCAGCAGGGGAGTGCAGTTGGGGGACTTAGGCATACCAGGGAGCACAGTTGGGAGGGACTCAGGCCTGCAGGGGAGAGCATTTGGGGGGAACCAGGCCTGCAGGGGAGAACAGTTAGGGGTGACCAGGACTGCAGGGGAAGGCAGTTAGGGGGAAACAGGCTGGCAGGGGAGTACTTAGGCATCAATCTCACTGAGATCAGGCCTAAATGGTCAGTCGGACCATCCCCGAGGGGTCCCAGATTGGAGAGGGTGTTGGCTGGGCTGCAGGACATGCTCCCTGTACATGAATTTCATACACCAGGCCTCTAGTATTTATTAAAAAAGAAAACTGTATAAAAAATACACAAAGATTTGGAGTGATCTGGCTATCTATATGAAAAAACATATTTTACCTCCATCTCAAATCACACTCAAAAATTAATTTTAGATCTAAATGTGAAAGAATAAATGATTAGCATATTGTATATAAGAAATTATCTTCATGCTTAAGGATAGAAAGCTTTCTAAAACTGTATGCAAAAGCACCAGTGATTAGTGGGAAATAATAATAAATTCAGCCAAATTAAAATTAGAAACTATTGAGCTAAGACATCAATAAGTAGTAAAACCATAGAACATTATATCTATAAATATATCCATATATCTGATAGGGGGAGGGCACATAATAAGAATAGAACCACAGTTGTTTTATTTATTATAACAATAAATAAAAAATTTTCTAACTGGAGAGTGAAACAGGGATGTAAAAAATGACACCTTAGAGCCCAGATGGGTCCATTACTCAGAAAAGAAATACATTTTGAGAACAGACCAAGGACAGGACACACTCTGATTTGGTGGCTGTGCCCGGACTCTGACACCCTTCCAGAGTTTTTATCCCGGATGTTGACCATTCTCTGGTCCTGGAAATGGGCTGAACTATTTGTAAAATCATAGAAGATTAACTACTTTGTTGTATGACATTGAGTTCCTGAAGGCCAGAATGTGGATACTAGCACCCACCTTTCCCTGTTATACTTGCAGGTCACAGCTGAACAAAAGTTATACTCTCCCATGCTGAAACCGGTTTGGCTCAGTGGTAGAGTGTCCGTCTACGGAATGATGGGTCCCAGATTCAATTCCGGTCAGGGGCATGTACGTTGGTTGCGGGCACATCCCCAGTAGGGGTTGTGCAAGAGGTGGCTGGTCGATGTTTCTCATCCATGTTTCTAGCTCTCTATCTCTCTCCCTTCCTCTCTGTAAAAAATCAATAAAATATATTAAAAAAAAGTTATACTCTCCCTCAACCATATATAATCAGGCAACTGGCAAGGTGGGGTCAGAACAGAATTTCCAGATGATTGACTTCTCTCCCCATACTGCTGGCATTTTGGGAATGAGCACTCATATATAATTTAATCCTGTTTCTGCTTAACTTGGCTTAAGTAGTGACAGGCAACCTCAGATCTGTTTAGTGTCCAGTATCATATCTACATATATCTAAGTATATACAATTGACCCCTGAAAAACATGCATTTGAACTGCACAGGTCCACTTATAAGTGAATTTTTCAATAAATAATATAAATGTATTTTATTTTTGTTATTTTCTTAATAACATTTTCTTTTCTATAAATATATATATTTACACAATGTCTGCTAATTAATGGTTTAGGTTACCAATAAGGCTTCTGTTCAATGGTAGGCTATTAGTATTTAAATTTTGGGTTAGTCGGAGTTATATACAGACGTTTGACTGCATGAGAGATTGGTACTCCTACTCCTTGCATTGTTCAAGGATCATCTATATATAGTTACATCTGCCTAGGTGAAGAGAGAAAATACATATTATACATCCTGAATAAATATTAGTATAGAAAAAAACTCTTCCTAATCAATAAACTAAAGGCAGACAACTCAATTAAAAAAAAAAATGACAGAAGACCCATACAACTACTTCAAAAAAGAGGAACAGTGTTGCTACTGTGTTTCCCTGAAAATAAGACATCCTCCAAAAAGAAGACCTAGCACATGGAAAGATAAGACATCCCCTGAAAATAAGACCTAGTGCAAATTTGGGAGAAAAAAAATAATATAAGACACTGTCTTATTTTCGGAGAAACAGGGTATTAAACTCATGAAAAGTTCTCCATTTCATTATTTACAAAAATTGCAAACTAAATCTATAATTAAATATTATTACATCTAAAATTTACAATGCTGGCAATAAAAACATTCATAAAGAGATGCAATAACTGAAGCTCTCAAACACATTTAAAGGTGTCAAAATTACCACAATCACTTAAGAAATCTTTTTGCCAACATGTATTAAAGCTGGTATTCTATAATTTAAAGCTCTACAAATCAGTATGTACCCATAAGAAATCCATCCATATGTCCATAAAATTTATGTAAATATTTATAGCTTCAAATTAGAAATAACAAATATGCACATTAATAGTAGAAAAGTGAGCAAATTGTGACATAGTCATTCAACTGAGTGCTATACAGCAATGACAATGAGCAAAATCCTGCTGTACTCAACAGCAGAGTGAAATAATCCTGAAAGGCAGAAGCCAGAAATGAATCATTACATGATGCTTTATTCTATTGTAATGAGAAAGCAAAATTAATAATAAATGATGCTTTATCTTATTTCCAGAGCAAGAAAAATTAATCTGCGGAGCAGAGGAATGAAAAGAAAGCAAAAAGGAAGCTTCTGGATTACTGGTAATGATTCATTTCCTGTTCAGGGTGGGTGTTTATATGAGTTGTTCATTGTGATGTTTCATCAAGTTGTCATCTTATAATAAAAATAATCTATTGAGCCCTGGCTTGTGTTGCTCAGTGGATAGAGCATTGGCCTGCAGACTGAAAGTTCCCAGGTTCAATGTCAGCCAAGGACACATGTCACGGTTGTGGGCTCGATCCCCAGTGGGGAGTGTGCAGGAAGGAGCCAATCAATAATAATATCTCATCATTGATTATATCTATCTCTCTCCCCCTTCCTCTCTGAAATCAATAAAGAAATATATTTTTAAAATAACTTATTGATAAGGTAAAATGGAATGGTATTGCTCATTTAGTTAAAAATGGTTTAAAAGAAATTTGGTTTATTTATGTAATATAATTTGTCTGCTGTTGGTGAGTAAAGAATTTAGATACTAAGTTCATACTTTCTAAAATTTGTTTTACAATAAATCTTTTTTGAACATCTAATATGTGAACAGTGTTAAATGGGTGTTTATAGTTTGCATTTTGAGGGGGAATAGTGGTTGGTTCTATTGGAGTTTTCTCCCCATATAATAGTTTTTCTCCCTTCTTTTTTATTCTCTCTTTTCTTTCTTACTTTTATTTCTTTTTCTCAATATCATTTTTGGACTCTGTTTTTTTTTATCCCCTAAATCTCTTTTATCTGATGGTCACCTTTATTTGGGGTTATTAATATCATGAATACATTTGTGTTCAGTGCCTTGTGCATTGTGCATTGTTTTGTTCTATTTTGTGCCTTTAAATCAACACAGGAGAGAGAGAGCTACATAAGCAGACACCGAAGAACAGAGATCATGGGGAGTCAAAAAACCAGCACACATAAGAAAGAGAAGGATGCATCAGCAGAATAGGAAATAAACAAAATGGAGGCAAGCAATATGTCAGAAAAATAATTCAGAGAAATGGTCATAACACCACTGAAAAGAATGGAAGACATATTCAATGATATGTGTAAGAACCAAGAGGAAATGAAGAAGACCCAAGAAGAAATGAAAAATGACATTGCTGCTATAAAGAACTCAATAGAAAGCATCAACAGTAGACTAGAAGAAGCAGAGGATCACATCAGGAAGCTAGAATAAAAGGTAGGAAAAAATGCCAAGCAGAGCAGCATCTAGAAAATAAACTTAATATAAAGGAGGAGAGCCTAAGGTTACTTTGGGACAACACTAAATACAACAAAAACTGCATAATTGGGGTGCTAGAAGGAGAGGAAACTGAGCAAGGAATAGAAAACCTGTTTGAATAAATAATGACAGAAAACTTCCCTGATATTGGCAAGAAAATAACTCACACAAATCCAAGAAGCTCACAGAGTCCCAAACAAAATGAACCCCAAGAGAATGATGCCAAGGCATATAATAATTAAATTAGCAAACACCGGTTACAAAGTAAGAATCTTAAAAGTGGTCTGAGAGAGACAGAAAGTTAACTACAAAGGATACCTCTTCAGACTAGCTACTGATTTTTCAAAAGAAATACATCAGGCCAGAAGGGAATGAAATGAAATATACAAAGTCATGCAAAGAAAGGGTCTGAATCCAAAATACGGTACCCAGCAAAGCTATCAATCAAAATTGAGGGTGAAATCAGGAGCATCACAGACAAAAAAGGACTAAGGGAGTTTATTACTAACAAGCCAGCAATGCAAGAAATGCTAAAGGGTCTGCTGTAAAAAGAAGAAAGAGGAAGCAAAGAAAGAAAACAAGGGTAAAGAATAAAAATGGTGACAAACAAGTATCTATCAATAATAACTTTAAATGTAAACAGATTAAATACTCCAATGAAAAGACATAGGTTACCTGAGTGGATAAGAAAACATGACCCATATATCTGCTATCTATAGGAAACCGACATAAAAAAAAAAGGACCCATACAGACTGATGGTGAAGGGATAGAAAAAGCTTTTTCAGGCAAATGGAAATTTAAAAAAATCTGGAGTAGCAATAATTATATCTGACAAATTAGATATCAAAGTGAAGGACATAACAAGATATAAGGAAGGCCATGTCATAATACTAAAGAGAACAATCCAACAAGAAGAAAAAACTCTGGTAAACATATATGCACACAATACAGGAGCACCCTAATTAAAAAATAAATAAATAAATAAAATAAAGACTTCTGGAGGATTTCAAGTGAGAGATTAATGGCAATACAGGTATAGTAGGGGACTTTAATAACCCACTATCACCATTGGACAAATCAAAACAAAAAAATCACCAAAGAAACATCAATCCTAAATGTCTCACTAGATCAGATGGAATTAACTGACACCTTCAGAACATTTCACCCAAAGCCACAGAATATACATTCTTCTCAAGTGCACATGTGTCATTTTCAAAGATAGACCATATATTGGATCACAGGCAAAGTCTCTTCAAATTCAAGAAGATATAAATCATATCAAGCATCTTCTCAGATCACAGTGGCATAAAACTAAAAATGAACTTCAATAAAAACAATAAAAAATCAAAAACCCAGAGGCTAAATGGCATACTATTAAACAATGACTGGGTTACTAGAAAGATCAAAGAAGAAATAAAAAACATAATGGCAACAAATTACAATGAAAACACAATAATTCAAAATCTATTTGATACAGTAAAATCAGTCTAGAGATAGAAGTTCATACCTTTACAAGCCTACTGAAAAAAAAAAGAAAGAAAGAAACAATGGTAATAAATTACCTAACCCTACAAATCGGAGTTAGAAAGAGAGGAACAAGAAAAACTCAGCTTAAGCAGAAGAATGGAAATAACAAAAATCAGAGTGGAGATAAATGATATAGAGATCAAAAAGTAAAAATACAAAAGATAAAACAAACAAACAAAAACAACCAAGAGCTGGTTCTCTAAAAGGATTAACAAGATTGATGTGATCTCAAGCCAGGCTCACAAGAAGCAAAGAGACAGGACCAAAATAAACAAAATCAGAAATGAAAGTGATGAAATAATAACAAATCCCACAGAAATGCAATGCTTATGAAAAAATACTATGAGCCAAAATCGGTTTGGCTCAGTGGATAGAGCGTTAGCTTGCAGACTGAAGGGTCCCGGGTCCGATTCCGGTCAGGGGCATATACCTTGGTTGCGAGCACATCCCCGGGGCGAGGTGGGGGAGTGTGCAGGGGACAGCTGATCGATGATTCTCTCTCATCGATGTTTCTAACTCTCTACCCCTCTCTCTTCCTCTCTGTAAAAAAATCAATAAAATATATTAAAAAATACTATGAACAACTCTATTCCAACAAAATGGACAACATAGATGAAATGGATATATTCTTAGAAAAATACAAGCTCCCAAAACTCAACCAAGAAGAATAAAAAACCTGAACTGGCTGATAACTACCAAAGAAATTGAAACAGCAATAAAAAATCTTCCATCAAACAAAAGTCCTGATCCAGATGCCTTTACAGGCGAGTTCTACCAAACATTCAAAGAAGAACTAAAAACTATCCTCCTCATATTATTTAAAAAAAAATTCAAAAGGAATGCACACTTCCAAGATCTTTCTATGAAGCCAGCATTACCCTAATTCCAAAACCAGATAAAGAAACAAAAAAAAAAGTGAATGACAGGCCTATATCCCTCATGAACATATATGCTAAAATCCTCAGCAAAATTCTAGCAAATCAGTTTCAGCAATACATTGGAAAGATCATACACCATGACCAAATGGGATTTATTCCAGAGATGCAAGGATAGTACTATATCCACAAATCAATAAATGCGATACATCACATAAATAAACTGAGAGACAAAAATCACATAATCATATCAATTGTTGTAGAAAAAGCATTTTACAAAACCCAACACCCTTTCTTGATAGAAACTCTCTGCAAAGTATGAAAAGAGGATCATACCTCAAAATAATAAAAGCCCTATATGACAAACCTACAGTCAACATCATACTCAATGGACAAAAACTAAATTCATTTTCCCTAAGAATAAGAACAGGGCAAGGATGCCCACTCTCACCACTCCTGTTCCAAATAGTGCTGGAAATACTAGCCATAGTGATCAGACAAGAAGAAGAAATAAAAGGCATCCCAATTGGAAAAGAAGAAGTAAAACTGTCCTTATTTGCAGATACTATACTTAGAAAACCCCAAAGACTCCATGAAAAAACTATTAGACCTAATAAATGAATTTGGCAATGTAGCAGGATACAAAAGTAATGCCCAGAAATCTATAATCTATGTTCTTTTTATACACCAATAATGAACTCTCAGAAAAAGAAATTTTAGAAAACCCCATTTACCATTGCATATATATATATATATATATATATATATATATATATATATATATATGAATAAACTTAAACAAAGATATGAAAGACCTGTACATGGAAAACTATAGGACATTGAAAAAAGAGAAAGAGGAAGACATATACAAATGGAAGTATACATACTAGATTGGTAGAATCAACATCATGAAAATGTCCATACTATAGAGTCAGTCTATAGATTCAATGCAATTCCCATTAAAATACCAATGGCGCCGAAACCGGTTTGGCTCAGTGGTAGAGCATTGGTCTGCAGACTGAAAGGTCCTGGGTTTGATTCCGGTCAAGGGCATGTACCTTGGTTGCAGGCACATCTCCAGCAGGGCAAGAGGCAGTGGTTGATTCTCTCTCATCGACGTTTCTAGCTCTCTATCCCTCTCTCCTCCTCTCTGTAAAAAGTCAATAAAATATATTTTAAAAAATAATTAAAATATCAATGGCATATTTCTTTCTTTCTTTCTTTCTTTCTTTCTTTCTTTCTTTCTTTCTTTCTTCCTTCCTTCCTTCCTTCCTTCCTTCCTTCCTTCCTTCCTTCCTTCCTTCCTTTCTTTCTTTCTCTTTCTTTCTTTCTTTCTTTCTTTCTTTCTTTCTTTCTTTCTTTCTTTCTTTCTTTCTGGGGGGGGGCAGGTTTATTTATTTATTTATTTATCTTTATTTTTTTATTAAATTATTATCTGTGTACATTTTACCATTGCCCTCCCCCTCCCATACATACCCTCCCTCCCCAGAGTTTTGTGTCCATTGGTTGTATTTATATGCATGTATACAAGTCCTTTGGTTGGTCTATTATCTCCCCCAGATCTTCCTACCCACCCTGCTGTAATTTGACAGTCTGCTTGTTGCTTTACTGTCTCTATATCTATCTTTTGGTTTATCAGTTTATAATATTCTTTATTATCCATAAATGAGTGAGGTCATGTGGTATTTCTCTTTCATTGACTGGCTTATTTCATTCAGTATGATGTTCTCCAATTCCATATTTCAAAGATCTAGAACAAACTCTCCAAAACTTCATCTGGAATATAAAAAGACCCTGAATAGCCACAACTGTCCTAAGAAAGAAGGACAAAGTTAGAGGGATCACAATACCAGACATCAAACTATATTAATAACCCACTGTTCTCAAAAATGCCTTGTACTGGCACAAGAACAGACATATAGACCAATGGAACAGAACAGAGCACCCAAAAATTGACCCAAGCAATTATACACAAATAATATTTGACAAAAGAGGCAAGAGCATACAAAGAAGTCAAAACAGCTTCTTTAATAAATGGTGCTTGAAAATTTGGTCAGATACATGCAAAAAAAAAAGTGAAACTAGAAACTTACACCATACACAAAAAGAAACTCAAAATGGCTAAGGGACTTGAATGTAAGATGGGAAATCATAAAATTCCTACAGGACTCCATAGGTATCAAAATTGTAGACATGTGTTGTAGCAATATATTTACAGACACAAATCCTAGGGCAAGAGAGACTAAGGAGAAAATAAACAAATGGAACTACATCAAAATAAAAAGCTTCTGCACAGCAAAATGTATCATCAACAAAACAACAAGAAAGCCCATTACATGGGAGAACATATTTACCAATGTTATCTCCTATAAGTGCTTAATGTCCAACATTTTCAGGAACTCATACAACTTACAAAAGTAAGATAAACAACCCAAACAAAAAAATGGGCAAAGGATCTAAATAGATATTTTTCAAAAGAGGACATTCAGAAAGCCAAGGGACACATGAAAACATGCTCAAAGTCACTAATAATCTGAGAGATGCAAATCAAAACAATAATGAGGTAACACCTCACATTTGTCAAAATGGCTAGCATCAACAAATCAACTAATGACTATTGCTGGAGAGGATGTGGAGATAAAGGACCCCTCCTTCACTGCTTGTGTGAATGCACACTGGTGCGGCCATTGTGGAAAACATTATGGTATTTCCTCAAAAATTTAAAAATTGAACTGCCACTTCTAGAAATATATCCTAAGAAAACAGAAACACTAATCAGAAACGATATACACACCCCTACGTTCATAGAAGCACAATTTACAATAACTAAGATTTGGAAACAGCCTTAATGCCCATCAGCATATGAGTGGATTAGAAAACTATGGTACATTTGCACAATGGAATACTACACTGCTATAAAAAAAATGAATTCTTACCCTTTACAGTAGCATGGAATGAACTGGAGAGCATTATGCTAAGTTAAATAAGCCAGTCAGTGATAGAAAAATAACACACGATCTCACTCATTTATGCATAATAAAGAACATTATTACCTGATGAACAAAAAGATAGATACAGAGACAGAGAAGTATCAAACAGACTGTCAAATTATAGTGGGAAGTCTAGAGAGTGTTTGGGAAGGTGGTAAGAGATCAACCTAAGGACTTGTATGCATGCATATAAGCATAACCAATGGACACAGACACTGGGGTGAGGGTGAGGGCATGTGCCTGGGGGTAGGGGAGGCTGGGAGAAGATCAACAGGGGGAAAAAGAAGACATATCTACTATTATTTTTAATATTTTAAACAATAAAATAAAATAAAGGAAATAACTGTAGAAGTGTTGGAAATAGAAGTGGAACCTAAAGTTGTGACTGAATTGCTACAGTGTCATGGTAAAATTTTAATAAATGAAAAGTGCCTTCATATGGATGAGAAAAGAAAGAGGTTTCTTGAAATGGAATTCTCTGCTCATGACAATGCTGTGAAGATAGCTGAAATTACAAAATATTTACAATATGTAAATTTAGTTTATAAAGCAGTGGCAGGGTTTGAGTACTTTGATTCCAATTTTGAAAGATGTTTTACTGTGACTAAAATACTAACAAACAGCATCACATATGATAGAGAAATCTTTTATAAAAGGAAGAGTCAATTGGTACAGCAAACTTCATTCTCTTGTTTTAAGATTTATAAGTGTAAAGAGAAATTTTATTATATCCTTTGAGGGAAGGAAGTAGCATTTTGAATCAATTTATTGTCTGAGTAATACTTTGAGTGTAATTTATGGAAAGCAAGCTATCCTACTTTTGGAAATTTGACATAAAAAAGAACAAAATAGGTAGCTATAATTAGCATATTTGTAGACTGGAGAAGGAAGTTTGGACAAAGGAGCAGTGGTTGAAGAGAGCAGATTGAACTTTGTCTTCTATTAAATGGCTTCTCAAATTCCCTCTTCTTTCTCTCTCTTTCTCTCTCTCCACTAGTGCGAGCATCTTTGATTGTAATGATGCTCCTAGGGAATTCATATAATATATTCTATATATAAGCTTTCTTGAAGCATTCATAATGTTACATAAATGAAGCAAGCTGTCATTGATGTTTACCTAGTTCCCAACTTAGGGTTTTTCTTACAGAATTTTTTAAGTTCCAGAGACATGCATTACTTAAAATATTAGGAGGAATTTCTCATTCCGAAGTGTAATTTTGGGAAAGTAATTTTTGTGGGGCAAGGTAGATAATGTCTATAGGAGTCTTCATTTTAAAAAGTTAAAATTATTTAAATGCTAACCATATGGGAACACACAGAGAGAAATTAAGAATAGTAAATAGTTAGTGCTGAAACCGTTTTTTGTCTCAGTGGATTGAGCATCAGCCTGCAGACTGAAAGGTCCCAGGTTCGATTCTGGTCAAGGGCATGTACCTTGGTTGCGGGCACATCCCCAGTAGGGGGTGTGCAAGAGGCAGCTGATAGATGATTCTCTCTCTCGTTGATGTTTCTAACTCTCTATCCCTCTCTCTTTCTCTCTGTAAAAAAATCAATAAAATATATTTTTTAAAAAGAATAGTAAATAGTTTATCACTAGAAAAGAGTACCTCTTTACTAAGGCGGTACATTTGTACTGGGAAAGAATGAATTTAACAATCTATGGTAGAGAGAAAAAGGTAGCAGAATTTCATTGACCTTTAGAGTGAGCATCAAAATATGAATGTTCTCATGATTTGTTATGTTTTTAAATTTGCAATGGAAAAATTCATATGATTGTTTTGTCTACAGAACTATCAAGGGAGTAGCACAATAGTAGGAGTTATATTGAAGAAAAAAAAGAGAGAATAGAGAATGTGCTATAACATGCATTTGCAGGGCAAATTGGTAAACACAAACCTAGATGAAGCAATATTTAAATACTTTCCATGATATTTTCACTGCCTTTCTTTATTCACTGTTGAATCATTTTGAAGTTGTTAACTCCCCTTCAGGAATTTGTTTTGCTCACTTATAAGGCAGATCATGCTTACCTGCCAAGGATGTCAGTCAGACAATGTGTTAGAATGTTAAATTGACATTTAAAATTATTTAAAAATAATTAGCAAACTAACATATTTTTACACATAAGTTTGTTACAGAAAACCAGAAAAGAACTAAGCAACACTTAGAGAGATGGAGTTGCATTTAATATTGTTTTTTTTTATTATTACATGCAGGCCCAGAGGAAAATTTCTCTCAAATTCTGAGCAAAAAACATGGAGGAAGTTTCCCTATTTATATCTTTTTACCTTCTTTGTCTCCCAAATATGTTTTGTTTTGTTTTGTTTTGTTTTGTTTTGTTTTGTTTTCTGTCCCTTTTGCAAGTTCTTAAAGAGCCCCATGTGTTGGGTTTTGAGAACTCAACCAAAGGCTTGGCCTGGCACCAGCACTAATAACTTCACATGGGAAAGGTTTATGGCCTCTCTAAAATGGGAGTAAACTGGTCTTATAGGACCAGACAATTAAAGGGGCAGTTTTTATATAAGATGGATGCTTCAAGTTAAGAAAAGAGTTTTTTTATGAATCCCTTCCTGGAAGGGGAGACAGCTCTTAGTTAGGAAAATAATGAGTTTTCAGTTTCACATTTTAATACTATCTAATGTTCTTTTTAAATGGCTTCAACTTATCAATAAATGAGATTGTGATTCAAAAGAATCTACCATACAAATTTCAAATTTAGATAAGCATGTCATACAACAAGTGTACTAACATTCAGAAAAAAATCAGATGTTCTTGGGATTGGTAGAGAAAGGATGAATAACTGAGCACAGATTTTTAGGGCAGTGAAATTCTGTATAATACCATAATAGTGAATTATACCTTTGCCCAAATCCATAGAATGTGCACCAAGAGTGAACCCTAATGTAAACTATGGGCTCTGGGTGATAATGATGTGTCAATGTAGGTTCATAGATAATAGCAAATGTACTGCTCTGGTGGGAATGTTGATAATAGGAGAGGCTATGCATGTGAGGGGCAAGGGATCAATGGGGAATCTCTGTACCTTCTGTTCAATTTTGGTGTGAACCTAAAACTTCTCTAAAAATATAAAGTCTATTTAAATAAAAAGGATGAGGGGCCTCAAATCTCTTCTCACCACCAACTAACTCCTCCCTTTGGAGGTCCCTGATGCCACCAAATGCCCTTAAGAGCTGCATCATGAACAGAATAAAAGCCACTGGCCCCCACAAGAGAACAATCTCTTCTGTGAATAACCCCAAAGCATCCTCTGGAGTCCACACCAAGTGTGAGATGCAGCTCTCTTATAACCCTTCTGCATTTTGTTCCTTGCTCTTTTCCCCAAAATGGAGGGCAGGATTCTATTTCCTGGAGAAGGACGCATCCAAGCATAGTCTCTCACCTGAAACCTCTCAGGTCATAAAGAGCTCACATCACTTGAATGTGCCAGGCCCACCACTCCATGGGAAATGGTATATAGAGACAGAAGATGGCCAGAATAGCTTTGAGACCCAGAGTCCTATACCTTCCACACTTGAAACAGAAAATGAAAGAGACAGAATAAGGCAGTCATCTGGATTCCATCTCACTATACTACAGGCATTTTTATTTCATTTGAAGTTCTAAAATTCCCTTGTCTCAGCAGTCAATACAATGCGTGTCCCCAGGAGACATTTAACAAAGGCTTGTTGAATAAATAATTGTGAGGTCTTCAGGGACAAAGCTTCCTCATCAGCTGGGAAGTCACTGAACATAATATAACAGTTACAATACGCGATTCAAAAACAGGGAGAGGGGAAATGTCTTCTGGGCCTCCTAAACTATGATCCAGGGGTTAGAAATGTTCTGGGAGAAACTAGATTGATGACACTCTCCTTGTCATTTGGAACCCTTTGGGGCTTCATTACCTCTACCTCTTCTGGGTCCCAGATAACCAAAGAAATAATATCTCCTACAACTTAATCTTATTCATCTGTATTAGCAGTATTGGGGTATGGGTAGGGGGACAGACAATGGCTCAGAACATATCAATTACTGTTTAGCTTTAAAATGAGTTACACTCCCTGGATGATTGCAACTAATCTATAATTATAAAACCGAACAGGCTGTGTGGGGCAACCAGGCTGGCAGGGGAGGTTGTGAAAGACAACCAAATGACTGAGCAGCAGGCTTCGTGGGGTTACCAAGCCTGCAGAGGGGGGCAGTTGGGGGCAACCAGGCCGGCAGGGATGGCAGTAAGGGGCGACCAGTCTGGCAGGGGTAGCAGTTGGGGGTGACCAGGTTGGTAGGGGGAGGGCCAGTAATGGGCGACCAGCCTGGAAAGGGGCCAATTAGGGGTGACAGTAGGGGGCAACCAGGCAGGCGGGCAGGTGAAAGATTAGGATACAGCAGTTCATGTGATAGGGATGTCCCAGATTGGATAGGGTGCAGGTTAGGCTTAGGGGACCCCCTCACCCCATGCATGACTTTTGTGCACCTGGCCTCTAGTAGAATATAGGAGAACAGGCTGCATCAATTTCTGACCAGGGCCTTAACTGTCCCAGCAGTTTTCATTTTCTGTCTCTTTTGAATGGTATTCTCAAGACACTGCTATGCTATCAGACATCCACACCCTGTTGAGAGGCCACATGTAGGTGCTTGGATCCACAGTCCCAGCTGAGCCCCCTGCCAACTGACACTGCCAGCTGTGCCCATGAGTGCACCATCTTAGACATCCAGCCTAGTTGAGTTTTCAAGTGACTCCAGTCCCAGCCATCATCTGAGAGAGCCTGACAGAGAAGGCTCTACTGAGTCCAGTCAACCCACAGAAACATTCATTTCCTGGAGCTGTCTTATCCCAGTACCACAAACTGTGTGGCTTAAAGGGACAGGAATTCTCTTACAATTATGGAGGCTAGAAGCCTGAAATCAAGATGTAGGCAGGGCTATATTCCCTCTGAAATTTCTAGGGGATGATCCTTCCTTATTTTTTCCAGCTTCTGGTGGCCCATGTATTCCTTTGCTTAATGACAGCATCACTCTAATCTCTGCTTTCATTTTCACTTGGCCTTCTTCCCTCTGGGTGTCTCTGCATCCAAATTTCCCTCTTCTTATAAGGATATCAGTTTTATTGGATTTGAGCCCACTCAAATGACTGCATCTTAACTTGATGGCATATGCAAAGATCCTATTTTCAAAATTTTATATTCATAGGTACTGGTGGTTAGGACATGTCTTTTGGCAAGGGCCTCAATTTAACCCATAACAACAGGTAATAATAAATTGTTGTAAGCATTTTTATTTTGGAGAAGTTGGTTCTGCAGCAAGAGTAACCAGAATAGTGGATGACACTCCTTCAGTACATACCTGGTACATAAGTTGGTTGTATAAGGGAAGCCAGTCTATATTTTAACTGAGGATATGAAAAAATATAAATGTTTGTTTGACTTGGTTTTTAAAAAATTCAGTTAGAAAAATGAATACTTAACAGATAGTGGTATAGTTTCTGCAGAGTAATTTTCATTTCCCTTCTTGTATGCTCTGCTATTTAAATGGTATACTTTCTGAAAGCCACAGTGTGACAGCTTTACTTATCCATACTTTTTAAAAAGAGACATTTCTATTTAGAATGCAGCCTTAGAATGAGAGCTCTTTGTTTTCCATTTGAAATAATTATTATCCACTTTTAAAAAGTGCAACACTGTAAAGAATGACACAAAATTACCTCATTTATCATTAACAGAAAATATCAGAGAAAATTATTAATATAGAAATAATAAAAATTCATCATGTGTTGACATCATAAATCCTTTATTTAGTAAAAGTGGCTGTGGGTGGAAATATTAAGTAGCTGGTATTCAGTCCTAATATGGTTCTTATTTCTGGTTATTGGGTTTAAATAATGAAAATGAAAATAAGCTAGAAAATTAAATTAGTTGCTTGGATACACCACAATTTTAGATGTTTTCCTTTGGGAAAAATGTTAATTGAAAATTTTAACTTCTACTCCATTCCCACTACAGTCATTACTGGAACAAAATACCTAGCAATATTTTTA